>NC_135074.1:31537500-31852500 GCF_051107435.1 Chaetodon auriga | reverse complement strand
CATATTCTGCCCCACTTACCGCTGCAGGACACGTGGCTGCCGGCCTCTGGACGTCTCCTCTGCATAATTGGTTTGTGTGTGTGTGTGTGTGTGTGTGTGTGTGTGTGTGTGTGTGTGTGAGAGTGTGTGTGTGTGTGTGTGTGTGTGTTGTTAATGCTAATTTGAGGAAGCTCATACCGTTCCTTCAGACCGTCAGAGGTTCACTTTGAGCAGCTTCTTTAAACCATTTTTTTCAGTCCACACGTCTGTTTTATTTGATTCTGCTGAATCTTTGCAGCAATCTGGATTTTTTTCTGTTATTGAGATTCTGTTTTCACTGACGTCATATCAAAGATCAAAGATGAGACAAAGTGTGAATAACTGAATGTACACACCTGAAACGCTCCTGCCCTCGGCGAGCTTCACGGCGGAGCCTTTCGCTGCAGGGCCGCTGACCTCGTTGGTTCTGTTGTTGGGCCCGTTGAGCGTGAACCTTCAGTTGGAGCTGACCGCTGGTGTTTTCTCTCCCCGTCAGTCCCAGCAGTCACGGCGAGGCTGTGGGCACCAGACGGAAGCTGTACAGCGCCGTCCCCGGCAGACACTTTGTGGTGGTTCGTCCTTACACCGCCCAGGCCGAGGGGGAGATCAACCTGTACAAGAGCGACAGGGTCAAAGGTGAGACGACGCCGTCTGCGTGTTTGTTTGGTTCACGGTCACCGGGGGGTCCACAGTCCAGCCTGGACCTCCAGGAGACCAGTGCTGCTCCAGGATCAGTGAGCCAGCAGACCTGACATGGTGAGCGAGCTGCAGGCCAGCCAGGGGTGCAAGTACAAATACTTCAGGTAGACTTAAATGATACTTCTTGAAGAAAGCACAAAGTACACTTCGTGCTGTTTTTGTCGCCTGCAAGTATAGTGTACTCCAGTAGTACTTGAGTACCACCTTAGTAATACTTGAGTATACTCAAAGTGTAAATATTTGCTAAATTGGCACATTTTTTAAAAAACTTTAAGTGTACTGAAGTACACCAGTGAAGGATTCATGAGCATTGAAAACACACTCACAGTACGACTGTATGATATCACCATGTTGGAAAATTCTTAAATCTACTTCAAATGAAGTGAAAATAAAGTACTCTTTACAACATGCTAGTAGTGTACTACAATGGACTTGAAGTGTACTTTGTTACTATTAAAAGTATTTTGAATTTAATACATCCTTTAAAAGTACACTTAAGTACAATTTATAATACATGTACACTTTTTATAAGTACTTTGAAATACCATTTTAAGTACTGCAGAATTAGTATATTCATTTTTAATACATTTAAGTAGAATTTCATGGCTTCTTGTGTGTACTTCTAATGACTTTTCTATACTTCTAGTACACTAAACTACTTTTTGACTCTCAATGCAATAACAAAATGTTACTGAAGTAAAAGTATTTTTATAAACGTAGTACCAGAAGTAAAAGAAATCACTACTTGGACGCACAATTTCAGAACTGTATGATTTTTGATCCTTTAATGTGTGAGAATGAAGATGGGACTCATTTTAATGACCCTATTTATACTTTGTATGTACAGCTGGATAGTTTAATCTGTAATACTACTTTATAGTACTTTTACTTTATAGTACTTTATTTTTTGGTTTAAAAACCTGAATCTGCAAAGTAACCTGATACTAAAGCTGTAAATAAATGTAAAAGTGAAATATTAATAAATGAGTAGAATATAAAGCAGCATGGAAGTGAAATACTCGAGTGAAGTATCTGAAGGGTGTACACTGAGAGAGTACTGGAGTACTGAATGTTTCTCTGATGAATCCAGCTGATGAAAGGCTCTGATTCGCTGCTGCCGTCGTTTCATGATTGTGCTGAAAATGAGACAACTGGAAATCAAACGGCAGATTAGCATATCTGATGAAAATGACTCCACGGGGGCCAAACGCAGACGGCGAGGAGCGACATCAGAACAACATGGCGCTCGTCTGCAGACGCTCCAGGTGAAACTCCGGCTCCTCTGCAGGTCTGAGGCGTCGGTGAGGCGTCGAAGCGTCTGCGTTAAGCTGCCGTTAATGTGCAGACAGATTATGGCGACCTCGTCTTCAGAGCCAGACGTTTATTTTAATGCTCAGCAGGAAAGATTTTGTTGAAGATAATCACTGAATCATCGTTATTTTTATGGAGCTCAATTATTTTTAATCACCGCTGTGACAGAAGAGAAGAGCCGAACAGACAGTGGCTCTGATGAACCCTCACAACTTCATTTTCTGCAGACACCAGATGTGTTTGATGCACAGAAAATGAAGAATATCTCAGAGTGAACATCATGAACAGAAGCTTCAGTGAAGAACAGGTGGAGACTGAATATGATGCTGTCAGACGGAGTAACAGGACTTCTACTCCTTACTGGATGTTAGGGAGCTAAAAACTGGAATGAAACAAAGTGTGACCATTCAGAATTCCTTAATGAGACATAAAATCCAGAAAAAATACATTTTAACATGGATTTTGGGGGTTTTGGTTGGAAGTGTAAACTGTGTCTCTGTTAAAACGAGATCTTCAGAAAACAAAAGTCTGACATGAGTCTGTCATGACGTGAAGCATGACGTGAAGCATGACGTGAAGCATGACGTGAAACATGACGTGAAGCATGACGTGAAGCATGACGTGAAACATGACGTGAAGCATGAAGTAATCTTCACTCAGGGTCAATTAACCGTAACCTCCATTAAAATGCTGTAATTGACTGAATGACTCTTAATGACTCTTGATGGCAGCAGCTCTAACCTCGGAGACTCCCTCGTGTCCAGGTGTCACGTCCTCTTAAACAAACTGTGGCTGATCTTTATCCACCGCAGACCAAACGACGTCTCCGTCTGCTGCAACCAAACAACCTGATTTTGGATTTCTCGCCAGGTTTTGGTGAGGCCGCGATCTCGCCAGCGTTTGGGCTCAGACCTCCTGCCGTTCACTCTGTTAATGGATGACATTTAATCACGACTTCTAGCAAACGTGGGAGTTTTTATTTTGTTTGAAACGTGTCCCGTTTATCAGGTCCGTGATGAAGATCTCCGTGTTCAACACTTCATGTCTTTATGTCCTGTTCGTGATGTGCTGCAGGACACCGTTCAAACAAAGTGTCTTTAAATGATCTTTGGGGACACGCTGGTCTTTTCTTTCATTAACTGATGTCCTCTATCACCGTCCTCACCTCTCCGCTCTCTCTCTCTGTCCCCTCGGTCCAGTTCTGAGCATCGGAGAGGGGGGTTTCTGGGAGGGCAGCGCCCACGGCCAGGTGGGCTGGTTTCCAGCCGACTGCGTGGAGGAGATCCCGGCCAAGGCCGCCGACGAGAGGAGCTGTAAGTCCAATCGCTCGGGGTCGTGTGGTAGTTGGAGGTGGGACGTTGGCTTATGTAGGACACGTGCTGTTTGCCGTCACCCGGTTTTATGGCGAGAGAGAGGGGACACAAAGAGCTGAGGCGAAACGCCGGAGGCTCCTGAGGCGGCGTGGTGGCACGTGGCTCCTCTTTCTCCACAACATGAGCTGCATGTGTCTCTGCTCGTCTCTCTGCTCGTCTCTCTGCTCGTCTCTCTGCGTCTCCCCGGGCTGTGCTGCACAAAGCTAAGCGCTGCATCGCCCTGCTAACTCAGCTGTGCTCTGATGTCCTCTGGGTGCAGGCTAATGAACATATCACAGCACGCTCCGTCCCCCCCGCACATCACTTTACTCCTCGTCCTCCTGGTCTCTGCTGCTGTCGTAAGCCAGCGTCCTCTAGCTGTGTGTCTGTGAAGGCAAGAAAAGGCTTGTTGTCCTCCTGTCTGTCCCCCTGTCTGTCCCCGTGTCTGTCCCTGTGTCTGTCCCCCTGTCTGTCCCCCTGTCTGTCCCTGTGTCTGTCCCCGTGTCTGTCACCCTGTCTGTTCTCCCGTCTGTCCTCCTGTCTGTCCCTGTGTCTGTCCCCCTGTCTGTCCTCCTGTCTGTCCCCGTGTCTGTCCTCCTGTCTGTCCCCCTGTCTGTCCCCGTGTCTGTCCTCCTGTCTGTCCCCGTGTCTGTCCCCCTGTCTGTCCCCCTGTCTGTCCCTGTGTCTGTCCTCCTGTCTGTCCCCCTGTCTGTCCCCGTGTCTGTCCCCCTGTCTGTCCCCGTGTCTGTCCTCCTGTCTGTCCCCGTGTCTGTCACCCTGTCTGTTCTCCCGTCTGTCCTCCTGTCTGTCCTCCCATCGGTCCCCCTGTCTGTCCCCGTGTCTGTCCTCCCGTCTGTCCCCCTGTCTGTCCCTGTGTCTGTCCCCGTGTCTGTCCCCCTGTCTGTCCCTGTGTTTGTCCCCGTGTCTGTCCTCCTGTCTGTCCCCCTGTCTGTCCCTGTGTCTGTCCCCGTGTCTGTCCTCCTGTCTGTCCTCCCGTCTGTCCTCCTGTCTGTCCTCCCATCGGTCCCCCTGTCTGTCCCCGTGTCTGTCCCCCTGTCTGTCCTCCTGTCTGTCCTCCTGTCTGTCCCCCTGTCTGTCCCCGTGTCTGTCCTCCTGTCTGTCCCCCTGTCTGTCCTCCTGTCTGTCCCCCTGTCTGTCCCCGTGTCTGTCCCTGTGTCTGTCCCCCTGTCTGTCCCCCTGTCTGTCCCTGTGTCTGTCCTCCTGTCTGTCCTCCTGTCTGTCCCCCTGTCTGTCCTCCTGTCTGTCCCCCTGTCTGTCCCTCTCTCTTCCTTGCTCCACGATCTTTCTCATGCTCTGTCTTTCTGTTCTATGACAGCGGTTAATTATTGACATTATCACAAAGCACAGTGTCACAGAGTCGACCCCCCCGCCCGCCCTCCTCGTCTCTGGGCTCGGGGAGTATGTCAGCGCTGATGGAGGCAGATGGGGAGCAACTTGCTCTTCTCTCTCTCGCTGTTTGCCTTCTTCTGGGTGGCTTATTTTAAAGCTTAACCCAAGGCCATTGGCTCAGGGAGCTCTCCTCGCACTGTGCCACGTCCAAACTGCCCCCAGGTCTGCCTGCAAAGAAAGCCTGTCAGAAAATGGGAGCACAGTATGGCGGCTTGCAAAGACTCATTCAAAGGGGGCCTCGGCCAGGGCCGCCGGCCATTTACGCCCGTGTGTTGCAATTAGAGGGGCGGTGAGCGTCCTGCATGGATAGCGGTCGCGTCTGATTGGCCCGTGTGATGACCGGCTGACAGGTGGATGGAGAGAGGCAGCTTGAAGTTAGCAGCACAGGGCTCGTCCCTCCATCATCCAGCTGCCTGCACATCAAATAATCACCTTTAAAGGAACAGTTTGCCGTTTGCAGTCAGTTAATGTCGGACATATTTGAAGATTTCAGTCAATAATTATTATGAAGACGTTAACTAAAACATGCACAAAGTCCTGCTGAGTCACCAACAGGGAAATCACTGATTTAGACCCTTTAGAAGTGGTTTTCTCCTCTTCCTCCCTGTCTTTGGTGCGACAGGCCAGAGTAGTTCAGTATGGATCCTAATCCTGATCGAACGAGAAACCTGATTGACTGACGGTTGATCAGTGAAAGAGACTCTTTCCGTCAGACGTCTTTGACTTTATACAGAATCAGTCTTATCAAATCATTCCTGCAGCTCTGAGGAGGAAACTGTAGTGAGTCTGTGTGGACGTTCAGGTTCACACTGTTGACTTTAAAGCTGTGGTTATTCTGGTTTTACAGTGTTTACGTCAGTTATTCTGTGTGTTATCAGCTCACATCTGGATGATCCAACAGAAATATTACATGATGAAAACAGCAGAAAACATCCTCTGCATCTTCTCCCTCTCTCATATGTGAAGCGTGCAAGCTAGCATGCGTTTACCTTTTCATCCCATCAACACACACACACACACACACACGCACGCACGCACGCACGCACGCACGCACGCACACACGCACACACACACACGCACACACACATGCACACTGATTCATCTTAAACACCTTTAGCTTCTAATCCCTCTAATTCAATACATGTGATGCTGCAGGATTAAGCCCTGCTTAGACGTGCTTTGTTAGGGTTCAAGTTTGGACCCCTGAGAGCACTTGAAGAGCTATGTATGGGAAACACACACACACACACACACACACACACACACGGCTCCCTGGTTAAGCAGGTGGTGTCAGGGGGCTGCAGCCTCTCAGGTCTCAAAGCAAACGCTGCAGATTTGGGTGGATTCTTGTCAGTGTGTGTCTGAGCCGAGCGTGAACCCGCTGAGCTCACAAACAGCCGACTACGACAGAAGGTTTCCGTCTGAGTGTTTCCACACACTTCATGACATCATGACGCTCGATCAAACGTGCTCAATATTTCAAAACATGATGGCTTGAAATTACATGTAATTTATTGTAGAAGAACAAAAGCAGGCGTCGGCCCGTCCTCACAAACTGTGATCACCGACCGACTCAGACCACCTGACGATGACTGAGTGATGGAGGCTCGTCATTCTGCTCCTGTAACACAGCAGCGTGTTTCCATTCAGGTGTTTTTAGGCCTATTTTGAAATATCTCACTTCAAGAAGCTGGATGCAACAGAAAAAATCCAAAAAACTTGTTTGTTTCCAGAACAAAACCCACAGAAGAAGAAGAAGAAGAAGAAGAAGAAGAAGAAGAAGAAGAAGAAGTTCCTGCCTTCGGCGCCTGTGTGTCGTGTGTTTCAGGCGTCTCGTGTTGTTTCTGGTTAACAACATTCTTCTTCTTCTTCTTCTTCTTCTTCTTCTTCTTCTTCTTCTTCTTCTTCTTCTTCTGCTCTGTTTATTATAGCCGGGCTGAACGTAGCGTGTACCTCCACCATCTGACGAAACTAGAAAAGGATCAAATTGACTGCAGCAGGAGCAGAGAGGTCATCACTCTTAATCCACGCCTTCCTCTGAGAGCTGCTGCCTACATCACCTGCAGACGTTCGCTATGCTAGCAGCAGCTAACGTAGCTCACTTCCTTCTGCTCCATTGTGTGTTTTCATTTTCAAACTTTGTCTTCAGCCGACGCTGATTTGTCCGACCACACAGCTAAAGGTCTGAAAACACGGGGATGAGCTCATAAAATACCCATTTAAAGGTTCCTAAAAGCAGCATGACGCTGTGTTCTCATTGGCTGCATGTCCTGCACTTTACCTGTGTGCAGCAGCTCTTTGAGCATCATTACAGGCAATGCTGACGACCTGATCGAGAGTCTGTGATACCTGCACACAGATCACATGTTAGCACACGGTGCCTTTGCTGGATCACGTAAACAGTGTGAGCTGGTGCAGGTTACCTCACGCTGTGTGCATGTTTACACTGTGACTGGAGATAAATGATGCTTTTAACGCACTGGGGACAGAACAGACCACATTAACAAATGTATGCACACGTGTCTGCTCCTTAATTACTGCTGTTTAACTCGTCACCCTGCAGCGTCTGTTAGTTACAGTGATGTACACCAGAGAGATGCGTTTCCCGATTGACTCACATTCGTATACAGCATGTGCATTTTACAGAGGATGATTGTGTTCTCACCGTCTTCTGTGAATACCACCAAAACACGAGACCCTCACCTTCACCTGCAGGCACAGCAGCAGCTCGTAGATGTCATGAGTTTTGTAGGTGAGCAGTGTTTTGGGACGCTCAGTGTTTGCTCATCACACCGGCATCATGTGGCCTCAGGCTGGTGATTACTGTAGTAATTGGATACTGCTGCTGATCTGATGGGACCGACTGATGATACAGAGCCAACAGTAACATCAAAACGTGCTTAGATAACACAACTATATGCAAAGAAACGTTATTCTGTCATAGATTTAAAGTGACCTTGTTAAATTGAGTTTTATGAACACGTGTGGAGTCACTTCAGGTCAAATGCTTCAATTAAAATATTTCACCTTTCAGATTTTCACATATGGTTTATATGGGAATAGGTTGAAGTGAAGTATTATTTATGCAGCACTTTGCAAAGTTTCAGGCCTCGAGTGACCTCCTGTTCCTCCTGCTCTCTGTGTTTGTGCTCCATCACCTCCATTTCCTCTTTAGCTGCACGCTACAGGTCACACATGACAGCGTTATATTTCATCTGGGGCCATCCAGCTGTGGCTTCGTACACGAGCAAGTCAAGATTAAAACATGTACAAATGACAAACATGAGGCAACAGTCTGCAGCCATGCTAGCAGCTCTGTACACCAGCTAAATGCTAACATCAGCATGCTAACATGTTGACGTGTTTCTGTTGCACAGATTTTGTCCTTATTACTTCAATTCATCCTGAGGGGACAAGAAATCTATCCAACATTTGTTGAGATATTTCTGTTTGGATCAAAGTGGTGGACTGACAGCCGGACGTGTCCATCTCGAGAGCCACCAGCAGACACACCAGCATGTCTGACAACAAATAAACAGAAGAAACGTGAAGAAAACGATGAATCAAATCGACCGACTGCTCAAAGATGGTCGTGATTTCAGAGAAACACAGCTTCCAGCACTACTGCGAATCATGTCATTTGATCAAGACAGAGCTCAGCATCCATCACAGCTCCAGAGATGCAGCCGTGCAGCTCGTCGCTCTGCAGGTAGCGACGCTGCGTCACAGCGATTCCCATCAGGCTACGTCAGCTCCTCCGTCCCATTCGCGCATCACTCCCTCGCATCGTGAGGTGAGATGGAGTAAAGGGAAAAATAAAGAGCTGGAAGGAGCCCAGGGAGGCCCAGATGCCTGACAGAATGTACTGCTGCGCACGCACACACACACACACACACACACATTATACACACACATTATACACACACACACACATTATACACACACACACACATTATACACATGCTTCCAGTGTAAACAGCTGACAGAACAAAGACACAAACACACAGTGTAATGTGCATATTTTCACACAGCACACAAACATGAGTACTCTGTGTTAACATTCAGTTATACATATGCACACACACACACACACACACACACACACACACACTGTGCATCTCTATTGATCTGTGACCATAGAAACCAGCTGGTCGCAGTCAGACAGCAGTTGCTATGGAGTGTGACTCTGCTGTGGAGGTATTTTTCTCTCCCTCCATACTCTGATTTTTTTTCTTACACACATTAACTCGATCACCCCCCCCCCCCCCCCCCCCCCCACACACACACACACACACACCCACACCCCACCCCCCCATCTGGGAAAATAAAGTCGTAACCCATTTTCGCCCCCATCGGTCCACCGTCTACTTCCAGCCGCGTCCTCCCTCCTCCGATCTCACACTGTGGATGTAGAATCGGGGGGGAGAAAAAAATGTTCCTGCAAAGATGACAAGATCTAAGCCGGATCAGAGGAGATGGAGTTTCTGTGAAAGTGTGACAGCTGGTGTGAGAGAGCATGTGAAGGAAGGAGAGAGCTGGAGAGGAGGGGGAGGAGGGGAGGAGGGGAGGAGGGGAGGAGGGGAGGAGGAGGTGCTCAGCGGGACACAGTGGATGAGATGGGCTCCACTCTGCAGGTCATGTGTGTTTAAAATGCACCTTTTATAGAGAACCTCCTGTTTTCATGCTGCTTTCTTCATTTCATGGTTCAGTGTTGCTGCGCAGGCTCTTTAAATGAAACTGTAGATCAAAGGGAGGCAGGTGAACGAGGGCCGAGGCCACAGCAGAGGAGCTCATTGAACAGCACATTTGGTGAAACGTGTCGTGGACTTTGAGGTGTTTTCTTCTGTTCTCACCTTCTGCACATCCGCAACGTCACAAACACCTTTGGTGGTTGCAGGTTAGACGGTCAAACCTCTGATTTCTCCATTCACTGGCCAATATTGCCACCCTCTGGATCTTTGTTTAAATACTGTTCTCAGATTGATTAGAGTTCAATTAACGAGCCTCTAATTGAAGCAGCGTGAGCAGCTCACACTTCTCACACGTGTGCTGTGGATGTTTGTCACTGACTGTCTCGAATTATCTGTAAATATTAAAACATTTACTGCAGATTTCAAACACTCATAAACCAGTTTACATTTTAGAGGGAGCTTGTTGAAACAGTTGCACCAAAGCTGCGACTGTAGAAAAAGAGTGTGTGTGTGTGTGTGTGTGTGTGTGTGTGTGTGTCACTGCCATCGTGAAGAGACACACATCTGTCCCAGTGACTGCACTCATGACGAGCTGCCGAAGGAGGTGGAACAGGTGTTTCTCTCTCAGGTAAATGGAGGGTGAATATATTGGACTTTGTCAGGGGGCCAGAATCTCGACTGTACCTGGGTGCTAATGTTGCTAACGTTGCTAATGAGGAATGTTCAGCATTAACAACTTTTCAAGGTGATAACATGTCAGATGTTGTTTACAGCTTCGTCTCAGTTAATGCAGGTTTGAAATGAGTTGGTTTCCAGGGATAAACAGGATTACTGTACGATAATACAGTGACTTGGATTGTCAGCCTAAATCCTCAAAGCTACAGCTGCGAATCCAAGGGGCAGATTAGATGTTGCCGTGGGTCTGGGTGCTGATGAGAGACACATGAGACCGTCCTCAGCAGGACGAAACAGCATCAGTCATTTGAATCGTGACTCTCTGAGCGAAGGTGAAGGTCGTGCGGCTTTGTTGACACACCTCTCAGCTCTGACACGTCGTTGTGTTGAACTGTGTGAAAACAGGCCGAACTTCCCCTTTAGGAAAAACTCCCTGAAAAGGTCTTTAACATGACGTGAGGGTCAAATGTCCTGTCATGTTATTGGATCCTAAAGAGGCTGAAGCGTTGTCGGGGGCTGTCAGGTTCACTGTCCACGTCGCTCTGACCTCAAACTGCTGTCATTGGTTACAGATGGGATGTGAGTATTGATCTCTTTCTGCTGTGTTTGGGCAGATTCCCGAGCGGACCGTGCTGACAGGCGGAAGCTCTTCAGACATTACACTGTGGGCTCCTATGACAGCTTTGATGCCTCCAGGTAAGAGCTCACACACACACACACACACACACACACACACACAGGCTCAAATCATATGTACATGTGTGTATACTCCTAAAAGTCCTGCTACCAGACATGCAGGCGACAGTCTGATGGATGAAAGACAGGAGGCTTCAGGAGTTTAACTTCGCATGGAGCTGTTTGGTTTGCTAGCTTCAGTTTTTGATAGAAACCTTTCTTCTGTTCTTGAGGGAAAAGAGGATTTAAGACGCCGTCCCGTCCTCTCAGCTAAGTGAAAAGTCCTGTCTAATGGTACCTGACGTTCAGTCCCAAGGTCTCCGCCATGTTCTGCTCTTAAGTTATTCTGCTCCACTCCTGTCTTCTCTGTTGTCACATCCACTTCAATGCAAGCTTCATTAGAAATGAAGATAGATGTATGCTGCTCTGTTTGTGTGTGTGTGTGTGTGTGTGTGTGTGTGTGTGTGTGTGTGTGTGTGTGTGAGACACAGAGAGAGCTGCGTAGAGCTCGGAGTTTATTCTCCACCGTGAACAAATCCCATTTAGAAAAATCGATGGCGCAGGTGAGCCGAGTGTCCTTGCAGGAGCTTGAATATGGATCAGCTCCGGGTTGCGTTTGATGATGCCGGGTCGTCGCTCCACCGCCATCAGGCATGCAGCACTTTGCATAGCAGAGCATGTGCAGCGGTTTTAACCCCTGCAAGGAAACAGAAGCATGCCAAGGTCGATGGTATGACCTTCCTCCTCCTCCTCCTCCTCCTCCTCCTCCTCCTGTCCTGGAGGGAGAGATGAAGAGTTACAGAGAATGAAATCCTGCAGATTTGCACAAACTTGTAAAAAAGTCCATTGACTTCTGAGTAGTCAATTCTCATTTTCCCCACACATTTAGAATTTTTAATGCGGCTCTGAGGACTGTAAATAATATTCTTCATCAGTATCAAAATCAGTTCGAAGTTCAGTTTTCAGTGATATAAACCGTAAAAAGCTCTGAATGAAGGACTAACAGTAAAGACTCCAGCAGGCCTTTAAAAAAACGTGCAGCAGGTCATCGTCTTCTTTTTTCTGCTCATTCTTCTTCTTTGTCCATCTGACTCCTACATTACCCACAATGCAACTCTGCTAATAGTGGCTAACGCACCATCAGATTTGTTTCAAAGTCTTCAACTGACGCTGACTCGAGTGACATCACTAGAGGACGTTTCCCAGCATCCCTCTGAGACACTGAAGGCTTTTTATGACTTTGTCACTTATTCAGTGGAACGGCCAAACACCTGGAAGCAGTCTGATGTGGACACCTGGTGGAGTTCCCCTTTAATGATCAGCCGTATGTCAGACCTGTCCTTGGTGGCTTTTCTGCCGATTGCTAATGAGTTAATTGAATAATCATCTCAGCGCTAAACGATAACTGCTCACACATCGTTTCAGACAGAGACTCTGAGGCCGTGCTGAGGCCACAGAAATTCAACTTTAACCCTACTTTTAGTTAAGTAGAAATTTAAATGCAGGACTTTCACCTTGAGCGCAGTATTTCTACATTCTGTTAGTACTAATCTATTTAAATAAATGACTTCTTGTCTCCTCTTGCGTCTGAGAGCGGCTTCAAGGTGTTTGTCAGGTTTAAACTGCTGCTCTGCTCTGTGTGCTCTGCAGGACACGATGTCAGGCCCGTGCAGTGATATATGAGATGTGGAAGTGTGTGTGGTGATAAGACGCTGAAGGACAGTGTGACATTTCCGTCGTTTCTCTGCTGGATTCCCTCTGACAGGAAGCCATGAACATGCTGGAAAGTGTTTTTCCAGTAGGTGTTCAGTATGGGTCGAGGTGAGCGTCTCCGACCAGCGCGGCCATGAAGGCGGGTTGGCCGAATGTGGATTGTGACATAGACTAAAGACTCATGTGACTTCAAACATTTCAAAGCATTTCTTTTTTGGAAAGGTGACTTTTCCACATGCAGCTCTTCCTTCGCTCTTTAAAGATTCATAATTGTTTTTTAACTGGCAGAGGGTGCAGTTCAATTTTGCATGAGGCAGGAACTCCTCTGCTCTGTGTGTTTACGGGCAGGAAGAAGACGCCAAACAGCAGCTTGATCTGCACTCACGAGTTAAAAGGAAAAGTAAACTGAGCCGTACAATATCATCGACATCATCGATGCATTTACACCTGCGACATGACCCGTTCACCTCTGCGCACATACAGAACAGGACCTGAGGAAACGCTGACTCAGCTTTTGGCCACAGTCCTCTTTTTGATTGGACGGTGAAGCGCAGTGTCAGTGTTTTATCTGTGTTCTCAGTGTGTATTTCACAGTCACTTTGAGAAATCTTGACCCTCCTCTCCAACACAAGTAACCTCTGCTGGGAAAAATACTGATTCACTAAATATTCAAATTGTTTACTGTTGGCTTAAACATGTTGTAAAACATACTGGAAAATACATTGTGTAAGCATTGAATTGCAGAATGTAAACTCTCTGCAGGTTTCTAAAACCCAAAAACTTTTCCAGAAATCCCACAGAGGATGTTCCCTCAGTGTGTTTAATAGTGAAATTACCTGACAGGTGTTTACTGAGTGTAAGGCTGATAGAACATGAAGTGAAATCGTAAAAACAAGCGTCGTTTCAGCCAGATTTCTCAGCCGTCCACCTCACGCCTGTGTGATGGAACAGATGTGCTTCAGGTGTGATCAATACAGCCTTCCACACCCGCGTCGAGAGCTCGTGCTTCGCTCGTGTTTTTACTGCAAAACCACAACTGTGACCCAGAGGCTGAAAGACGAGAGCGTCTCTCACTGCAGGACGATTAACTGTCCAGCTTCCTGCCATCAGGACGGGAGAGAGGAATGAACTGTGAGTCGTGGATCAGGTTGTAGGGGACTCACCTGTCCACTGATGTCACAGATACACAGAAAAACAAGGACTCGCTGTCTGTGACGCTCTACACCTTCACCTTCATCCTGATGACGGTGAAGCGGCACAGAGGAAACTACCAGCACCGGATCCTTTGTTAACTTCACCATTTGTTTATTTATCTGATTCGGAGGGATAAGATGTGAAAGTGAGAGCACTTATTTCCAACGTGGTCCCAAGAAAACATGACAATATGTCATGAAAAGAAAAAGATCTCATTAGAGCCACAAAGTTTCCTCGTTGAGACACATCGTCCAGTTGTTCATAGCTGACTCTTCAGCGCCGAATGCTCTGATGACGCCATGAGACAAAAGCTTGCTTTGACACAGCGTGCAGGAGCTCTCTCCTCAAGTCTGACTCGCCACCTCCTCACTGACTGAGGCTGCAGCCAGGTGAGATGGAGAGGGAGGAAAGCCAGGTGTGGATTTTCATACGTGATGCATCAGCTCCCCGCTGTCTGAGACAAAACGCTGACGTGGAGTCACGCGGCACAAACCAACGCGTGTGACTGACGGCGCTCTGCCGCAGTCAGAGCGAGTCGGCGAGAGGGCGGAAAGGCTTGTCCACGGTGACTGATAGATCAGTGAGCATCTTTCTCTTCACCGCCCGTCAGTCATGCGGTCCAGGAGCTTGATGGCTGTCCAAACACCCTTGAGGCAGACCTCCAAACTCCGTGGACAGCAGATGAATGTCTGACAAACAAGCGGCCATTGCATCGCATACAGAGCCTCTCCTGCAGACTATAAATACACTGCGGCCTCCCACGGCGGAGCCCAGATTGAGGCAGCGCGCTCCCTGGGGTAAACCTCATCCCGTACAGCCTGTTGAGCAGCATGTCCCACATCCTGCGTGCTCCACTTTGTTTTGATGGAGCAGCCTCAGACCGCCGCCCCCCCCCATCACCCTCAATGAGCCGTGGGTCCTCTCCTGCAGGCTGACCTGTGGAAGCCGCCACCGTGTCTGGGCGATCAAGGTGTGATTACCTGTGGTCCGCCATGAGCCAGAGGGTGTGTGTGTGTGTGTGTGTGTGTGTGTGTAAGCAGTGTGGGCCTTCTTCCTCTCTAGACAGACTGCGTTGCTAAGGGAACTGTTGCTAGGATGGCGGTCGCACCTCTCTCTCCGTCTTTATTCTCCCCTCGCTCGTCTTTCTCGCTCTCTCATCCCACGTGTCTCTTCAGTGTAATCCTTGCGCCCAGTATAAGCCGAATGATGCTCCCTCACAGCAAACCCCTCAGGCTGGAGGAGCAGACGTGGCCTTTGAGCTGCACCTCTGCTTCAGATGACTCTGATCGGCCTCCCCACACCAGGCCGCCATGGCTGCCGCAGGAAGTGAGAGGTGGAACGTACCATTTTATGCATATTCACACATGAACACCAGGGTCCTGGTAAACACGCAGCATTACGGCAAAGGGGAAAATGTCAGATTAGGCGGTTTACTGCTGAGTCAAACTTCAAGCGGCGCTTCTCATTTTGCAGTAATCCTTCTCTTGTAGCGCAGAAGCTGCATCACCGTATGGAGGATTCCTCACACACACAACCGCAGCAGCAGCGGAGGTTAGGATTAACAAGCGCAGCTGCTGTTACTGTTCGCTGAAGGAGGAACTGGGAGACATAATGTCACATGCATTTTGTAATCTGCATTTGAAGCTGCAGTTGCAGGCTAACTGCAGAGCTTCTCTTTTTAATGATGAAGGAAACGTGGAACGTCATGTTCGTGTCTGTTATTAGCTATCTGTAGATATTTGGTCTCAAAAGGGGCGGAGGAGTTTAAGTGACAACAAACAGGCAAGGCTGGGTCACAGCAGGCAAAGCAGACAGCAGCCCCAGGTACCCAGAGTCCCCTGAGGGCCGCGCATTCATTGTGTGTTAGCTGATTTTTGGGGGATTTAATTAACTAAATTTGGGCCTCTCGTTTTTCAAATGCCATGTTAAAAAAAGTTAGAAAGATTGAACTTTATTGATTAGATTGAACTTTATTGTCTTTATTTAAGACAGCGTGCAGACGGTTTTCTTCACACCTGATGTGTGTTTTGCCTTCTATGGTAGTTAATCAGAAACATTTCTGTCACACATCATCATCCTCTGAGCGTCTTCAGTGTGAAGTTCTTCTTTGGAAGCTCGTTGTGGGAACAGGTGACAGTTTTTCTCATGAAAGTTTCAATTCAAATGTTTTAGAAAAGAAGAAAATTGATTTAAAAAAAAGAAACAAAAAGAACAGCAGCAGCCTCAGAGTATCAATCAATCAACTAACTGATCACTTAGTAAGTCACCCCCCCCAGTGCTGATCACACACCCGCTCCCCCCGTTCCTCCTCTTTGCCACACACACACACACACACACACACACACACACACACACACACACTCCGTAGCAGCCAGTCTGTGCTGTAGCTGGTTGCACATTGCAGAGCACCGCACACCTAGACATCCATCCGCCGCGAGCCTCTGCTGCTCCCTCCCTCGCGCTCTCTCTCCCTCCACCCCCCCAACCCGGCGAGCTTCAGCCTTCCTCCCCGCCTCATCATGAGCCATTAGCCGCTATCACCGCCAGCCTGATGTCGCTTCTCCTCGACGGCGCAGCACTCCCACACCGCCGGCCGGAGCCTCCGCAGCAGCGGCGGGGGTAACCGCGCTGCCGACCCCGCGTCTCCGCGCAGGAGAGGCGGCTGACAGGCGGCGGCAGCAAGGGAGTAGCAGGGAGGGAGGGAGGCGCGTCTCTTTCGTCGTCGTCTCCCCCCCTCTTTTTTTTTTTTTTTTTTTGGGTCATCTCTCTTCTGGAGATGCTGTCGCCGGGCTGCCGGGGCCGCTGTCATACCGTTTGATAGAGACAGAGGCCGGCGAGAGGAGGAGGAGGAGGAGGAGGAGGAAGGGGAGGCGGCGGTGGTGGTGGTGGTGGGGTGGGGTCGGGGTTGCCCTGCCCTGCCCTGGCCGGACTAGCTCTCCTCCAGCACCATGAACCTCCACTCGGGCAGGGCGTCCGTGGCCATGCTGCGGATGATGGGCTGTGCTAACGGGCGCTCTGCGCGGCATCTCCTCCACAGTGACTGCGTGGTGGACGAGAAGACGGTGGTGCTCCAGAAAAAGGAGAATGAGGGATTTGGCTTCGTCCTGCGAGGGGCAAAAGGTAGGAACATTTCCACTTTTTCTGCTTTTTTGCTCTCTGTCTCTTTCTGCCATTCCTCCAAGATTCACATCAGGCAAACATCAGCTGCTCTCAGACCACCAACACTCACGTTTGCATGTGTGCACAATGTACCGAGGTGTCATCTCATGTGCTGTTTGTGCAGTTTGGCTCATCTGAGATCAGTGTGAGGGGCTTGTGTGTGAGAGAATGCATGAAGTGATGCTGCACCCCCCCCCCCCAACACAACCATGCAAACACATGCAAGTAAGTTCTGCTACTAAAATGCATTTGAAAGCAACTTTATTGTGCATATAACACACACACACACACACACACACACACACACACACACACACACGCAGCAGGGGTGTCAGATACATTGTGATGGCATGTGCCGTTGTCATGGTTGCAGGTGATGGCAACCCCCCCAAACTTGGCCACATTTCGATGTTCACATGTTCTTCCCACCTGTCCGAGCTGACATGAACACCTGTAATATGACATCACTCGTTCACGGAGGAAAGGCGTCGTTTAAAAACATCTGCCTCGGATTGGTGTTTGGCGTGCACCTGCTGCGCACCACCCACCGTCATGAGCCGCTGTGATGTGAGTGGCCGATCCAGGCGGTTTGATATTTCACCAGGCCACGAGATTGGCTCTAAAAATAGCCAGTTTGAGCTGCTGCGTCGGTTTCTGTGACGATCCTCGCCATGTCATAATCCACGTTGCGTTCCACAACTGTGCGGTGCTGTTCGATTGGTCTACGCCATGGTTACTGTGGAGAGGTAAATTTAGTATATCCATGCGCCCGTTTTTGAAGACCCAGAGAGGAAGAGGAGGAGGCAGAGACGGAGAGGGAGGCTGACATGGAGGGAGAGGAAGGAAGGATTTGGTTTGAAAAACAAGAGGAATGTTCTAGTCGTTCTGACACACTCTGCCATCACCCCGGGGAGCTGACCCAGCCGAGCTTATCCTGCACGGGGGTGAACACACGCGCGCGCACTGATGCTCGAGCTGTCACATAAGCTTACATCCTCTTTTGCTCTCTGCGTTTCTGCTGTTTTTTTTTCCTCTCCGTCCATCTCTCCTCCTCTTCCTCTGCCGACGTCCCTGTGTCACACACTCACAGGCAGACACCTACAGAAACACAGTCATCACAGGCATGTAGTTCCCCCTCCTGAAAGCCTCGTACGTGCTCGTGGACCGTGTCTTCCAGAGGATGAGTTATAGGAAGTGTCACTTGTCACCACTGGTTTCTCCCAGCCGCAATATTTTTTTAACCTCCCCGAGAGCGAGAGAGGGAGGGAGGGAGGGCTGGAGCCATGTGAGGGGAGAGAGGAGTGATACTACAGTACAGGCTGGAATGCCGAACCACAACATTACAAAGATCACTAATACAAGCAATGTTTTACTGCGTTTGTCTGCACATGCACACTGAAACCTTATGTTTTTTAATACGTGGTGCTGTGAGGCGTCTGTAAGATCAGTTGCACTGTTTTCCAATGTGTCTTTCAGCCTAAACAACCATATTTTTGTCCTTGTCTCCATTATCTTCATCACATTTCATCTCATCTCAAACAATAGGGCTGGGTGTCTAACATCAACGCTTTTTAATTATCAGCTGAAATGTAGTTCTAGCACTGAGTGTCATGAACTGTCAGGTGTGGAGGGTTGGCTTTATTTACTCATTCTTTCATCAGATAAATCATAGTTTTGATAATTTTAAACTGTATTTTGTTTAGGCTGCTTTGTGTTGAGCCTTTGAGAAGTTTGCTTTATTTGGCTCCTCAAAGGGAGATCTTCAAAAAAATCTATCATTTTAATGTCACTACCCAAACCAAGACATTAAAAACTGACTTAAATATCTCATGAGAAGTCCTGCGAAGTGCAGAAGACAGCAGTTCCCCACTGACACCACACTCTTCATTTCAATCCATAATTGCTTGATAGTTTAAAGGAACACTTTGAGAAAAATGCTGGTTTAAAGATTGATATCTGCTGTATCTCACTGAGTCTGTGTTCAAACTAGCGAAGCCTAGCTTAGCTCAAAGACGGGGAGCAGCAGGAAACAGTTAGCCTCCATCAAAAGTCAAGCAACAGCAAAAATAGTCTCTAGTAACTCCAGAGCCGTCATATTTGCACATCGTACGTTGTTATCGGCACGCGGCACCTCTTGCTCAGCTGTGACAGTTCGTAAACCTGGCTATCCCGCTCTGAGGTCAGGACTGCTGGGATGCTAATCGGGTCCAGCTGGTGCTGGTCAGGAAGTAAATCCAATGCATAAGCTCATGCTGCATTCTCCTCCTGTAACTCTGAGCGTTGAGGCATTAATTGTTCCAGATGGTTTCCTCATCTAACCTCATGGTTGACCATGGATGCATTAAGAGTCACGCTATATAGGAAATTAGCCATTGTGTTGTGTATTTATAGTGAAAATACGATAGAAACAACAGTGTGTAATTCATCTGTGATTAACTGAACTCAGTGTATGACAGTTAATATTTGGATTTAACTGCTAGCGGTGGTGGAGCTCTTGTAGCTGTCAAGAATTCCTTATATCTTCAAGTTTGAATTACAGCAGCAACCAGGAATCTCTCCCTTCTCTAATACAGCCTGTACGATCAGACGTGATCAGAACTTTCCTTCAAACCACTTCTATATGTTAGATAATGTAAGATATGACAGGTAAACATGACACTTTTAGGACGCCGTATCTTTACCGTCGACCCCTGCTTCAAGTGTTTGTGCTGAGCTCGGGTAAACACATCCAGACCATGTCCTGTAATGGACACAGAGAGAAGACATCAATGTCAATAGGACGTTTGGCTTGTTATAGGAGGAAAAAGTGTTACCAATAACATTAACTGCACTCAGGTGTAAATGGAATGCAGCCATCAGTAATGTTATTGATTTCAGCTGTGATTGATGAGCTCAACCGTCCAGTCATTGCTTCATTGTCAAATGTCTCCTCGGACACTGTCTCATGTTGTGTGTGCGTTATCGTGTCTTGCATGTGTCCCTGCGAGTCGTTGTGCTGTCTCTATAATCCTCTCCTCCTCCTCTGTCCTTCCTCGCTGTGCAGCGGATACGCCCATCGAGGAGTTTACTCCCACACCTGCCTTCCCCGCCCTGCAGTACCTGGAGTCGGTGGATGAGGGAGGGGTGGCATGGCAGGCGGGGCTCAGGACGGGGGACTTCCTCATCGAGGTAAGAGCTGCTCCAAAATCGATTTTCGTTGTATGTGAATATGCGGTTTGGTTGCAGAGCCTGGTCCTCGATGGTCAGGGAAGTGAGGGATCCCGAGGGTTTGCAGTGATTTAATGTTGGCTTCGGTTTCTGGTTTCAGCCGTTGTTGTTGGATTGCACGTTGGTTTTCTGTGTTGTTAAGCTGATTCTGATGTTGCGTCGAGTCGTTCAGGATAACGGTGTCAGCTGTAACATAACACGTACAGCAGCTGTAACTTCCCATGTCTGAACGATAATTCTTCTACAAATATTTGTGTCCTCTTGTGTTTGAATCCAAATGTCTGCATCCATGAGCAAAGTGTGCACTGTACGCGCTGAGTTCAGGGGATCTTCTTAAGCCTTATTTTTAGCACTTTTATGTGAACCAGATTTTGTCATAATGCTAAAGTGCATTTGAACAAGACCTTTTACTTTAAGCCGTTTCAGCAACCCTTTACTGTGAAATTGCCAGTTTGCATGCAATTAAAGCGACAGCCGACTCCTGCCACTTCTGATATGGACGGTGACTCGTGGATGGAGGAAAACATTTTCTGCACATCATTATGGGATGGATAGTGTCCAGAGGGACTCTTGAGGCCTGTGTTCAGTGCTGCCAAGGCTGGCCTGCATGGACAAGCTTAACATGAACAACTGACTCCACAAATCAGCTTTGTGTGGAGCTTTCTGGAGTTAATGCATGTTGTCCTTGATGTGGTTCATTAAGCAGTGGAGCATGTTTCAAACTCATCAGACCATCACATGAAGAGGATGTTAGCTCGGTGAAGTTCCTAAAAGCCACAGTTTTTCAGCTCTCGCTGTTCATTTAGCAGGCCAGTGATGGACGTGCTGAAAAGACAGGCTTGGAAAATAGATCACAGTCATATTTAGAATATCGTCTCCATCTGTAATGTTCTGTATTTTATTTGGGTCATTAGCTTCATGATGCTAACTAGGTGGCAAATTACTTCCTCAGCTAATTTTACAAAGCAACCAGCACCAGATCCATGCTGCAAAGCTAGGTTACAGCTAGCTGGCTAGCCTAAGCTTAGCTTAGGTTACAGTTAGCATGTTGGCAACCCCTGCCTTGCATCGCTCTCGGCTGGAAAACAGTCGTTATTTTCACACCTTTGCTCATTTGTTGTTGGCTAAAATCATCATTCCTTGTCAGAATACATAAGCTACTATCATGGGTCATGTTAGCTGGTGATGTAATTTGGCAAACTAGCCAACAATGTTAGTGAACATACAAGCTAAGGTTAGCCAGGTAGCTGTCACTTAGCTACATGGATCTCGCATTTGTTGCTTCGTAATGTTAGCTGATGAAATAATGTGCAGATGTGAAGCTAGCCAGTTTACCAGCCAGATCAGCCTGGAGTCTGTTGAATTAGTTGACATTATCTACTCAAGACAGTATCTTGCTACGTTAGCTAGCAAGCAGTTTGTCCGCCTTAGTAAAAAAGCTAATGTTAGCTAACATTAGCCAGCTGAAACCACTATCACAATACATATAATATGCTTTGCAGTAATGTCAACTTTGAATTTGGACTGCTGGTCGATTGTTGACGTTAGCAGACTCCATCTCTAAGCAAACGTTGTACATTGTTGGTGCTTGCCAAGTTTCAGGAATGTACACTGATGTCACTTCCTTTTTGATTGTCCCAGAAAAACCTTCCAGAGTCCTTTAGATAGAAATCAGTCCACAAGTTTTTGAAGGCAGCAGAGAAAGTGAAGTTATGTTTCAGTCCATTCACACGTCGGCAGTACAAAGTGATTAGTACATGTGTGTTGTTTCACAGTACACAGTGTTCCTTCAAAGGTATGACTGATGCAAAGGGATTTGATATTGTAGTATGTCTGTATTTGACTGGCTAATTTGTTCTTCCACACTCAAAACTGTCACCTCTACTTCCAATAAAAGACGTCATATCAGTGGCAGAAACTGCAGGAGAATGGTGGAGGATGAGAAGAGGAGTTTAAAAGGAGAAATCTGTGTTTATCTTTGCCAATGCCGCGCTGCCGTGTCTGAAACTAATATCACTATCCATGTGCGTGAGATCTCCTTTGGTCTAATACCGCTGATGAATTGGATTTGATAGTGTTTGAGTTGAAGAGGTACAGTGTTGTTTAATGAAGTGGTTTTACTTTTCATCTGTTAACTCACTTGTTCAGTTGATTAACTTCATTTCAGCACCAGGAGCTGCTCGTAGTGTGGCCAATAAACAGCCAGCCAGCTTCAGTTTGCTCTCCACGCCAGGGTATTGATCATTAGGTTGTAATTTATGTGAATTCCACTTGGATTTAAAACATCTGGTGTAAAAGTCAGATTTTCCAGTAGGCATCATCTGTGGCCACATCATTGTGTTGGGAAGCATGGTTTCTGTTCTGTCGAGGTTGTGCAGGGAGACAAGTTCGTTAATCGAGCCCATAATGACTTTGTGTCACAGAGACTTATTGTTCATCTATGAATTCAGGGTTACTTGTAGTTGTAACGTAAGGAAAAGGACTCTTCGTCATTCCTGTCTACGAGCAACAGGGTGAGACGTGTTTGCTTCAGGTCATGAACTGACCTCTTTGACTTCACACTGACCTCTCAGTCAGGAAATATGTTTTATGTTTTCAGTCCAGTTTGTTTGTTTGTTTGTTAGTTTGTCACATGGTTGTGGAAAAATGACTGGTCTTCATGAAGCTTCCTGTAGCTTGAACCAAGGAAGAGCCCATAAAAAGTTCAAACTTTACGCTTCACAAGAACAAGCGACGATGACGGAGGAGTGGACTGTTGGCCTTGGTGGAGGTCTGCGCTCTCTGAGTGCTCCTCTAGTTAATGTTCTTTTATTATGAATGGATTGTGAAATAATGCAAATGACAGAGGAGGAGGATGCTGCTGAGCTGAGCCTGAGAACATCACAGTGTACAACACTGTATGACATACAACTCAGAAAAGACCCAGAACGAATCCCAATCAGTGACGAACCCTCAGAACGACTGAGCCTTTCATACCCAATCATGATACTCTCACCTGTTACCAATGAGCCTGTTCACCTGTGGGATGAGCGGCTGTAACACTTGATCTCGTGGGGTCTCTTACCCTCCAGATGCCTCCGTGTTAAAGACCTGTTTTTGTCTGAATGGCCTGGACTCAGTAGTATTTGCTCATGTCGGCCTCTCGCTGAAATGCTTCCCAGTCATTACGCATCGCTCAAGCACTGGTAGAAGTGTCATGTGCTGGATGTGATTGTGGGGATTTCTTTCACTGTTGGACCCTCACATATCAGAAAACACATCACAGCTGCTGAGAGAACGGATCGAGGGGAAAAGCATGTTGTCTATTTCGAGCTCACAGCACTCTTTTGCTGCTCCTCTGCGACTCCATAACGACCGTGTGTCTGTGAGCAGCGCTGCAGCGGGAATGGGTTTATTTTGTGTTTCTGCTAAATGGAGCATCAAATGAGGAGAGCAAACTGTATCTGTGTCTGCAGCTCAGCCTCAGCATCTCTCGCTCCTTATCTTTCATTTGTTTTATCTCAGTTTCCTGTTGACCCCTTTAATCATCTCCTCCGTCTGCTTCCGTCTGAAGTCGAGGCTGCAGATGCATCGCAGAGCCAACGTGTTTACAGAATGCATCGAGGGGCTTGAAGGTGTTTGACACATTCACAGCTGCACAGCCGCTAGCTGCTGCAGCTAGCCCTCCACAGCTCAGCTTCTGTAATGAGCGGCAGAATATCTGTTTCTTCTGATCGCCGTGCTTTTTATTTTGACCTCGTTCTGCAGCTTCACTCAAAATATTTATCGAGCGCTCCTCTCGAACGGTGACCTTAAAGGATGGCCGTGGCTGTGTTTGAGTTGGACCATCCTGGAGGTGCAGCTCAGCAGCATTCGTTGGCATTTCTCCACCCGACAACACAGCAGAGCTCTCCTTTAAGGTGTCAATCATCACCTCCCTGCTCCTGAGCTCCTGCTGTTACAATGCAGGGAGAGATGCACAGATATGATGGAGGACAGAGAAACAGACACAGCTCTCGTTTGGCAAACAGCACTTCCTGTTTCAGTCCAGCCTCATTTTGAAGTGGCACACCTGTCTCACCTGTCTCACCTGTCTCACCTGTCTCACCTGTCGCTGACTCCTAATGGACTGTTTCCAGTGATGTGATGCCCTGTTGGACTCGTGATGACTCTTTGATATTTACGTACACAAGAAATGTAAAAGAAAAATGTGCTGGAGAGACAGAAAAACTGTGTTAATCCTAAATAATCAAAGACAGAGAATCAGTTCATATCAAACAGTTAACTTTGTGACTGGGAGTCTCTTTAAGATGTTTTTTAAAAGTTGAACAAAATGATGAATTGTCTTCAGTGTAAAGTCTTTTTAACAGAGAAAAACAAACCGGACTCTGTGACCGAGCCAATGATCCAGAGGGAAAGATTCTAAAAACAAAACAAAAAATACAAAGTGAGCGTCTGTTGGTTGGTGCAGGTGTTTCCTCCGTCCTGTCGTGGTTATCCTGGTGATGGGTTAGCCTGTTAGCCGTGGCGTATCGTCTCTTTACGGTCCCACCAGGTGAGCTGCAGTGTTCAGCTGCCAGTCAGAGTCCTGTTTGCTGACAGGTGAAGGCTCCATCTCCACGCGTCCATCACGTGTTTGGATGATGGATCTCCTTCCACACAGAGCGCCGTCACTCCTCCTGAGGCCTCCTTTCTTATCTTCTAAAGGCATTGTACTGCGTGGAGCGTCCTCACAGAAGGTGATTTTCAGATCATGGCTTGAAGGGCGGGAACGGAGACGACGAGGCAGACGGATGATAAATGGACGGTTGTGTATTAACTTTTATCATCCTGCCGTATATTTCAAAGTACCTGGTCAACATTATAGTAAAGGTGTGTGTGTGTGTGTGTGTGTGTGTGTGTGTGTGTGTGTGTGTGTGTTTGAACATCTGTTTTTGTGTCCACAGAGCAAACATGTGCCCCGTTTCCTTCCTCCTGTACATTAGCAGAACATTTCCATTTGCATGCATGATTTAGAGCTTGGCTGAGCATCAATCTTTCATCGCCTCGTACAGCTTGGCATGAGGACGCACGCATGCATCGCGTGCGCTCATACACGAGCACTCAAATCATTTGCCTAAATGTGTTTAAGTGGGCGCTCTCACCATCCCATCGATAACCGCCGTGCTTCAGCAGCCCGTGCTTCGTATCAGCGCTGCTCGTCGTCTCTGAGTGAGTGAGACGGGTCGATGGGACGAGGCCTCTGCCGCGGCGTGTGACCAAGGAGGAGACGACTCGTTAGTGACATCCTCATCACCTGTTTGAGGTCAGAAACCTCAAGGTCGGAGGTGTTTGTGATGACGCAGACTCGCTCCTCTCACGGAGCTCCCCGCGGCCGCAGTAGGTGGTCGGTCATCGTAATTGCGTGATGTCCTTCAGGATTGTCTCATCGCTGCTGATTAAGCCGAAGGCCGAGTTCATCGCGGGACACGGTGGCTCATTTCTCGGCTCCCTGTTCCACATCACCCCATGCAAAGCCTTCGTGCTGCTTTCAGCGTTCAGGACGTTATTGATTTGATTGAATTGGTTTCTGCAGGCGTGAATCAGCCTTCAGTGAATCTGTCTTCTGTCTCTGTTTCCACTCGTCTGTCCACAGTACAGGATGTCCTCATTTAACCTGACAAAGTTTATTTACAGCTTAAACTGCCAAAACTGCCCAAACCTGCTGATTTGTTGTCGGATTTGAATGAGATTTAAATTCTAAAAACTCCAGTTGATTTTTGACAGATGCAGCTAAAGAGGCTCACCTCTTCTTGTCTTTAAAACAGTTTTGATGTTTGTTTCTCATTTGTTCGACTGCTTCCTCGCTCTTCAGCAGTTTCTTTGATTATATCTGATGAGGAGGAGTGTGTGCAGCTGTTGCACGCTGCCTCTCAAACCATCTGAGGATTACAAAGAAGAAATGAAATGAGGCCCCAAACGGACAATCGACAGCCATGTTTGCTGTCAGTCAGTCAGCACGCTGGTGAAATTGGTGTTTCTCTTTGGTTGAACATTTTCAGTATCTTCACCTCCACCAACAGCACGAAGCGTCCCAGAGATCCTCCATCAGCCTGAACACTCCTGCTGATCCAGTGTTCAGGCTTTCCTCCTGCTGCCCTCAGTCGTTTCAAAAAGGCTAAATTACCTGTTGAAAAGGTTAGATCCATTACACAGCGTGAAGTAATATTTCCTCTGCTTCATCCTCTTTGTCTGGAAATGTGAGAGAAGCATTTTAGACTTTGACCAAAATAATAATAATGGAGCCTGACGGAGGCTGACTTTTCAGGCCGACGTTTGAGAGATGAAAAGAGTCAAAAACGATCAGCTGGTCACATTAAAACATAACAAACACAAGAAATCTGCTGATCAGCACATTTTAAATCCAACTTTCTACATTTCTGCTCTTCAGTTTCTTCTCAGTCGACACGTCTGAAGGTGCAGCTGATCGTTAATCACTGATCAATCTGTGCATTAGTCAATTCATTTCTTGGTCTTGAAAGCATCAGTGGTGCCTTCATAGTCCTTTTTTTTTGTTGGACCGGTTGTTTAAAAAGCAAACATATTCAGTGAAAGTGCCAAAGAAAAGCAGCGAATCCTCACAGTTTAGAGGCTGGAAGCATCGAATGTTTGACACTTCAGCCATCCATTAATATTTCAGCTCTTTATGTGTGATTACATCTGATAACATCCGGCTTTCTGCAGCGTCTTATCAAAATTAAAGCCAGTGTTGAAGTTGTTTGTTAAATTCCTCTTTGAATCTGAGCTGCTGATTCACCAGCTGATCAGCTTCAGTTATTGATCTGATATGAATGAAAGTTGAACTTCATTCGGCCGAAACTTTCAGCTTTATGGTTAATTATTCACGGCCGATATGATCTGAGGCCGCCGACGTTTGACATCCTGCGAAAGCAACAGTCGCCTGCTGGAGATGAAAAACCTGCTGCGACCTAAATGTTCTGCACGAAGCTGAGAGAACAAAGAGAGACAAAAGCCTCAGTGAGAGATTTGTTGGTGTCTGAGCTTCAGTGATTAAACTGAAACCGGATCCAAAACGAATTATCAGCCATGTTGATGAATCCATCTGGCTCCATCATTGACCATTCCATGAACTCCTGCAGAGAGATGCCCCCCGACTGCTCTCCCAAAGTGAGAAATACTGCTCTCCTCAAATTTCCGCCCAGCTCCCTGTTGGTGTTTGAGTCTCAGCCGTGAACGACGCTGAGCTCCGCAGCGTCGACGGAGACCGGAGGAGGTGTGGAGCTGAGCGGAGCTGCGAGGAGCAGTAACACTCTGAAGGAGAGCGGTGCTGCTAACTCCACACAACATGCATATGTTAGCATCCTGTGTGTGTCTTCTGTCTGTGTGCCTGTGCATGCAAGAGAGTGAGAGTGTGTGTGTGTGTGTGTGTGTGTGTGTGTGTGTGTGTGTGTGTGTGCTCAGTGTGTGTGCAGTGGAGGTAGATGGAGTAAAGCACTTACTTTCTTATATAACACACAACTTTGGCCAAGAAAGGATGTGTGACCAGTGTAACATGCAAATGCATCTGCCTCCCTGTGCCCCCAGGTGTGTGTGTGTGTGTGTGTGTGTGTGTGTGTGTGTGTGTGTGTGTGTGTGTGTGACTGTGTGTGTGTGTGTGTGTGTGTGTGTGTGTGTGTGTGTGTGTGTGTGTGTGTGTGTTGTCCTTCTGTCAGATCTCTGCCTCCCTGCATCTCTCTGAGGGCTGCAGCACAGCACACAACTGTCAGCTGTGCAGTGAACTAGCACAGGCAGTCCTCACCATTTCTTTCTCCAAACAGTCTGGGGGGGGGGGGGGGGGGCACATCCACAGTCTCATATCTTTGGTTTCTGGAATAAAAGCTTGTGTGTTTAGGCCAGATATGATATTTCCTCCTGATAATATGAGAAGCATAAGACGTAGACGCACAGACGTCAGTCCTCAGCGGTGTGTTCGGTGTATTAGCGCTGGAAATTCTAATCTTAGGGATGTTTTGATGACCAGAAATGTCATAAAAATGAAGATGCAATGCAAATTATGAGCCGAAATGCAAAATATTTCTGCAGGACTTTCTATGCACATGCATGCATTTAAAGTCTTCGCGGCTGAAGCGGACTTCCATCCTCTGACATCTAACATCTGCATTTTGAAAACGTTTTTATATGTGATATTTAACTCTGGGGCCTAAAATGATCCGTACGACAGTGAAAGGTACCTGCGCTCTATTCAAAAGCCATTTTCCTCGTAGATTTGGCCAAAAATATGCAAAAATGTGTCTTTTGAAATGTCACTTTGTGTGTGCGCTCGCTGTCTGTCATCCTGCAGGCAGAAAGCCTTCGAATGCAGTTAAATATAGAAGAGAAAAGCTGCTGTTTGAGATCAGGGACACCAGCAGACTGTCAAACGTCTGGTTTCCCACTTTGCGTTTGTTGCTGTCTGACCTCATTTTCAGATTTGGATTCCAGGTTGCATCATTTTTTGTATTTTTTGTGGACAGAATTATCTGACTCGAGAGGAGTAATCGTAAACCTGCTGAAAATAAAAACATGGCACCTCGGTGCGGTGCTGGCATCGGGTCGTCTCCGAGCTCCTGATGGGATTACAGGCATTACTGCCCTTGACCCAGTTACGCCTGACCGGGGAGCCGGTTTGGCGGGCGGCGGCGTGGCTGACCGGAGGGTTAGAAGGCCAACAGAGGCAGGTTGTTGGCTTATTAAAGAAGCACTGCGCTGCTTTTAGCTCCCCTGTTGATTTTCAGCCAAACTGACGTTTTACTCCGAGTACACGAACAAATGTTTAAAATGTCTCCTCCTCTAATCATTGGTGTGTGTGTGCTCATGAGAATACTACATTATTAACCACAGATGTCGGCTCATTCTTGTATTATAAAGTGATGGTACTCCTGTCTGAGAGGAGAGATGTGCAGCATGAAAGCAGCTCTCGTTCCCTCGAATCAGACCTCAGAAGACCTCGTGCACTCCAGAATGTTTTTTGAGGGAAAGGACTGGAAACATTCGACATCTTTGTCCTTGGATGCAGAATCCCACGAAAAGACGAAACAACGTTGTGCGTGTGTCTCCAAAGCCTGATGTATGTGACTCTGAGCTCTGCTGATGAGCTGCACTGCTGCTCTGGCTGACATGTTCCTTCATCACCGTCAACACACACACGCTGTAGTTTGTCCTGACTCAGTCCCACACACACCGCCCTGCCGGCGCCACATCCACCGCTGAAAATAGTCCTCAACAAATTCATTATTTACTGCTGCTTTGGCTCTGTTTGCTCAAACCTGCAGCCCCCAGCTGTTTGTGAAAACAGCTGGATCTGGAATGATTCAGCCTCAGGATGCAGTTGGCAGCAGACTCTGGACCGGCCGCACCCCACACGTTCATCATTCAGGAGGCGGTGCAGATGTTTGACTCAAGGTCGCTCTGAGGTCACGCCGCCGACTGCGACCCAACGTCTCCTTCTGCAAACTGAAGCAGCTGCGTTATGAGCCGCTCAGAGTTTCCAGTCATCCTGAGACTTTGCGGCGTATAGACAGAAGTTGGCCTGCAGCTATTACATTTCCTGTTTTCAGAGTTTCAGTGAAACCCCACCAGAGGAAGTGTCTCGGTAAATATGATATAATGCTGTGGGAGTGATGAAGTAGACTTAAAATCACATTGAGGAAACAGAGAAGAAAGTGTTCGGAGCTTCCCGTCGGCCCAGCGCAGCTTCGACAGATGGCTCGTGTGTCTTTGTGTGTGTAGTTCGTATGTGTGTGTTTGCTTTACGTGTGCTCTTTTGAGCAGGTGTGTGATTCTGAAGGGTCACCTGCAGCGGTGTGCTCCCCTCACCGCACAGCTTCAGCTTCAGCTGCAGCGTTTGACACCAAACAGCCAAAGACCAACAAGCAGTGAGAAATATTTGAGCTTCCCGACGAGTTTCTGTCACCCGAGTTCAGTCCGTCAGGATCAGCTTATTTTTTATTGTTTATCAGCAAAACCCAAAATGATCTGCGCGTGTGGGCTGATGGAGCCCCTCATCGGGCAGCAGCTCAGGACCCTCCAGCCTCCTCTGGCCGTAGATGTCCGTTCACTTGTTTTATAAGCTGATGCTGCTCCTGTCTGAGGGGAGACGATGTGCGACATGACAGAAGGTTTCTCTCCCTCTATGAGCTGCACATCAGACCTCATCAGACTGGAAAACTTGGTGCCAGTTCAGACTTTCTGTGTGTTTAAAGCTGCACTTCACTGTTTTCATATGAACAATGGGTGAAGTGACTCCATGTTCAGGTGAAAGGTGTCGCTGATGATGACAAACCCACAGAGAATCATCACCTGACGTCTCGTCTGCCTCACCTGCTGTTCGCCACCTGCCCAGCACCAAACTACACACAGCGTTAGCCACCAGCAGCTAAAGAAACAGGCATTTCTCAGGAGCCGGTGGAAAGTAAATATTGTGCTTATATTCATCAGGTGGCCAGAAACTGGCCTCTAAACGAATGCTGATGCTGCTCTGCGCCTGCTGGATGTGTCAATAGGCGACTGTTTGCGCACACGTTCGCCGTTTTAACTGCGATAACATGTCAGTGTTGTGTTTACAGCTTCCTCCGCTGCCTCCAAATGGCAAAAAATCAATTATTGACAATTTCTGAAATGTCAGAAAGAGAAAATCAGTGGGTGTCTCCACCAGCTACCTTTACATGAATATATCAGCTTATCCTCCACACACGGTCATGTGACATGCCTGAGGGGCGGGGGGGGGCGGGGGGGGGTGAAGAAAAGTCTCCATCATCATCATCATCATCATCATCAGTTCCCCTCAGCTATTCACTCACTTTAACACTTTAACACTGATCGATACCCCTCAGTGAAAGTCAGGACTCTCACATGCAGCTGTGCGTACACACACACACACACACACACACACACAACACACACGCACACACGCTGACATCACATGATGCTCAGTCTTAAAATAACAGACTGGAAGCGTCGTTTCCTATAAATAATTTATTTACAGTGCACAAAGAGCAGCACGCCTGAGCTCAGGGAGATGCTCTTTCTCCTTAAAACCAGCACGACACCGCCCGCCGTCCAATCACGGCCTGAGACCCAAACCTTTCAAGATGGCTGCCGCGGGAGAATCAGGAAACAGGATGAGATTTAGGCGAAGCAGCCCATTGACAAAAAACAAGAGCTCAGTGTCAAATGAAGTCCCTGTTTAATGATGAGTGGTATGATCCACCCCCCCTCCCCACCCCCACCCCCGGTATCACACGGCAACTGTCGCTTAGCAACCGGGAACATGTTGTGTCTTCCCGTGTACACGGCGATGATGCAGCTTTTAAGAGCAAAGCTCAGCAGAGACTCTGGAGACAGACCGTCTGAGGGACGGAGGACAGAGGGAGGGGACGAGGCTGGTGGGGGGGGCCGGCAGGGTGGAGGTGACGGGGCTGAACCAGGAACAGCTGAGTTCAGAGGTGTAGCTCACCCTGATTCCTCTCAGGTGTTTAGAGGAGCTGTGTTAGCTTGATAGCCGATGAGCAGCAAGTTACAGTTGATCCCAGGTGCTAGCATCCACCCAAAGCTAACGCTAGCTCTTCAGGAGCTACCCAAGATGCTTCAGTGCTAATTCAACAACAAACTGTCGGTTGATCTGTAGCCTGTGCTAAGGCCTGCTGCGTCAGGCTGAGCGGGCGCGAGCTCAGGGTGCGATGCAGGCGTGGCTCTCTTCCCGCCGCCGCTCCGTCGACTGTTTGGATGTGTGCCAGTGGGACAGAGTGGCGGTTGACGCCGCGAACCGTCCATTAGCGTCCTCCTCTGCACTGCGTGAGAAGCTTATGTGTTTCTGAAAGGCCATTGGCTGACAGCTCCGTCTCGTGACTCCTGTTTGGTGGCCTGGACTCAGCCAGCAGATTCAACGGTTCAGATGTGACCTCGGGCTGCAAGTCCGGCATCCTGTGTGTGTGTGTGTGTGTGTGCGTGTGTGTGTGTGTGTGTGTGTGTGTGTGTACTGTGTGTGTGTGTGTGTGTGTGTGTGTGCCCTAACATGTGCTCTCATCGTCAGTTTGATATTCAGCCACATGATTCATCAGAGTCAAGACTCTGAGTCATCAGAATAGAACTCTTGTCTCCATCTTCTCGTCCTCCCTCCTCACTCCATCTCAGTCCTTTACTTTATTCTTCTTTATGTTTTCCTGACTCTCTCTCTCTCATACACACACACACACACACACACACACACACACACACACACACACACGGCTTCTGTCTGTATATTTCTGTATTTAATGAGCCTGCTTTGATGTACTCCGGCTTCCTACGAGGGGAAAACACACACAGGATTCAGAGAGCTCTCGCCCAGCCCCCAGCCTTCCATGCAGATCAGCTCCATGTTTCAGATGCTGATGGATGCTGCTGCCTTTTTGTGTGGGTGCAGGTATGCAGCCGTGCACAGGTGCATGCGGGCGCGCGTGTGGTTGCAGATTTGTTTCATCATTTCTTTTTTTACTTCACAAAGGAAGGAAGTACGTCATTTCGGTTCCTGTCAGGACACATCAGATGTTAGATTTTAGGATTTTTACACGTCGCGGCTGCATGTCGCCTTCAACGTTAGATGAGCGGGATGCTCTGATCCCATCCGCTGGATCAGGGTGATGTGACCTTTATAAGCGGATTGGGTGTCAGTGTGACCGATCAACATTAAATACAGTTTCCTCATCAGTTTCTTTGGAAAATTCAACATTTCTGCAGTCAGTTCATTCATTCACAGCCTCCAGCTCACCCTTCAGTGCCGCAGCAGTCCATGGCCTCACGCTGCCTCACATAAAGTCACCCCGCTAAGTTCCAGGCAGGAGGGAGAGCAGGCTTTGAGTTTGGGAGATTTGGTGTCTGATCGGTATCTGCTGATGTCCTGAGCGGATGTTTTGAGCTGATATCAGAGGAGAAAACACAGAAATGAGCCTGTTTCAAGGTGCTGTTACCTGATTTCACATGAAATGCTGCTGACGCTGGACCTTTGCACGCTTACTTTAATACAGAAATAGATGAAGTCTGAGCTAAAGTGTGGGATAATGTGGCTCAGTGGACACATCAGATGAAGAAGATCTCATGGAGCTGTGTAAGCCATCGTTCAGATGCCTCAGACAGCCTGAGTTCACCTGGACCAGGTGACAGATCAGATCGTGCTGGTCTGGATTATGGATCCGCTGCAGCTTCTCCTCCTCCTGCTTTTGTCCTTTTTTCTCACCTTTTCCATCGAAGTTTGTCTCTCTGAGTTCTTTGTCCTGAAGATTTGCATTGCTGACATTAACCTTGAGCACATTCATCCTTAATTTCACCTTCAAACTTCCAGGAGGTTGTTGTTTCAGCATCTGTGGGGTTCAGTCCCCTTCAGTCACATCACATCGGTTAAATCAACACATAGAGGAAGAGTTCATCAGCTGTGTGTCGTCGTTTTCCAACGTTTCCTCCTCCGTCCTCAAACCAAAGCCTGATAGAAACTCAGTCCGGACTGAGGAGAGGTCAGCTGACCTTAGTGGGCCTGTTAACCCCTCCCTCCTCTGACAGGCTGGATTAGCGGCGTGTCGCTTCAGCGCCGCCTGCGTAGGTCAGATTATAATTGATTAATCAGATTAGCGAGTGTCGGCGAAGGAGGAATATTTGCGTGCGATGAGACTGAGCGATGGGATGGACTCGGGCTGCCTGTGTTGGGCTAAATGGGCCGGATGATGCTTAATGCTGTGGAACTGCTCTAATGGTTATGATAATGATAATGGCTTTTGAATAGGCCCTTCTGCTCCATCTGACAGAGGCTTTTCCATGCGTTCCGTATCGGAGGCCTGGCTTCCTCGTGTGTTTTGCGTCTGTGTGTGTGTGTGTGTGTGTGTAAGTGTGTGTTGTATTGATTCAGCTGTTAATGTTCAGCCGTAAAGCTGCTGCATCGCTGCTCTTTGTCTTTCTTGTAGTTATTGTTTCAGGACCGTTTTGGCAGTTTATGGCCTTCAGGCTTCGTCTCTGTTTTTGCTTATTTCCAGCCAAACGATGCACTCACTCACTCACTCACTCACTCACTCACTCACTCGCTCGCTCGCTCACTCACTCACTCGCTCGCTCGCTCACTCACTCACTCACTCGCTCACTCACTCACTCACTCACTCGCTCGCTCACTCACTCGTATGTGTGTTCAATGGCTGCGTTCACACGAGCATCAATGACCGTGGAAGCTAATCAATATCACTAATCGCCTGCACGTAACTGATAGCCGCCGCATTGATTTGCTCCTTGGCAGCGGCGGCTCTCGGCCGCTAACAGACGCACTGAGCAGTAAAACTCAGCTGAATTATTTCTTTTTGATTTTAGTTCCACGTCATTAATGGTTACTCCACTCTCTCTGGTGATTGGTCGCTGAGACAGGAAGCAGTGTCTCTGCCTGAGCTCCAGGTCGACCTCCAGGTGTAGAGGGAGGCCTTTGGTGTCAGCTCAGTGTTGACTGACATGAAAAGCAGATTTTTGTGCTTCAGCCAACTAAAAGGTGGAAAAAATCTGAACGGGACAAAATCAAAATCAAAAAGAACTGAATTTACGAATGTGGTACTGAATTCAGTTTTGTGGAGCTGCTGAGTGAGCGGAGGGAAATGTTCCTCCCAGTCTGAGATCTGAACTTTACCCCGAAGATAAATATGCTCTCAGCTCTCTGTCCTCGTGTCCTGGTCCTGGTGAAACACGTCCCTCGTCCTCGTAAAGCCTCCAAAATCAGTCTTACACCAAATCCAAACAGGCTCTTTGCTCTGACTTTGGCAGAAGGAAATATTCATGAGTGTGTGTGTGTGTGTGTGTGTGTGTGTGTGTGTGTGTGTGTGTGTGTGTGTGTGTGTGTGCGTGTGTGTGTGTGTGCGTGCGCGTCCATCCTTCAAGCATAGTTACATAATAGGGTGGAAAGACAGAGCGGATTACATAAGGCTACCCTATATGTGAACCAGTGTCCTGCGTGTGTGTGTGTGTGTGTGTGTGTGTGTGTGTGTGTGTGTGTGTGTGTGTGAGAGAGATGGAGCACGACAGAGGGAACACGAGTTCACGTAAACAGCTGTTATAGCGTTTCTCTCTAATTACCAAAATGTCCGCCCTCGTGACGCCGCTGGGCTCTCGGCCTCCGTCGCCGCCGTCACTCCGCCGTCACTCCGCCGTCACTCCGCCGTCACTCCACCTCCATCGTCCTCTGCGTCTCCCTCGTCCACCTTTCTCCGCCATCCATCACGTCGCTGCTGGGCCGGGCTTGCTTTCATCCCCTCATCTGACCCCTCCTCCACTATTTGTCTGGAGGAAGAGAGGAGGGGTGGAGCAGAGCGGAGGAGATGAGAGGAGCGGTGCAGCAGGGCTCGTATTAAATCAGACCAGCAGTAACGAGATGAAAAACCACCCGTGTGGCGTGTGTGCGTGCGTGTGTTTGAGGGAGAGTGGAAGTGTGTGTGTAGCCCTCAGAGTACCAGCTACACTCGCACGTTCATATACAGTAGGAGCTGCACACGGCCTGCACACGCACACACACACACACACACACACACACACACACACACACACGTCGCCTTTAATTACGAGCTGATTCTCAGTGAATTTTCTGCTGCAGGATTTTTGGGGCCACAAAGCGACTCTCGAAGGCTGACTGTGAGGGCAGCGGCCGCAGCCCCTCTCCTGCCTGAAGATTGGCAGTCGGGCAGGAGGAAAGCGCTGACCCCCAGCCACCGCCATATGTATTAGCATATCCACGGTCAGTTCAGAACTTTCTCTGCGTCGTCCGTGAAGTCGACTGAAACATCTGCTGGATGAATCGAGCTGTTAAGACTGAGCCGTTGAAAGGTTTGCTGTGCGGGTTTTCCTAAAAATCAACACGTAACTCATCTTAAAGTCACGTCAGTCATCACGTATGACCGGCTGGAGGTGTGTGGAGGGTCTGTCTGCAGCCTCCACCTGCAGGCCTCACAGGGCCACCGGGGTACACCTCCCTCCGTCTGTGTCATGGCTGCAAGAAGAGCTGCAGGTTTGGGCGTGTTTGACCGAAGGCAGGCTGACGCGCGCACACACACACACACACACACACACACACACACACACACACACGCACACACACACACACACACACACACACACACACACTGAGGGGTGACACGCTGAATCCAGCAATGCACCACAAAGCACCTTCCCGCAGGGTCGAGCGTGTTGTTTGTGCTTCAGAACGTGAAACCATGAGATTCACTGCTTTGTTCTCCATAATGCAGCTCTGATGAGGCTTCTGTTCGTACCAGGAGACATTTCAGCCATTGTCGTGGGACAGGTGGGACAGGCGGGACAGGTGGGACAGGTGGGACAGGCGGGGTCAACCTGGGACAGCGAGCTGATGTGACGAGCTGGGAGCGCTTTAACGCCACTCTCACAGATTCGGTGATGTCCATAGACTGCACTCAGTGTGTTTGTGTTGCTGCATGATGTTCGTGCCTCCCTGACAAATGGTCGGCTCTTGGTCATCATTGGTCAGTCACTTTGATGAGCTGCCTACCTGGAAATAGCATCAGTCTCAGCATGAAGCCGCCACAGGCTCAGAGTGGCAGACAGGAGGTCTTTGAACGTCTCATCTGCTGCACGTCAGCGTGTATCTGGTGTTAGCACCACTTTGCCATGAAAGTTCAAGACAGTGTGTTTAACTTCTCAGGTGGTTTGTCGTTTGAACATTGATGAAGGTCTGTGTCATCGGACAGTTTTTGCATCTGCTGACACCAGTTTCACGTGTCAGGTCAACTGCCTCAGCTTTGAAACGTGACCATTTCTGGAATATCTGACAGCCATCAGTGACTCACCTGATGTGTGTGTTTACGGCAGGTGAACCAGGAGAACGTGGTGAAGGTGGGCCACAGGCAGGTGGTCAACATGATCCGCCAGGGAGGAAACCGGCTCCTGATCAAGGTGGTGACAGTGAGCCGGAATCTGGACCCCGAGGACACGGCGCGCAAAAAAGGTACGACGGCCCGTTTCCACAGAGCTGCACCGACGGAGGGAGGTGTTGTGTTCAGAGCGAGGGTCAGTTTAATACCTGGATCATAGTCTGAAACGAGCAGCTTCAGGTGTGGAGCAGCAGGGCCCAGCTGTGTCTGCGTGGATCTGCTGACTGTATTAAAGCACTGAAGACTGCAGCAAAGCAGCCTGCTGACTGATGAGGTGTTACATAATGACGTCCCTCAGAGGCAGCGAGGAACCCGACGTGCTCCACGTCCACAACGCCAACAGAACGAGCGCAGCAGCACGAGTTCACGCGCTGCAGACGGCTGCGTGAGGGGACCGAGCAGCTGGTTAGACGTTAGGTGATCAGGAGTAAACCAGCCGTCGCACTGACACTAAAGAGCAGGGACGGTTTGACTGGTGAACAGCGTCTGTGGTGAAACTCTGACGAACAGATTCTCAGCAGCAGAAACCATTTTTCAGTCATTTCCACCTGAAGTTTGTTTAACGTGAGTCTGCAGCGCAGGGCGTTCGTTGGTCAGCAGTTCATGTCTGAGAGGAAGATTCTGTCATTTCCTCTGACTCAAAGCTTAATTTATGATAACGCTGGTCGAGGACTCATCAATTACCGACCTCTGACCTCTGACCTCTGACCTTCAGAGTAACTATTAACTATGAATTCATATACAGTCATTTAAATTAAACTGAGGGAAGATGCCACTGACCATTTTTAGCAAACAAAAATAAGTGTACAGTTGTTGTTGTTATTATTATTATTATTATTATTATTAGTAGTAGTAGTAGTAGTAGTAGTAGTAGTAGTAGTAATAGTAGTAGTAGTATTACGGTACATAAAATTCTCCATTGAGAAACTGAGAAATCCTTCAAGTCCTTCAAGACAATAGTATTTTCTGCTCTTTCTGAGTGTATATATATATATTGATTTCATTTTGTGTCCTGTTTATTCTTGCTGTTTGTAACGACTTCGTTTTGCCAGCGTGGGATCGATAAAGTTTCATTTTACGTTACCTCATCCTAATATATAATTAGGATAATATAGAACTGTTATTACTGCATGTATTACTATATATTATTATTATTGTTAGCATTGTTATTATGGTAGTATTACGATGAATTAATGTTACTTAATGCAGAATGTTGTTCTACAGATATGTTTGTATAGAAATGGTTGCTATTTATGTTATCATAATGCACATAGTTTACACATTTATTGTTGTTGTATTTCATATTGTTTGTTGTTTGTGGTTGATTTGTTTTGTAGTGTAGTATATATATATTTTTTTATCCTCTTTCTGTCTTTCGTTGGTGTGACAGTGGTTTGATTTATGAGCACAGTCTGACTCTGAAGCCTCTGTGTGTCCCTCAGCTCCTCCACCACCGAAGAGAGCCCCCACCACGGCCCTGTCCATGCGCTCCAAGTCCATGACCTCTGAACTGGAGGAGCTCGGTAAGAAGCTGGCGGCCGGGCTTTGACTCACGATGCGGTTTGGGAGTCCGTGTCTAACCTCTCTGTCTTTGTTCCTCTTTTTATTCTCGTTGATTGTTTGATCTCCGTAGTGGATAAAGGTAAGCAGTGAATGCTGCACAACTTTCTGCCTCTCATTCCGCTCGACATCCATCAGCTCTCACCGGCTGAACGAAGCTTTTCTTCAGACTAATGGAGTTTAAGCTTCCATCATTTGATCACGTTGCTTTAATTTGACTCTTAAAAGGACTTCTGGCCTTTTTTTCTTGCTTCTCCTCCCTCCTCATCTCCTGCCTCCTTTGCCATAATGCATGAAGGACTCTAAAGACCCTCCACCCATCAGCTGTGGCTGCGAGGCGTCAGAAATCTGACGTTAGCTTGATGGTGTCGTCTGTGCTTTCTGTTGCTTTTGTCTGTATGTCTGTGTGCTGAGCACCTCCTCAGAGGAGCCTCTGAGAGCTGTGCTGTCCCAACACCTCCTGACAGAAGGAGCAGTCAGCGTTTCTGAGACACATGAGCAGAAGGAGACTCAGGAGGCCACACGGGCGCTGAACTGGCCTGAGAGAGGAGAGGAGAGGAGGAGGGATAGAAGGAGGGACAGCAGGAGGCGTGAAGGCAGCATGGAAGGGAGGACGTTGGGGGGGGGGCTGTACCCGGGTCTCCTGACACGCCTCGTCATCACTTTCATTAGCGGTTCACTGTCTTTACATACACGACTTTTACTGTCATGATGAAGCCGTAATCCTCGAGATTTCAGTCCTGGCTGATTTGGCATCACCCGTGGTTACCGTGGCAACAGCGAGTGCAGCTTGATACTCGAGCCAGAGCTCCTCGAGCAGCTGATTGGTCAGAAATACAACAGGAGCGAAGCTGCTGTGTTCCAGTAATAATTACCGCCTCGACGTGCCTTCACGCTGCAGCGACGCAGCGCAGACGGCCCGCGGGCTCGCTGAGGAGCTGGAGGCGCGCCGCCTGCACCTCCTCATCCAGCAGCTCACCGCGGCTGGATGAGGAGGAGAAACCAGGGACTGGACTAGAATACTCACGAGAATCACAGGGAACAAAGAAAGCCACACATAAGGGATGATGCCACAAAGACAGGAAGTAAAGTAAAGGAAGACACATGAGGGATGGCTACCAAAATAAAACAGGAACTAACAACAGAATAGTCTCGATCCTACAGTTTTCTAACCATGCTGGCAAACCTGCGGCCGCTTCACCATTAAAGCCAACACACGTTTCAGCATGTGAATGACTGAAAGTGAAGCAGAGAAATGTTCCATCAGCAGTAAATAGTCTCATCCAGACCTTCTCTTTATAAAACAAGGATTCATTGATTCATCGTCAAATAATCTGTCATTAAAAGCAAAGATTCACTCGTCCCGGCTGTGCAGATTTGATGATTTTCTTGGTTTCATTGTAAACTGAATGCGTTTGACTTGCTGTTAACGAGTCTTTGAAAGATGTCACCTTGAGCTGTGAGAAGCTGTTGTGGACTTTTCTGTCCATATTTTGTTATTATACAGATTGAGTAGTAATTAAAAACCAGATTAATCAATCGTGAGAACGTCATTAGCTGCAGGTGGATTGGTGGGTGCATTGTTTTAGTAGCAGCTTGTGATTTGCTGTGTACACTCGCAGATCAATCATTAGTAATTGCAGCTTTGCGCCCTGTGTCAGAGCGAGCGGGCCGAGAGATGAATGAATGAATAAATGACAGGAGAGGGAATGAACTCATATTAGAGGAAACTGCTGACAGAGGAACACCTCTGCTCAGCGTGTTTCTGATGGAGCTGCTTACTGGACACGTTCGCCTTTCATTCTTTGCCTCATGTGTTTGTAGTAGTGATAGTACTGCTCGGTAGCTTTGTGAAGCGCTCGAGTGTTTCCATATGAATGTGAATTATGGGATGGATTGTACGTACCTTTGTGCGTAACATTCATCTTTTGTGGATCTTAAGGATTGAGTTTGTGTTCTGAAAAGACTCAGAAATGTTTTTCTGTCACCCCTTTAAGCAACTCTAAGGAAAAAGAAAGGTGGTAAGTCACTGCAGGCATGTTTAATCCACTGATTGATTTATGGCACGCACCCCCCCACCCCCACCCCTCCCACTAACACTGTTGTGTATGTTGATGATTTATTTGATTATTTCTATGAGATCTTGACTCTCAGTGCAGCCTCGTGGTGTTGCCCGTAGTGTATTTGCATGATTTCCAGTGTGTTTGGACGACAGCTGTTGAACCTCGTCCATGTGGTCGGTGCATGGTTTACGGTGGTAGTGACGCAGAGCAGAAAGACGTCTGAGCTCCTCTGTCCCTCGTTCACACCCACAGATTGTCGTTTCTTCTTCTTTTCGACCACGTTTAGACGTCGCCCCCCGTGGATGCTGAGCAGTCCCATCATTCATTTCTGGTTAAAGGTGTAGTTCACCTCAGAGTTCCTCCAGACCAACAGGAGCGAGCCACAAGTTTACTTTACTGGGAGAAATTCAAGCTTCAGATGCGCGTTTCCTCTGTGTGTGTGTGTGTGTGTGTGTGTGTGTGTGTGTGTGTGTGTTAAAAAACTATTAAAACACTGTTGCTGTTAGTCAGTGTTTCCTCGTTTTATCTGACCTGCAAAGGTTTGCTGTCACGTCTGTTTCTTCATGTGTGCTTCTTTCTTTCTCCCGTGTTGCAGGCTTGTGTGTGTCACTGTGTGTGTGTGTGTGTGTGTGTGTGTGTGTGTGTGTGTGTGTGTGTGTGCATGTGTGTGTGAGAGGAGGGGGAGGTTTATTCCAGGAAATGTTTCACTCACGGATAGGTTTCCAGGGCAACCGTGTTGCGTGTTGTCTGATATGCTGTAGCTGCCGTCCAATCGGGAGGCAGATCGGAGAGAGAGGAAATGTGCATGTGTTCTGTTCTGTGTGTGTGTGTGTGTGTGTGTTTGTGTTTTAGCTCTGACTGTAGTTAAGGTCATTGACGCTCCTTTCCTCCACTTTCCTCTCCTCCCCGCCTCTACCCTCTCCCACTCCTCTCCTCTGTGTGTAGATGCGCAGAAGAAGAGGATTGTTTTCCAAGTCACTCTAAGTAATCACTCCCCTAATGCATGGAAGCTTTCTACATCCCAGACAGAGCTAGCCAGGGAGGCGCAGCAGCGAGGAGGCTAGATCAGGGCTAGCATGTAGCTTCTCTGAGCTAAACCCTTCAGGTGGACTCTATCTGACGGCATCATCACACGCCAGAGGGAAGTTCAGCTCTGCCAAATTTGCCGTTGACACCTTTCTCACGTCGCCGGCTCAGAAAAATCAGAGTGAGAAAGAGAAACGGCAAACTTGACGGACTTCACATTCATTGCTCGTTTTACATTTAATGAGGGAACGACCCAGAGAGCTGGATGATGCTGCTGAGTCGGCTGTTTGGAAAGAGCTTGCACGGCTTGCGAGGCTGGACGCACCCGACGCATTTCATCAAAGTCCTCCTGTGCCCCCCTCCCAAAACTGTGTCCGTGTTTTCTGTTTGAGTTTCATCTGCAGCTCAGTGTGGAAACTCAGGGGAGGGTCACCGGGAATGAGTAGCTTGTGTTTGGCCCATAAGAAACTTACTAAGGCTTTGCAAGTCAAGTCCTGCCCTCGCTGCTCCTGTTGCTCATTACGGCTCCATTTCTCTTCCAGACAAAGTGGAAGAGATGACGCACGCCCAGAAGGCCTCGCCTGTGGACATGAAGATCGCCACCATCAAACCGCGCCCGTCCAGTCGCTGTTTGGTTACAGCAGCTGACATGAATGTAAGCCAACACAGCTGAGCTCCCCGACATGGTGGAGCATCCATTTAAATCGTGTTAAAGAATTGACGTCTTGTTGTGGTTTTTAGTGCATCAGATTCATTTCAGATTAGACAGTTTGGCTGAATTGTGTGACACCTCCACAAATGAAGTCCCTCAAAGCAATTCTCTGAAGTTCAAACTGTTATTTCAAATGACAAATATCTGGTGGAGCCAGTGAAAGGTGTGTGTTTCTGGACGCATCGTTAACAACACTCTGGTTTTCAGTCCATGTATCACGACCGCCAGGGAGTCGCAGTGGTGCCACCCACTGTGCCGGGGGCCTTCCTGGGGATACCTGAGAAGGGCACCATGAAAAAGCAAAAGTCCATAGGTATGATGTGTGTGTGTGTGTGTGTGTGTGTGTGTGTGAGAGTGTGTGTGTGTGTGTGTGTGTGTGTGTGTGTGAGTGAGGACATGTGAGTGTCAGCTTGAGTAGTGAACTTGATGTCCACTACCTTGTGCTTTTAGCTTGTCGTAATATTCTATTAATGCTCAGAGGACTTGCTCTGTGTGCTCAAGCAATATTAAAGCTAATTATAGATAAATCAGAACGATCCAGTCAGCAAAGTGTGCTTTCAGGCGATAATATTGGAGGTCATTAAGCATATGCTGAAACCTCATTCTCACTGCTGAACTAGAGGGACGTCATGCAGGCTAATGTTACTCACAGCTCTTTTGATATGCAATGCCATCATTATTGTAACAAAAAACGATTTTTTTTCATAATAATTGCAGTGAAAGCACTTTTAGCATGTTGTGGTTTGATGACACTCTGGGAAAATGTGACACGTGGGAAATGCTCGCGCTTGCTTTCAAAAAACTGTCCAAACTGAAGGATGTTACTGAAGTGAACAAGTGTTTTCTGCGAACTTTACCTCATTGATGAACCCCTAAATGCCACCAGCTGAATAGCCATCAGCTCACCTCTAGATACCCTGAAGGTTGTATCCATGTCTGAAGAACAAATAAAACTGGTGGAAATCTGTGCAGGGCTACTCCTCTGAACAACATTCTGCCTTTGATATAAATGTTTACTCTTATTTCAGAGATCAGGTGGTGTTGTTGGGTAATGATCAAATTAATCAGAAAGTTCCAACAAATTTCAGGAATCCCCTGCTTGGATAAATAAATGTTAAGACAGAGCTCACATCAATAAATGAGACATTTCCTGTGGAAAGAGGAGGCCATGCTGGAGATAAGAAATAGGGATGTCTCCCTCGGGTCCTCACATAATTCTTCTTTCTGCTCCATTTCTCCAAGGTACAACGGAGGATGAGAAACAGGGATTCCTCACACCTCCCCTACTCAAGTTCTCCCGCAGCCTCTCTATGCCTGACACCTCAGAGGACATCCCTCCTCCCCCGGCCATTTCACCCCCATCGCCACCTGCCTACAACTCCGCTGCTGGACCTACACCCAAGAGCTACGGTACCACACGACCCAGCTTCACCCAGAACTCATCCAATGCAGTGACGACCATCAGCCGAACCACCGACGTGGGTACGTTGAGGCGCGGCTATTTCCGCCAGAGCTCAGAGCAGTTTGAGAGCACACGCACTCGAGGGCGTACGCCAGTGCCAGAGAACCCGTACTCCGAGGTGGGCAATAAGACGCTGTATGTGCCGGCCAAACCAGCTCGCAGGAAGGGCATGCTAGTAAAGCAGCCCAATGTTGAGGACAGTCCCGAGAAAACATGTCACATGCCAGCAAGTCCCTCGGGCCCGGTTTCCATGCCCACTACGCCTGTAGAACGAACGTGCTCCTCCATCCCCATCCCCACTATCATCGTTAAGGAGCCCTCCACCAGCAGCAGTGGCAAGAGCAGCCAGGGTAGCAGTATGGAGATCGAGCCCACCACCCCTGAACACCCACCTCTCACGCCCACTGTTGGTGGAAGCGGAGGTTTGCGTCCTGAAGACCCTCTGTCTTTAAACAACCCGTTTGCGGCAGCTATTGCCGGGGCGGTACGAGACCGGGAGAAGAGGCTAGAGGCAAAAAAGCACTCAATTGCCTTCCAATCAATAGACATGGGGGATGATGACTTCAGTAGTCCCACTCCAACCCCTCGCCTTCGCCAGTCAAAGTCCATTGACGAAGGCATGTTCAGTAGCGATGAGCGGCTTCGAAGGATATTGGCTCCCCCTCCTTCAAAACAGCTTGGGCCCCCCGTTGGGGGTGGTAGTGGCAACATGACAGATTTCAACACTCCAGAGCCCACAGTGGTGCGGGAGCCTTTAAATACCAGAACAGGCCAGTGTCCCAACCTGGACAGTCCTGTTAGTCTCCCAGCCAGTCCTCCTAAGAGCCACTACAGGGCCAATGGGACCTACCTCCATCCTGTCACCGGCAAGCCCTTGGACCCTAATTCTCCACTAGCACTGGCCCTGGCAGCTCGTGACCGGGCCATGAAGGAGCAACAAAACCATCCTCAGAATCAACCACAAAATCCTCCTCAGGTTCAGCAACCCCCCAAGCATGAAGCCCAGTCCCTCCCTATTCAGCCAAGCCACAAACCAGACCTCAACCAACCGCTGTTTATTGACACTAAACTACGCTCCGGGATCGAGACGAGTTTTGCTGCAATCTCCACTGCAACCATGGGGCGGCCTGGTCGAGGTGGCCTGCGGAGGCAGATGACAGAGCAGAAGTACGAGTCTGACGGTGCACGGGAAGAACGGCAGCATCCGGCTGTTGAGGAGAGAAAAAGTGCGCCAGCAGATGTGACAGACACATCACAGCCAAAGTCAGCTGGGCTGTTGATGGTCCACACCAGCACAGACGCAAGCAACAAGCTGAACAACCAAGAGGTGGAAGGGCAGGACAGCAACAGGCCGTCTGAGCTGAAGGACCCCAACCAACCCGACCCTCTCAAAGCTCCAACGCTGTCCACCAATCCTCTGCCACCCTCGTCCCGGAGGAGGAGCGTTCCCTTGGGCGAGTCCATGGAAGAACCAGTAAAGCTTCCCTTCCGTATCCCCCCTCCTCCTCTGGCCTCAGTCGACATTGATGAGGACTTTGACTTCTCAGAGCCCCTCCCCCCACCGCTGGAGTTTGCCAACAGTATTGACATTCCTGATGACCAGGCTAGTGCCATTGCAGAGCTGCTTCAGCAACAGAGACGGAATGGGGGACCTCCTCTACCCCCATACCACGCTCACGCTCCACCACCTGTCACTGATCACCACAAACGGGTGGCAAACAGCATGCCCCCTTCATATCCTCCCCCTCCACCTGACCCAGAGTCCGGGGTGGGTGATTCGGGCATCGAAGAGGTCGACAGCCGCAGTAGCGGGGATCCTCAGCACATGGAGACCACCAGCACCGTGTCCAGCATCTCCACCCTGTCATCAGAGGGAGGCTTCTGCGACAGCACTCTGGAGAGCCTCTATGCCACAGCAGACGGGCACGCCTTCCTGGTGGATCGGCCCCCCGTGCCACCTAAACCCAAGGGCAAGTCTGTCATTAACAGAACATCGCTTTATCATGACGCTCTCATTGAAGAGCCCCCGGAGTCCTATGGGTCACCACCTCAGGCCCCTCCCCCTCCCCCTTCATCCTCTGAAGCTCCTAGAACTCCTACTCAAAGGACATCCAAGTTGTGGGGCGATCAGCCCCCTGAGCTGCGCAGCCCCCCATCTACACCAGACAACAAGAACACCGTTATCACAGAGCTGAGCTCCATTCTGCAGCAAATGAATCGCGACAGGCCCCCCAAGCCAGGAGAAAGCCTGGACTCCCCCACGGGGACCAGGGGGCCCTTCGGATCAAGGTATGTGGCAAGTCAGTCCTTAATGACTCAGGCTTTCCAAATTCTTCTTTTCTCAGTTTTTCTTATTTTGATGCGTATGCTGTAAAACCACCCAACCGCCCACTGCATCACCCAAGATGAAGCCAAACATTTTCTCACTTCCTCTCTGACATCTAGCCATGCAGATATCTTGGTTTTATTTCTGCGATATCTATGACAAAGGAAGCTGTCGACAGTTTTCATGGGGACTGTGAGCTGATCCTCTGCTCGCTCATCTTTGGCTATGCTCCTGAATTTGGTTTTGTGTAGACAGGTTATTTCTTTTCTGTCCTCTTGTGTTCAGTTCTATCTTGTTGATTATAGCTTCTGCTCTTTTAGCGGTTCAACTGAAGGTTTGGAGGTTCAGAGCAGCTGGCTGTTTTGACTTGTGTGTGAAGTGTGTATGAGGCTGCAGGGGTGTGCTTGTATATTGTTAAAGGTTTGTGGAAGCACAGTCAATCCAAGGTTTCATATTGTGTTCACAATACTTGGCAGTGGTAGTAGAGAATAATGTTGAAACATGGTTGTGTTAGCAGTTTGTGAGGTCATGATCCGTGGATGAGCCGCTGTATAAGTTCTTAACATGCAGATGTGATGAGGGATTTGAATCCTCCATTTGTAATGTGCCACATGTGCAGACGTCATTTATCATTCAGCTCGCTTTTTGTTATCTGTTTGACATTTATTTGCGCTGTTTTCTGTAACATCTCTGCTGAATGTTTGCTTGGATGGAGGCTCAAAGGAGCAGCTCCACAGTCACTTCAGGCAGTAACAATGAGCCTGAACGCTGTTTGATAGATATGGAACGTTTGGTAGAACAAGATTGATTTCCTGCGGTAGATTGTTCAGGATTCAGATTTGCCTTAACTGGGACAACGTTTTGATGGACCCTGCACCTGAACCAGCTCAGCTCATGCTTTTTTAAACTCACATCTCCCCTGTATGAGAAGGAAATAAAAAGCACAATAAATAATTCACTGCTCACATGCATTTTGTATGAACGGTCCCATCGCTCATCAGAGAGGTGTGGAGCGCAGAGGGACGGAGTTGATTCCTCTGCGCCTTCTGATCTAATAAACACTGTTAGATCAACACAGTGACGTCCATTTGTGGTAATTACAGTGAGATGCCCAGCAGCTGCTCAGGCCGGCCTTGTGCACCGCCCTTCACGCTTCACGTCACGCACTGTCATGTTACCCTCATTTTCATCCTCTGCAGTTCAAAGTCATGTCTGCTGACCTTTACACCTTGTACTCATTTCATTTTCAGCTCATGCTTCTTCATCTTCATCTCCATTTTCTCCAGTCTCCCGTAGTTCCTTCACCTCTTCTTTCTTCATGACCTCTGTGTCTCCCATCTTCACAGGTAGGTTCATATCAAGTAGATACGATTTGGAGTTCTTTGAAATCAAGTTGCATACCAGTGAGGAAAAATGGAAATTACTGTAGCTCATTTCAGTATTTAAGATAATCTCAGACATGATACTGGATTCATTTCAATGCTACTGTATGTTAAGACTGACACAGAGGTAGTTGCAGAATGAATTGGACACAATGGATAATGGATGCGCTTCGTTGATGACTTCATTACCATGACGTTATGTTTAACCTCACAGTGAACTGTGACATCAGGCATCTGAAGTGCCTATTTTTTGCCATTTTGGCAAGAAAGTTGCTTTTCCTGTGAAGTGAAGAGTTTTCTTGTTGTGTCTTTGTGCTGTTAGTAGCTTTATGACGCTGAAGTATCAGGTGCATGAAGCTGGCAGCCTCTCAAAGTAAACTGTTTATTCCCCCCAAGCCATGCATTTGCAGTGATTTCCTGTGCTGAGAAGGTTGCTTTGCACAGTAATGACTTCTAGAAAGCAGACATTTTTAATCTCTTATTGCAGTTTTAAGATCATGTGACTCATGCCAGATTCGTTGCTGCAAATTGGGAAAAGTCTTTTACGTCAGCTTCCCAGTAACAATTACAAGAGGGACATGTTGGACTGTTTTTAAGCTTCCAGTGGGAAACCAGTTGGCCTCTTGAAAAAGCTGCTGGGACTTCACAGATGTCAACACAAAGGAGCAGTCACTGCAGAGCCAAACATACATACAGAGCACATTTTATACTCAAGGAAAACTTGATGTGCTTTGTATGAAAATATGTAAGGAAAGAAAAAGAAAACATGATTAAAATAAGGAATAAATCTGAAAATGAGAGCAGAAAAAGATGAAGTATTTGTCAGTGCACAAACCTCTGCATCACCTGAAGGACATTAACTACTGTGGAGGACAGGAATGGACCTCCAGAAGGTCATTAACAGGAAAAACTCCTCTGCATGTCCTGCATGCCAGTTATGTCTCGCGTTGCAAAAAAATGTTAAATATTTCAGAATATAATACGCAGCACATCTGTGGCTCCTCAGTCAAAGAGTGTCATCTGCATACAGTGTGATTGCTGAATTGTTACATTTGGCTTGATTATGTTGATGTTTACTTAAAGAGGCCAAAGATGAAGCCATGAGGATCTTCATCTTCATCATCAAGAGAAAGAAAAGAGCAGTGTGTGTGTCGTAGAGGAAATCCAGCACCGTGCCGGAGAGTTCAGCCTCCTGCGTTCTGATGTCGACCATCCGGGTTCTGGTCTGATGCAGCTCTGTGGCTCGAGCGTCTCGTGTCTCATCTCCAAAATCCAGATTTTCATTTACGTTTATCACATATGTTCACCCCCCAACACGAATCTGAATGTGTTGGTTTCCTGGCAGCAGATCGTTTAATGGTCAGGTAAATACCACAGTAGCACTTTGATCACGTAGAGGGCAGCGTGCGCTACGTCTACACCTCCTGTGTCAAACTGTGAACGATGGCTTACTGCAGTTTACTCTCAGTGTCACTGTCACAGCAGCGAAGACTCGGTGGAGATCAGCTCCACACACAGCTCACTGACGTAGTTACACCAGAGAGGAGAAAAGCGTATGTGCACAGCTCAGAGAGGCTGACGCACACCTGCCAACATCTGGCTGGAAAGCATCTCTAAGGCTTCCTAAATGATCCGATCAGAGGACACAGGAAGTGATGACCATGTGACCAAAGATCGTGTCAACTCTGATTTGTAGCCTCATTTAGGAGACGGGTTGGCAGAAAAATATCTTCTCCGTTGTTGGATGATTTTTCCTTTCCTTGAAGAATGGTTTGGGTGGAGGCAGACCGGCCGGCGATTCTGTCACTGACACAGACGAACACCTGAGTCTGCAGTAATGGTTGGTGGTGTAATTTCAGAGACACCCACAGACTTTGCTTCTTTTATGAGGCATTATGTTGGAGTAGAAATCTCAAACTCAGTTTACTATTTCAATATTTCTGCCCACATTTAAGCAAAACTCATCACGGTTGTCCCCAGCTGTATATACGATCACACGCAGCTGAGACTCGGAGAAGGTAAATGTGATTTACGGGTCTGTATTCGTGTTTGCTGTGTTTGGCTTTGTAGACTTAAAGAAGGAGATCTGTTTGAAGTTTGAAGGAACGGTCTGACCGTTCAGCCCTCAGGTGCATCCAGAAAGCGTGTGACCTGGCTGCCATGTTGGAAAACGGACGAGCCAAACCCGAACGGCGCCCGGCTCCGGCTCTCAGCGGTGCTCCGCTGCGTCCCGGTCGGGTTGTGAAGCGGTGCTGAGCATCCTGTCTGTGGTCTGTTGCTCTGAGGCCTCTCTGTGCGTTCCTCGTGTCAGATGGACTTTAAACCACACACACTCGTTTGCCACCGGGGCCTCTGTGCTCGGGGGGGGGGTTCTGCGGAGAGAGTTCAGGCTCGGCGGCAGCAGATAAGGTCGTAGGCGGCGAAGGGGGCATGAAGAGGCCTGCGGAGGGTAAAGGTGGTCCTGCTTCTGAGACCACCAAACAGATGGCAGCAGAGATGCACAGAAGATGGCCTAGATTCACACATGCCCCCCCCCCCCCCCCCCCCCCCGTTCTACTGCACAGTCTCTCCTCTTCCTCTCTTTTTTCGCCCTCTCTTCCTCAGTGCGTTGGAATCGGCCTCAGCACCAGCGGTAACATCAGATTTTCTCTTTTGGACATTTGTGGGTTTTTTTCTCTCTTCTTCTCTTTTTTTTATCCCTGTCTCTTAGCCTCCCAGATTAAATGTGCGTTGGTTGTGCCTGTGGACGAAAGGGTTGCCTAGCAACCGGCTGATGAGAGCAGCCTTGAGGCCTGCAGTGATGTCAGTCTGAGTCGGGGGAGGGGTGTGTGTGTGTGTGTGTGTGTGTGTGTGTGTGTGTGTGTGTGTGTGTGTGTGTGTAATTGTGTGTGTGTGTGTGCGTGTGTGTGTGAGATGGAGCGAGAGGATGGCAGGCCTAACCCTCAGCAGAGTTCAGCATCATCTCACGCAGGTCACGTGCCGCGCTGCTTTAGTAGGCCACCGTTATGTAACCCAGCACAGCCGAGTCAGTCTGTGTGTGTGTGTGTGTGTGTGTGTGTGTGTGTGTGTGTGTGTGTGTGTGTGTTCGAGCTTCTATAAATAAAGGCAGCGTGTGCATGCATGCCGATGAATGCGACCCCGTATGCGTGAGCCGGTGTGTGCGGAGAGAGGCAGGGAGTCATGCGATGCGTGGGCGTGGCGAAGGCGAGGTCTCCCACCACAGATATCAATAGCACTGCATCACTTTCCTCTCAGCCCGCTCAGCTGACGGAGCGCGAGCGCTGCTACTGCGCCGAAACGAAGGCCGGCGAGCGACACGTGCTAACGTTGTGAGTGAGTGTGAGTGTGTGTGTGTGTGTGTGTGTGTGTGTGTGTGTGTGTGTGTGGTGGTGGTGGTGGGGGGGGGGGCTCGGCTGTCGTGGTCCGTTTGCAGAGTGAGCCTGCTGGTTTTTAGCTCGCACAGCTCGTTCCTGCCTGCTGCGAAGCTCGTGTGACGCTTCATCTTGTGCAGCTTTCTGTGGTCTGATTATTGAAGTAAACATTTGAGCGCTGAGATCATTTTCATTACTTATTGCTGGAGGCAGTAAAACGAACACACAGTGAGTTTTTACACAACATCCACAATCAAACAGAGGTGATGCGTTTTGTCCTGAGCTCAGCTAATGGCTGCTTCAGGTCAGTCCAGTCATCATCACCACGTTTCTTTCCTCAGTCTGTCCTTAAAAACTTCTTAACTTCTAATTTCCACGTGACGTGACTCAAGGGCTCGAGCGGTTTCATGGCGTCCAGGCTGAAATGTCTCTGCAGCTTTTGGATTCATTGCTGTGAAATTCTGTGTAGATATTAATGAGGATGAAGAGCGCTGACTGTCATGATGCTGTGACTGCTCATCTGCTGTCAGCTGCAGGTCAAACTTCTGTTTTCCACTCAAATTCATGCTCCTCACAGGATGAATCGTCCTAACTTTGCACCACAACCATCATCATCATCATCATCATCATCACCATCCTCATCCTCATCATCAGCTCTGAATCTCAGCTTATCCAAAACTTTGGTTTAATGACCATCAGCTCTGTGTAGCAAATATTAGCATGCTAACAAATGAAACCACAGTGGTGATAAAGGTGACAGTGACCTGCATCAGAGCATCATGTTAGCATGTTGTGTTAGCGTTTAGCTTCAGAGCTGCTGTGCCTGAGCGCAGCCTCAGAGGTGCTGCTGTGGCTGCAGACTCTTCGGTTCATAGGTGTGATTTTGTGAGTTTATGATGATCATAAAAACTTTGTTGTCACCGTCCTGCAGGTGTGTCTTCATCGTCTATTGCCATTAACGAGACAAGTTCACAGCACCGTCCTCGTTTGTTATACGTGACGTTAGGTAGCTGCAAGAAATGGTAATAAGGTCAGAGAAGCTAAACGAGGCCCTGTGCTAATTAGTCTGATAGGCAATTACATACTTTTCACATCAGTTTGACTCCTGTAGCAAAACGTGCTGAATAGAAGATGGAATAGCAGGATACCCATCGGACGAGTGCCTGGCAGAAGTGTTCGGAAGCCTCCGTGCTGCTGCTTTGAGCCGCAGTCGGGGTGCAGTTGTCCGGTCTGATGAAGATGAAAGTGAAATGTTGTGGCCCAGCAGCGGGAGTCGTGCTCGAGCAGCAGAACGGCAGTGAAAGTTGGTTTGCAGCAGTGGAAACAGGTCGTGAACATGCTCCTCCATGCATCCCCCTCTCTGCTTCCATCTCATGTGTGTTCATGTGTGTGTGTTCCTGCGTGATGCTCGTCACGTGTCTAACATTGTCCTCTGTCTCCATCTCATCCGCCCAACACCACCTCCCGGGGAGAAGCCGCTGCTGAGAAGTGCAGACCGTAAGTTTTTTCCCAAAGTGGCCGGGCGCAGTGAAGGCAGCACTTTAACAATGGCCCAGTTCCACTTTGGCAGAACGACCCTCTCAGTCCCCTTCACTTCCCCTCGGGCTGTTCCATATGTCACAAGTAGGAGAGAGCGATATCTAGGCTACACGTAGCACCTCGCAATTGGTGGAAAAAGTCAATGTGAGAGCGTGGAGGTCAGATTTGGCCTGTTTTCTGCCCTTCGCTCGTCTCAGAACAGTCGCTTTTAGCTCAATTTGTGTGTTGAGAATTCAATCAGTTTATGAGGAGAGCAAAGCCCGAGGGAAGCTGAGGGGAGGTGTGACCATTCTGCATGGGCTGAGTGTGTGTGTGCGCACACACACACACACACACACGCACTGTGTTTCTGCTTGTGGTGGTGGGCTCCTTTGGCCTCTTCTCGTCTTCACCGGCTCACGTTCAGCCTGTTTTAAAGCTTTGAGCTCATTGTTTTGGCTTTGATCAGTCAGTCATTCCATCGTTTCATTACTGTCAACAAATTCCATGAAAAGACCCAAACCAGCCACGTGTCTGTCCATCTGTCAGCACTTCCTGTCCGTGGCTCTCAGCTCCAAGCCCATTGGCTGAAGACATACATATTCAAAATGGCTCATAAATACAATATATAGTCTCATTTTTTCATAGTTTCCTAAAACAGCTGCTCTGCAGTTTCTAGCAGAAGCTGTTCAAACAGGAGGAAATGATGCATTTGTTTGGGACTATTTTCAGTGGAGGATTAATCTGCATTCTGTGCTGTCGTGAGTATTTGGGCAGCAGGACCACAGACAGCGAGTCTCACTGTCTCAGTCATTTATTTTGCTGTTTTTTGGTTTATTTGTGTCCCACCAAGTGGTCGGCTTTGGTTCTGTCATGAGATAATTAACAGTGAGGAAGAAAACGGAGCGTCAGCAGACTCGTCCTGTGAAGTGAAGCAGTGCTTTCAGCCTCTCGACACAGTTTGAATAACGGCTGAATTTTTCCTCTGAACCTCCTGAAGCTGTGAAACCAACTCGTGTTTCTCCAGAACAAAAAAAAAAAGAATTGAAGTGTTATTCGTCTTTTTTCTTGACCCATTAATCATCTGAAACCCCACAGACGACGCTCCTTTTTTTCATTTTGATGAAACATAAGTAATATTTCTTTGCTGACGATGTCAGTTTCTCTGAGGGAAAACGGTTACTTCGGCCTTCTGTTCTTCTGTTCCCCCTCGGAGTGAAAAGGCTATAAAAAGGTTAGAGTAACCTTCCCTCCCCATGCAGTTGTACACATCCATCCATTAAGAAGCAGTGGGTGGACGGAGCGCTGCAGGCTTCCCTCTGGCTGCAGAACACTCAGCATGCAGCAGCCTTTTCTCCACCTTCAGGCCTCCGCTCGGCCATTGTTGCTGCTGCTACAGAAATAATTTCACATGAAAGTAATAAACCACTAAACATATTAACAGCTGGGAGTTTACGCTGGAAGAGGCTGAAAAATCTTTAAGTGACGGACATTTGAGGGAAAGAGAGGCAAAGAAGTACTTGAGTTTTTAGAATATGAATATTAAAAAGTATTTCGCAAGATTTCTTGAATTCATGACTTTCCTCAAAACTTGTTAAATGTTATCAAATAAGATCAAGTCTTCAATCTTTAAAGCTCTTAAATTGAACGTCTGCGTGAGTGTGAGAGAGGAGGGTTTCAATAATCCTGATAAGTCACCTAAAAACTTTAGTATTTAAAGTTTGTTATTTACAGAGAAGCCTGTAATCAACCGTTTATTAAATCAACAGCAACAAAGTTCACAAGTCAGACCGGATGTCAATCACATTTCAGGTTCAGACTGGGATGCTGATGAAAGTCAAAGCAGAAGCTCTTCAGTGTGTTTGTCAGCTGATCCTGATGGATCCTGAAGGCCTGTTTTCATGCTGCGTTCATGTATGAGTGGATGAATCTTTTAACGTGTGTGTAACTCTGCTGTTCGTTTATCTGTTAAAAGATTAACTTCATCATTTTGGAACTGATCATATCTGGAGTTTTGCTGGTGGAGTGAACTCGTTTGTTGAATCACAAATTGTGCTTTAATAGAAATATATAACAGTAAAATAATTGTGGCATTAATGTGAACAGAGCAAATGAATCCAGGAGACACGTTACTGAGCAGAAGTCACAAGTACAAGAGGACAGCAAAGAAAACTGAGAGCTCAGAGAAAACTGAACAATTCTGCTTTTAAATATAAACATTAAAGGCAGAAAAGTGAAGTTTCTGGTGTTAAAAAGTCATAAATGAATAAAGATTAACACCTGAAAGGCTCCGGCCTGGTTCAACATTTAACTTCAGCTGCTGCAGCTGCGGTGGAAAGGCTTGGCTCTGGTGCCACCTTCTGTTCATTGTGCAGCATTACATTATGAAATCTGTCTGAAGGTCCGTAAACAAACACGAAGACTCTTCCATCATGACTGTTCTGGACATTTTGGCTCATTCTTAATCATCTCATGAACAAAAGACAAAGTTATGGAGACTATGTGGTGAACAGAGTGGAGCGCTCAGCAGCTACATGCTCACGTCTCTGTGAGGAAACTGTTTGCTGACTGGTTTCCATCAGGCTGCAGATGTGCAGTCAGCTGTTGACTCGTGAACATACAGAACACGTTCGTGGTTTAAAGGTTAAAACGTGTCAAACAGGCCGTTCAACACTGCAGGTTTGTCATCTTCAGCTCTGTGTGTCTCTGGCTGACCTGCCGTCTCCTCTCTGTCCCTCTCAGGCCTCCCACAGAAGACTCAGGAATGCGTAACAACGCCGCCGCCGCCGCCCTCACCTCCACTCCTCCTAGCAGCCTCCCATCCCAGACGCACCCCTGCAGCCCGCCGGACTCCGCCTCCTCCCTCACGCCCTGCTCCTCGCTGCCGCCCTCCGTGTCGCCCACCCTCACCGACGTCTTCGGCCTGCCCACGCCGCCCATGGGCAGCGGCGGCGGCTACAGCCTGAGCTCCTCGTGCGGCGGCAGCGGAAGCTCGCGCTCCCCGTCGCCGCTCACACTGATGCAGGCCGTGGCGGCCTCGGGCAAGCCCTTCGCCTCCAAACCCATGGAACTGTGGAGCAAGCACGACGTGGCGGACTGGCTCGAAAGCCTCAACCTGGGGGAGCACAGGGACGCTTTCCTGGACAATGAGATCGAGGGCGCCCACCTGCCCTCGCTGCAAAAAGAGGACCTGATAGACCTGGGCGTGACGAGGGTGGGCCACCGCATGAACATCGAGAGGGCCCTCAAGCTGCTGCAGGATAGATAAGCCCCGAGGAGACGGGGGGGCGCCGCGTGGAGTCAGGGCCGAGGAGAGGGAGGTGTCGCCGATCACTTTTACCAATCTCTTCATCAGACATAATCTCAAGTCGTGGAACTGGGTAGAAGTTTTGTCCAAGCTGATGCTGCCTCTTGCTGTGTTTGTCCTCTCTCATCCTCCGCCGCCCTCATCTCAGTGCTCCGGTCTTGTCCGCCCTCTTCCTCCTTCCCGCCGCCCTGAGCATCAGGGAATCATGGGATGTCGGGCGGAAGTGCAGAGATTAGCTGCTGTGTCACATCCAGGAGAGAGAAAGCAGAGGAGGCCAGTACGAAGGACTGAGCAGAAACAGACTCTGCAAAGGTGTGAACTCAAACACTGGAGAAATACTCGTCTGGAAGTTTCTTTCACATTAAGACTCGTGCTCACCCAACTGCTTTGGATACTAAGACTTTTTCCATACACCCGGTGTGGGTGCATGAAAAACCAGCTGAGCTGGTCGTTGCTCCTTTTCTATCTTTGCTAGAGTTTGTTCAGAGAATAATATTTCTTCACTAGAGTCCTACCGGAGTTATATTTCTGGGTGCATCTAAAGTTGTAGAGAAAAATTTGAGATAGACTCCATTTTTTTGCTTTTCACCTGTTTGTGTCAAAATAAGAACATTAGCTGACATGTTTAAACAAATAACCACATCTCATGTCTGCGCACACACACACACACACACACACACACACACACACACACACACACACACTTCATGCACAGTGCCACACACTGACAGACGAGAACACACACGTCTTCACAGGCATACAAACCCTCAGCATGCACACACACCGATACTGCGATGGCCTTCTTCTCCTGAGAGAGAGCAAAGCGTGGAGAGAGGTGGTCACCAGACGAGGAGCTCCGCTGTAGCAGGGGCCCCGGGGCCCCTCGCCAGTCTACACCCACCCGGTGTCCACCTCATCATACTAGGGAAACCGAGGCGAGGACACGAGAAGGACAGACATGTTGGACCAGAAATACCACCTTGAAATGGTTTTACCTGTCTGTCTGCAAAGGGCCTCCTTGACCCTCTTGGCTTTTCCTTCTGCTGTTGTGTGTATGTGTGTGTGTGTGCGCGTGCATGTGTGTGTGTGTGTGTGTGTGTGTGTGTGTGTGTCAATGGTTGACCCAAAATATCGATAGGCCAGTTTAGCTATTTCCATGGATCTCCCATGTAGGCCACATTATAGATCAACTAAAACCCTGATTCCAGAACAGTTCTGACGCTGTTTAAAACATCAATAAAACAGGAAGTGATCACCTGCTGATCCTTTATGACGTAAACTCACCTGAAAACAGTCCAAAGTCGATATATTTCATGTTTTTTCCTCATCAGCTTCACTGATTTCTGTAAATATCTGCTTATTGTGAATCTGATGCAGCAACACGTTTCACAGACTGAAAGATGTGGAACGCTCCAAAAACACCTGTTTGGATCATTCCACAGGTAAACAGGCTGATTGGTGACAGGTGAGAGGATCATGACTGGGTATGAAAGGATGGAGCGAGGTTCACCATTTTGTGAACACATGATGGATGAAGGAGATGAACATATGGACGCTTCAGGAAACTGCTGTCAGGAAACGCAGTTTGATTATTGATGACTGATTCTGGTTTTATTTGTTTCACACAGCGTTCAGACTGTCTGGAATCGGATGTTGAGCTGTTCTTTATTTGCACTTTTCTTCATTGTGTCAGATCTCCTTCCACTTTCCCGTCAGCAGGTCAACACTCTGTACTCGCGTGGCCCCGCAGTGATGCCGCTATCAAGCGCCCCGTGTGTGCGTGGCAGATTCGAGGTTTTTAGAGAGAGGATTACGTATGTTTAAAGGAAGGATTCCACATTTTGGGAAATACATTTATTGGCTTTCTTGCTGCAAGTTAGATTAGAAGATTGATTCCACTCTAATGTCTGTACACTAAATATGAAGCTGGAGCCGGTGACAGTTAGCTTAGCATAAAGACAAAACGGTTAGCCTGCATCTGTACAGAGTTTAAGAATAATGTCTACCTACCAGCTCTAAAAGCTCACAGACTCACTCGTTAAGTATCTCTGCTGTTAGTGAGCTGTAGAGGTGTTAGCAGGCTGGTTTTTAGCCGTGGTAGCCGCACGGCTCGATGGATAGAAATGCAGCCTGTCGGTCTGAAATATGTGAACAGCTTTTGAATGACTGCAATGTAACAGTGTACAGACATTCATGGTCCCAGAGCATGAAGCCCAGTGACCCCCGACGTTCCCTCCAGCACCACCGTGAGGTTGATATTTGTGGTTGGGAGTAAAATTTCTCAACAACCTCTCGGTAGATCAGCATGACATTAATTTCAGGTATTCATATTTCCATCTCTGTTTCCCCCAGATGAAAAATTTTGCTGAACCCTTTATGTTTCATCCAGCGCCATCATCAGGTCAAAAATGTAATTTGGCTCTAACAAAATTCCTGCAAGCCTCGGCTGTACTTTATGTTTAATGCTAATTTTAACATGCTAACATGCTAAACTACAATGGTGAACCAGCTAATCTGCTAATGTTAGCATTTAGCTGAAAGCACAGCTGAAACTAGTACAGACGCACAGAGCCGTAGCATAGCTGTTTCCATGCTTAATGCTAAGCTAAGCGAATCAACTCCTGGCTCAAACTCCAGATTTACATGAGTTGTATGAATTTTCTCATTAAACTCTCAGCAAGAAAGAGAAAATTTTTTTTTTTTCCAAAATGTAGAACTATTGAAGGCGTTAGTTAAAAGCATTTTAATGAATTTGAATCCAGCGTCGAGTCCTTTTCGAGCCCTTTTTTAGCTGGCAACAATTTTAAATAACACGAGTTACAAGAATCCAACTAAAACTCACAGGCTGATATTTAAAGAGCTAAAACTCAAGTTTTCCTAGAAAAATTCTGTATTTTCTATTTAGCTAAATGACTACCTGAACATTTTGTACATTGTTCTTTGTTAATAATAAAAAAAAAAAAGATCGAGGACAAGAGACTCGTTAGCATCAAGCTAACTCGAGTTCACATCCAACCGGATCCTAAATGAACCAAACAGCATCCCAAAGCGCAGCCGCTGTTTAGAGAAACTGTTCAGAGGAAAGTGCTGCTTCAGACCAGGACGGCCGTCAGCAGTCCAGGTTTCCTCTGGTAGAGAAGGCGTTCAGACTGACGCCGGCAGCCCTTCACGATCAGGCCGTTGAAAATGAACATCTTGGGTTGTGACTGTACATATCAGCAGGTTAATACTTTGCAGGGCGACTTCAGCCGGATGGCGTGAAATCTCACCGAACCGATGGCTTTTAGAGCAGATGGAGAATCCGCGGCTTCAGGGTTTTATGTTGAATTACGTGTTCACGTGAGTCCTCATGCCTTGTCCTGCCCTCTAACCACTGTGCAAAAAAACCCAGAGAGTAACCTGACAAAGCCGGCAGATGTTCATCAGCGTGAGCCCTGTGTGAGATTAGAAAGGGCAAGAAACCATTTCTGATCTGCTGCAGATGAACTTCAGTCGCTGCAACTCCGCTGAACTAGAGCGTCTCCGAGTCCCACAGTCTCAGCCCGTCTCACTGCAGCCGCAGAGACGGACGTCAACCTCTGCTATGAGGGTCCAATTTAAAACGAAATCAGCATTTATAAAGCTGGACATTTATATGTGTTTGCTAGCAATGAATACAGGCTGGTCAGAAGTAGAAGTGCAGTATGTGTTGAAATGTGTGTATATAAGAGTGTTTAACAGGATAAAAATGTCTATTTGATTATATGTATAGCTCTATTAAAAGGTTTAGAGTAAAAAAAAGAAATTCTATGAAGGTTGATTTCTAGTTGCCAGAGCTGACCTGAGGACCCACAGTGGTCTCATCCACCCCATCATCCTGCAGAGGATGCCTTAAACAGCTCACCGCTCCCCTCCTCCACCTCCTCCACCTCCTGCACCACTGCCGCTCGCATCGCTCGCGTTTCCCTCAAAGCAGATTCTTTCGGAGCACACCTCACGCGTGCTTTGATCCGTGCTCGACAGTAACCCAGCGTCTGGAAATACAGATGGTTTTAGAGCCACTTCACCTTTATTTGGTTTCATATCGCACTCCACGGCTTCATGTAGGTGCAGCGTTCGAGGAGACAAGTGAAACATACACAAGCTCTGTGTTCTGTGAACATCAGCCGTATGGAGGCCGGCACGGGACAATGCTGCTAATCCTGTTCCTGTTTGAACATGTAACTTATTTTAAAACAAACAGTGAGGCGTCGGAGGGGCTAGAAAAGCACAGTATTTTTAAAGATTTGTATAGAGTTCTATGAAATTTTATAGAGGTTATCTGAACAAAACCTGTTCAACACTGACGTGTGGATTGCCAAAAACAGAATACTATATAGATAAAAACGTGGATATTATTAGACTTATGGGTTATGTAAGAAGCAATATTTATTCTGGATGAATCTCCTTGGTTGTGTTTTATTTTCCCATTATAAAGTTACATATCACGATTCGATCACTTGTCAGTGTTTTAATGAAGTGTTGCCTAAAGTAGATCCTCTCTACTGCAGTAGTAGACTTCAGATATTTTGGCCAAACAAGTGACCACAGAACCCAGGTATCTTCTGACGACCACCATCTGCCTGACCAGACTTCTCTCGTCTTCTGAAAGTCTAGAGTGTGTGTGTAAAAAGAGCAAAATCTGTACATTTTTTTAAAAAGTATATCCGCAGGCCATCTTGGTAGGAAACTATATGAAACCTATATATATGTATACATACATAAATCCACCAAAAAGATTAGCGGTGGCTGTTGATTCCTTGATGCGGATCAGCAGCTCACTGAGCAGTTTTCTCTGTGGAAATGTAGAGCTGAGTAGATGTAGTAGGAATCTTTAAAGAGCATCACCAGGCCGTGTTTAGGACGGGCACGGCTCACTAACCTTCCACCCCTTCACACACCGCTCCCACCTTTATCATCGTCCAACATTTGGGTAACTGTTTCTTTTTCTTTCTTTCTTAATTCGTTTCTTTTTCTCATTAATAGATTTTATTCTTTGATTAAGTCTTCATAGAGGCTAAGATGTTTTCAGTAATTTGTGCAAAGACTTGTGTTCATGTTTTCTATGTTGCTGTAATTTTGTGCTACTAAATCATCATAGAGTCAACTAATTACTGAAATGAAAAGAGAGAGAATTTTCCTGTAACTGCACTCTTCCTTCCCCCTGCCCCCTCAAATCCTCAACACTTCTTGTATGGCAACCAAAATTCACTGTAAGAAATAAATATAATATTGCACTAGTGTGGTATCCCTCTCAGTCCTTACGGTCCAGGCCTGCTGGAGCTGCCTGTGATGGATCATCACGCTGTCCAGGCGTCCGTTTGTATGACCAGAAACAAAAACAAGAGTTTTTAACACAGACAAGTGAAGCAAACAATACTGAGTGAAAGGTCCATTTGTTCTAATATAATTTGGGTTTTTAAAGATTTATTCTTTATCTGCTTCTTGCCTGTTTTTCAGCACCTTGGGGTTATGATCTACATACAGAGCTTTTAGTGTGTCACCACATAATTACAGTGTTTAAGTCTGTTTTTCATTAATTCGTTCAACCTTTATTTATACAGGATGGGTCAGTGAGCGAGTTCACTCTGTTAGTCATTAAAATCACTTAAATACATGAAGTTTAAAGATATTACAAATTATTTAAATTATAGTGAAAGAGCACCAGCCAGTCTCTACCTTTCTATAAATAAATACTGAATAAAAACAAGAATATTCTTTGTCTGTCTAAACGAAGATTGATTTCAAAATTAACTGCTAAATTTTAAAAAGGATTTAAAATGTAGCTTTTTGTTTTTTGATTCATTTATGACTTTCTATCATATTCAGTCTTCAGGCTTTGTAGGCAGGTCACTGTTCACATGCATTGAAATAAATAGTGTAAGTGTTCAAGAATCTCTGCATCATCAGAATCAGCTGGTTCACAGTCAGACCAACAAACTTCAGCAGTCACAACTCCTTACTTATAACGTATTCCCCTACGGTGGCCGCTAAGATCCCGAGAAACGCGAAAGGCCCGGCAACGCGCTGGTATTTCATTTGTCCGTTCTGGGCTACTGTAGAAACATGGCGTTGCAAAATGGCGGGTTCTGTGAAAGAGAACCTACCTTGTCTGTAGCTCCTCTCTCAGGTAAAACACGCTAATTCCTATTTTGATGTGATTATTCACAAATAAAACATAATTGTGAATATTATATTCCATTTCTACCAGTAAACCCCCTAAATGTTTCACAATGGACTCTTAGATAAATGCAGAAATAAACGTTTCCTGAACTTGGATTAGTATGTTTTATCAGGACTATTTATCAAATACAACATCCAGCAACACTACTATGAACTTTATATCTAATTAAAACTTGACTGTGATAAACTGTGATAATACCTTTACTAAATTAACTATGAGCCGTTTGCTGACGTCATGTAACGTTGACGTAATCTACAGTTTTCAACGCGGTCACGAGGCGTTAGGTCGATTCGCCACCGCAGGACAGCAGAGGAATGGGACTACAGCCGAAGTGTTCATGTTTAAAATTGACAATTTTCTGATTATCAAGTTCGTTATTAATGATTTTTCTAGTTCACAGTTCTGATAGCCGTGAAATGTTTTCCTTTGTTGTCTTAGAGCGGAGTTTAGAGTGTGCTGTGGATTGTCCCACAATGCATTGCACAACGGAAATGGCGGAGCTGCTAATAGCTGGGAAAAAAATTAAACTGATGTTGTCTGATGGTGAAAGAGTTTCAGGAAAACCCGAGAAAAACAGAACGTAACTGTTCCAAACACATCAAAGTGTGTGAAGTTTAAATGACAGTAAAAGGCTCAACTTGCCGTTTGTAATACGTCATTTCCTGTTAGTGAAACTTTTCCTGTAGGTGTGTTGATTTCTAGTGTAGCTATAACAATTAGCAGATATTAAATAGTGCACACAGTTACCCTGTAGTATAGATTTATGATGCAGCTCAGAAAACACTTTCAGAGATTCTACTTCATGCATTTTCAGAAATACGCTCAGCTGCCACTTTATTAAGTACAGCAAGCTAAACATAATGCAGTCTAATAGAAGAGTCCTGCAGTCAGTCCTCCCTGTGTCAAGGCTGTGATTTTAGTTTATGTTCAAAGTGTTTTGGCTGTGTTGAACTTTGATCATATAGAGCTGAATAACAGAAACATCTCTTATAATGCAACACACTTCAACAGCCCCTCAAACTACTTCCTCCAAAGTGGGCTAATGCAGGCTAACCTATATTAGACTGCATTAGTTTTCAAGTGTGTATTATGGTATGTGTATATGTTCCTACACTATGTGATATAAGCAGGGTGAGTCAGGTGTTTATGTGGTCAGGACAAAATGTGAGAGGAAACAGGTGTGCACCTCTCTCACCTGTGTGGACGTATAGCTCCATCTTTCTGTGTGGTGTCTGTGTGCAGCCGAGCCTGACCTTTAACCAACATGGCTCATATGTGATTATCTCAGATGTATCAGTATGAGTGTACATGTCAGCTGATGAGAATCCAAAAATGCCTGAACAGAAATGGCAGACAGACGGCATGTTCAGGTAATTCAGAAAGTCTCTCCATGTCATCATTTGTCCACTAGAGGGCGCTGTCCTACTCAGTACACTCCATGGTCACAAAATGCAATTTAAAGAAAAGATTTATTTAAAAAAAAAACAACAAAAACAAAACACATTTGTTGTTTCTGTGAGCATAATCTTTGCATTTGGGATTATTTACCAGATATGAACCAGGAGGACCTGCTGCTGAGACAGATGTTCCAGGAGAGGAGACACTGCAGTCGTCATCATCATCATCATCATCATCGTTGAGACCACTGCACAAAAGCAGCTCTTCACTGTGGTCAGACATTTCTGTTTTTAGTAGTAATGGCGAGATGAGATGTCCTGCACTATTTACTTGGCAGCCATGGGAAACTCTGCCGGCTAACGTTAGCTGCCGAGCTAACCGCAGGTAAAGTTCCTCTTAACGGTCGAGGTAACGTCACGGCTTCTTTCTTCTTCCATTCATAGAAATAAGGAAATTAACCCACTTCTTTGATTACGGTGGGGAGGGGAAATTCCGTATTTGTGGATATCTAAAATAGAGCGACGTCACGCACAATAATCCGCACTAGTCATAATGACGTTTGAGTTATCTTTAACTGTCATTCTGCCTAGTCAAAACTGAATAACAGATATCTGCTATTGTCATTCGAGATGTGTGACGAGTTGAATGTCGTTTTTTCAGTGATGTCATTGAAGATATCTGTAATTCAGTTTTGTCTAGTCTAAACCGAATTTCAGATATCTCTATCTGTCCTTTCGACTAGTCACAATTACATTACAGATATCTTGAATGACAATTCCAACTACTCAAAATGTACTTACGGCTGGTCAGAAAGACGTTGTTGATATCGACAATGTTAATTCCGGATAGTCAAACTTAGCTGTTAAACGGTAAAAGGCCTTGCCAGAGCGGACGGTCTGGAAAAGTATTGAGAAACTGAGTCAGCTGCACTTCAGCCTGACAACGAAGTAACCCAAGCAAGTAGTCAAAAACCAGTAACCAGTAACCGTTACCGGTAACGGTCGAGGTAAAATTAATTTCAGTACATCAGTTAGCTAGCGTTGGCTAAACAGTTAATTAGCTTCCGCTAGCTAACTGTTGTCATCTAGTTTAACTGATGTTATCTAGCCGTTAACGCCACTGGTTACGACAAAAAGCAAAACTAAATCCATCGTTACATCAGTGTTTCATTTTATTTTTAACATGTTCATCTTCACAAATACTGAAAAGGTGTTTTGCAGTATGTTAAAGATGTCACGGGGACGTGTTTGGTAACATCGTCAAACATTACACGTACTGTCGTGTCTTACCATCGAACACATCTGGACACCACTAAGAGACACTAATTAATTCAGTGTTACTGTTTTTGTTTTGATTCTTTCATTTTTCCATCGTAGTCTGTCTCTATGCGGTGTTTTCAGCAGTACTTTCTCACAGGCTCCATTTAATAAGCAGCAGTATAACAAAACGCACCTCTATGTCACACACGAACCAACAAACCGCCAACACTAACCTACGAAGTGTGAGCGGGTCCATTGCGGTATATATACATTTATATGTTCACAAATCGCGCCAATACTCGAACCACTTCGTGAACCAGCGAGGCGTCGAACGTCAGCAGTGACGTCACTCGCCCTAAACGACACTGGCGTCGTTACGCGTTTCACCAAACACTTCCGGGATTCTGACACGCTCCGAAGCGTCGGCACGGTACGAGCCACCACCAGTTTCTAGCATTCACAGCCTTCACAGTCTTCCTTCAGCGTCGAGCCTCAATCAAATGAATTTCTGTATGTTTAAATAACGGAATTCATTTCTTCAGTGGTGAAAGAAATTTTCAGATCCATTACAAAGTAAAATAATACAGTACCACTGTGGAAAACTACTCCAGTGCAAGTAAAAGTCCTGCATTCAAAACTGTAATCAAGTAAAAGTACAAAAGTATTAGCGGCAAAATGCACTTAATGTAGAAGTCAGAGTACTCTTGATGGAGCTCCTCTCAGCGCTCTGAGGTCTCCTGTTCTTGGCTCTGAGCAGCAGATAACTGTTACAGTTGGCTGAGGTATCTGAACGACTACAGCGCACAGAGTTTTCACACATTTTGTCCTTTCAGACTCCTCTTGAAATGGATTCTATTCATTTTTTTTCTCATTGATCTAAATAAAAGCCTCCACTGCAGATCTTTGGAGCGTCAAAGATTGTGACCACTTTTGTGTTTAACAAATGTATAAAACGCAGTAAAGTAAAATAAATCATTACCAGTAATCAAATCCTTGTGGCAGCTCGATCTGAAAGGTTAAACACATCATTACGCTGCTCTGATCTGACCAATTAGTTTAATTTGATTATAAAATTTATGTTTCTCAGATTAGTTACAGCAACTAATTTTTCTTAAGAAAAACGTACACGTTAATGATTGAGCTGGAAGATTCATTTTTCATCTGGAAAGCTTGTTTCTGGAGCAAAAACTGGAGTCAAACAAAGACATGAGGCTGATTTTCAGCTTGAGGACGTGAAATAATGAACCAAAACAAATTCATCATTCATAGTTTATTTATTGAAACTAAAAAAAAAGAAGCAGGTAATGATGTGACTCGAGCAAACAGAGGTACAGATAAAAATAATGCATTTGAAAAGGTCACTTTTTTATTAAAAAACCCCAAGGATGAATTAAATGAAAGCCCTCTCACACACACACGCTTTCTCTCTCTCACACACACACACACACACACCTGTTGAAGCTACACTGCTGCGATCACAGCCGAGCAGCCTGCCAATCAGCCGTCTGTCAGCTTTAATTAGTGTTGGAGAACGAAGCAAAGCCTCTTCCCTTAATGTCAGCCTGCTGTCGGCGCCTTCAGGCCGACCGTGCTGCTGATAAATGGCGGATCTTTAAAGGTCACTCGCTCTGAGGTCAGCACACACGGTTTGGTCACGGTGAGGGGTGTTAACTGTGCGCCAGAGTCGACGCCGCCACGCCTCACCTGTGCATTTCAACAATAATGACAGAAAAACCCCAAGACACAAACACACACAGAAAACCACAGTGAGCGGGAACAAAAATCTGTTTTCAAATCTATTATCTGTCAAAGCGTCATAAATCCCGATCTCTCTGTACACGATTCTAAGCTTCAACAACCAGGATCCCGCGTGAAGACGATTAAAATAATACTATGAGCTGTAGTGCTTGTTTAGCATTGATTTGCCACAGTGGAGATGAAGTCTTTGACATTATGGCCCCGTTATTCTGTCAACAATTTCAACATCAGTAAAGGAGGAAACCTGATTATTGATCATTTACAAATCAACCCTGCCACTGGTGCGACTGTTCAGAAAAAGGAACGACTTCGCAAAACATCTACAGCTGACGGAGGCTTCGTTTCCCATCGAGAATCACAATCCTGTGCAACGCAGCAAAGTTTACGCAGAAAGACCGAGAAGCAAAGAGGTTTATCAGCTTTTTGGTCCGGACTGGAGGGACTGGACAGCATGCCGCCGTCAGTACGCGTTACGATCCGAAGCGGAGGTCGTTTCCCACTCGCTCCTGCTTACGCTAAGGTTGAGCTACTGAGCCGTCAGCACCCCGAGCCTCGAGCACGAGACTCGTTTGAGACATTTCAAGCTCATTGCTGCCGTGACTCTGATCTTTGGTGAGACTAAAATCCCTCTCAAAGGTGTGAAGAAGCAGCGATGTGAAGCTGAACTCTTTACTGAACCTGGAAAGATAAGAAGCTTCAAAATGCAGCTTGTGGCTGTGAGGCAGGAGGTGGAGTCACCTCAGGCCTGAACGCCCACGCTGCATTTTCAGCTGTAACTTTTACAAAGCGCCACTCTGGGCCTTTATTTAAGCCCTGATATCAGATCGTGTGAATGCTCTTGGTCCTGAATCTTTCTAAGGGAACTCCTCCTGCGTCTTCTGCTGCACAGAGGGAAACAACGTGAATTTGGACTCGGTCGAAGAGGGGCGGAAAAAGGAGCAAAAGAAAGCCGGCAAGGAGACACAAGGACGTCTCGCAGTGTCGAAGCACTAAGATGAGGTGAAGGGGGGGGGCAGACGGTCTCCTTCCTCTTATTTGCACAGGGACGGGGACACGGTGGTCTCGGCGGGGCGTCATCATTGTCGAACCTCCACGTAGTTGGCCGGGAAAAGGCCGTAGGCGCCTCTGCACACGCCTCGCCACCAGCCCTCGTCGATCATCTCGATGTTGGTGATGATGTCATCGGGGTCGAAGGATATCTCGTCGTCGCCGGCTGAAACAGGAGACAGACTGGTGATGAGGGAGCGCCGGGTGTCTGATCAGTCAATGAATCTATCGATCAATCAGCCGCAATTCTGATAACTGATGATCCATTTTAGTCTTTTAGCAAACAAAAACAACCAAAACTTGCTGCTTCTTGGTTTCTGTCATAAATAACTGATTCTCCCTGAAAACGGCAGCTTGCACCATATTTTCACTTTTCAGCTTACAGACCAAATGATTCAATGATCAAGACGATGACTGGAAGATGAACTGATGAAGAAAAGTCTGGTGTGAAGGAGACCTGGAGAACCAGTTCTCCACAAACTGTGTAGCCTAAAGCCAGAGACACTGGGACACTCGTCCTCTTCAGACATGGACCACTCAACACTGCTGCTTTCTCTGTCCGTTAAAGGGACGTTTTGTTGATCGTTTCTGGTTTTGTTCACGGCTAAAAAGTAACCAGGATGAGCGCGACCGATGCTCGTGAGCAGAGCGGCATGGCTTCTCTGTCTTTGACTGTCCGCTCTGGAAGCGATGCATGAAGTCACTTTGAACAGCTGCAGTTTTACTGGGTTTCAGTTGAAAATGTCACTTTCAGCCTCACCTGCTTGGTAGTCGTACAGAGCCACCGCCGTCACCCCGAGGTCCTCGCCATACTCGTACTGCTGTCCGTCTGCAAGAGAGCGAAGCTTCGTTAGTCCACGTAAAGACACGACAGACAGACTGGAGGGTGTTACAGGACACGTCTGCAGTCTCTCAGGCTCCATTCTACAAGACTATTTGGATCTTTCTTTCTATCAGGGTATTTTTCTGTGTATTCTACTTACCTGGAGTTTTCATACTGACGGTGCTGTTATGTGCTGTGTGTGTTCATTAGGTGCACCTCACTAAAATCAACAGCGCTGCAGTAAATCCTCCTGTCATGAGGTCACGATGTGCAGAGATGCTGATTCAGCTGTGTGATCGTTTTGGAGGATGCAATCTGTGGCGCTGACAGGTGTTTCTGTTATTTTGGCCCAGCGAGCAGGTGAAGAACTGGTCTACAGGTGTTCATGAGGGGACGATTTACTGCAGTGGCACATTAGTTTTGGCTAGTTGTACCTAATAAAGTGGCAACTGAGTGTATGTTATATTATTTTAATGAACTGTCAGATGGAACAGAGATAATTTTCCACCTTTGTGAACAATAAAGTTTGACTGGTTAAAGTCTTTCACGTGTGCTCCTCTGACTTCTCTGAGCTGCAGTCTCAGACCCTGAAGCGTCTCTGATCGTGTCAGTAAATACCAACATATGCTCGTTTCATTCTGACCGCAAGGCAACGTGACCCACAGCACAAACCTCCAGCTGCGGTCTCCTCGGGGGTCTGGTACAGGTCCTGCTCCTCCGGCTGAGAGTACTGGTTCTGTGGCTCAGCCTCGTACAGCGGCTCTCCGTTCTCTCCAGTGTCGTCGTGAGATTCCTCTACGTTCTAATGAGACAAACATAATCTGTTAAAGACAATTTAGGCACAATTTTAACACAATATGAAAGATTTCAGTTGATGTAACACTGCTAACGGAGGTGTGCCGTGTCATTGTCCATGTTCCTAAACAACAGGTTATAATGGAGGCACAAATGTTTCCAGGAGTCCTGTAGGGGAAGTTTTCTACACATTGAAATCTGCAGTTCTAATTTGAGAAACACAATTTTCTTTATTTTGAATATAATGCAAATCATTCAGTCACCTGACCTGTGTGTGTGTGTGTGTGTGTGTGTGTGTGTGTGTGTGTGTGTGTGTGAGTGAGTGAGTGACCGAGATGGACAGGAGTGAATATCCTGTGTGACGCTCTATCTGGAGGTCGTTTGTTTGCAGTTTATTTGAAGTCCTCCACCTGTCACCTGCTCGTTGTACTTTAAGCACCGCTATGACTCACCTGGTATGTCAGGGCAGCAGCTGGCTGGACCGGTGGAGTCGGGCTGGGGGTGGGACTGGGACTGGCAGCAGGGACGGGAGAGGGGGCCTTGGGGGTGGCTTCGGTCTTGCGGCGCGCCTCCTCCTGCTCCTGCTTCTCCTTGGCCTGTCGACGGGCTCGCTCCTCCTCGGCCCTCTTTCTGTCCTCCTCCTCCTTCTGCTTGGCGATGTTCTCGAAGCGGGCCTTGATGCTTCCCGTGCTGCTGCTGGCTGAGGAGCAGAAATCAGAGAATGAAGAAACGGCGCGTTCACACGTGGCCCGAAGCTCAAACGGCCGATGATGGCGAAAGCTTACCGGCCTCCACAGGTCGGGTTTTCTGGTACGACGAGCTCGGCTTCTCCACCTCCTCAAAAGTCCCTGCACTCTGTCGACCAGAGAGACGGAAGATTCAGAGCTCTGCACACAGCTCAGAACACAAAAACACGCTCAGACAGTGCGTACCTTATCCATGCGGTCGTTCTGGACTCCAAACTTTCCTCCAAATCCTTTTGAGTAATCTGAGAAACAGGAGAAGAAGGTCAGCTTCTGGTTTACAGAACGACTCAGCCACAGTCAGCATCATGGAAACCTGCTTCCAGAGCAGACCTTAAACTTTACTTCACTATGACACAGCGTTGATTAGAACCTTCTCTGGTGAGCACAGTTCAGATGAAGCAGACTGTGGCTGGTTTCACACCAACTGATAAACCGAACTGAAAAGAACTGCTGGGGGATGATGAGCTCATGCAAACCTGTAGAGAGGAGGAACAAAATAAACTGAATGCAGACAGCAGGAGGGCCGACAGGAGAGTCTTAACATAAGCCAGACAGTTGGGGGTCAAGCAGCCATCTTGGCTCAGTCTCTGCACTGAAGATCAGCCATGTCTCTGAGGGGTCACAGCAGGAGGCCTCGATGAAATGCGCCGCGGTCACATGACATCATGCACAGAACGAATGCAGAAGCAAACAAACAGCATCATGGCAGCACTAGAAACAGCAGGGCGTGATCGGGGAGGTGGAGGAGGCCGAGGTGACATACAGTGAGCGATAAACACACCTGTCTGAAGGTGTGAACACACACTTGACTCCCTCACGTCATGTAGCACAGTATGAGCCGAGCCACAGGAAGACATCTCTGACTTCTGTGCTTGTTTTGTATATTTTAATGCTATTATTATTATTTGGATATTTAATGTTAAGATAAGGGCTAATTAACATCACCGGGCCGAGAATGACGGCTGTCTGTGGCAGAATGGTCTGCACATAGTAAAAATAAACAACAGCAGCAACAAAAAAAAAACGGCAGGAGCAGAGATTCAGCACACCTGAGCAGCACGAACAGTTCATTCACTAGAAACTAAAATATTAACTACTGACTAACATGTTGTTTCCTCCTTCATGTCATTAACGTGTAGACTTATTAATAAGAGATGGACAGAAACAGTCTACACAGTTCATGTTAATCGGTTGGTGCTGCAGAGGTGGGAGGGAGGTGGTGGTAACAGCGAGGGGCGGGGTTATCTGACAGGAAAGGAAGGTGTGTCCGTCACTTAAGAGAGAACAGCTGTTACTGAGGATGAGGAGGACGGCGTGAAGAATGGCATTTCAAGCTAGGAGGAAGCGTTTTTTGTGGGGGGGTCAGGAGGGGTTTGAACGGGGATCGGGGAGGTTCTGTGCCTTTCTGGGACTCGTGCTTGGCCAGGCTCTCCTTGTGCTCATAGCCCACGGCACACTGGTCCTGCTTCTCCACCTCTAACCCATACCGCCCTCCAAACCCACGCTTATAGTCTGCAACATAACACACACACACACACATGGACAGACAGCGTACACATTACAAACACAAACACACACACACGCTGTATATAGACACACACACAGAGACAGTGATGCAGCGGACAGGCCTCAGGGTCCACAAACACTGATGCTGAGTGAGGGAGACACATTATGGTTTTCAAAGAGGACGTTCGAGGGAAGAAGATCTTTGTTCTGTTTCACGTCATGCTGACGATAACTTCCCGTCATTAAACTCATCATCAGGCTCTTTTCTGAACGTCGATGGTCGTAGGTTCACCACCAACACCAAGCTCTGCCCTCTTCACTACGTCTGCTCCCTGGTTTGGTGAGAGAACCGTCTCCCACAGTGGAAACACTGAATGTACGTACGCCGAGAGGCTGAATAAATGTAGTTTGTTAAAAAACAGACGACAGGAAGTAAAAGACGGCATTCACAGGTAACAGCCAAGCAGCCACGTTTTCTGGTGAGTTCAACACCAACTGAGAATCTGATCACAGACACAGAACGTTGGCTCGTCTCTGCTGCAGCTGTGGTTCACAGCTCTCAGTCTCACTTTTGGTTTCTCTCATCGTGTCACTTCTCTAAAAGTTAAATGCCTCCATTGCTGCCAGCTGCAGATGTGACCACCTGGTCGGCTGCTGCACAAAGGGGCCCTGACTGTCACGTTATGAGCTCTGGAAAGCTGAATGCACAACACACTGAATGTGGACTCCGCTCATCTAAAACAGAATAAAAGGCCTTTTCATTTTCAACCATTTCTATGCTGCTAAGCCAGCAATAACATCACTTTCCCTCTGCTCTGATTTCCTCTGACTGACAGCCATCTTAAGGCCTGACATGCAAATCTAAATGTGAGCCGTGGTTTCACTTCCTCTATCTGAACTTTTTGTTTTTTCACCCACAGACTGAGGAAGTTGTCGACCTCTGAAAGACCACATCCAAAGCCACAGTGAAACCACATCAGAGCTGAAGTGCAGGGCTGAGGAGGAAGAAGGTTTCACAGCGAACACACGCTGTGCTGAGGATGATATTCAGAGTCCAAACAACAGTCAGATGGAGGGTTTAACATTTACCAAGTACAAAAACTGACTAGCTTCAGCTGAGGATGATTAGCGTTTAGCTGCTGTTGATTTTCTCCTGCTTGACAACATAAAACACTGAAACCATCAGCTTTGGCTCATATCTGCTTTGGCATGTTTGTCATGTTTGCAGTAGACTTCAACACTGAAGAGCCAATATTTACCACAGTATGAGCATCCTATGAGCAGAAAGCAGCTGTCTCCACTGAGAGCATCCTCGTCTGACATGAGGCCTCTGTCGATGGTTGAACACGAAGGCTTCACTACAATGATCCGCACCTTTAATGCAGGTAACACTGACGCAGCTTCTCAATAGTTTTTCCAGACCGTCTGCAGCTTCGCAGCGACTCGACAGTGACCGTATCCTCCCGTGTGTTGACGTTAGCTCGACCGGTAATGCAAAGCTGAGCATGTGAGAAACATGAAGCTTTCCCCATGTGGGAACATTTTGACCTGGTGTCTCCCAATAAAATAAGTCCTCTGTGAGTAACATTATTACATGTGTTGTATGTTTGTTATGCAGTGTTCTGTATTTTTCACTGTCTTCTCTGTTAATCCAAGCTGAAGTGTTTGTTGTGTGCTAAAGAACTGAGGTACAACAACAACCCCTCATCCATGCTGAGGCTTTTTTAAAGTAAAAATAAAGAGGGGAGTGTGGCTGGACCCAGCCCAGATTTAGTTTCTGAATATGAATGAATGAAGTCCTTAAGTTGCACAGTCAATTTCACTGCTGTCTTCATGTCTTCTGCCCCTCACCCTGTTAACACACTGAAACACTTTGAAAACAGGTGTTCCCTGTCATTATGAGTTATTCAGACGTTGACAAAATTACTTATTGATCAACATTTGACAGGTAATATTAGATTCCATTGTATTGTCATGTTACATACCCACAATAAACAAAAATATACATTTATATGAATGAATACATGAACGATAGATGAAATGCATTAATTAAGATGAACTGATTTCTTTGACTTGGCAGTCAGTCCCATGGCTGCACTGCAGGACAGTCTTGAGTGTGTCACAAATAGATAAATTACCTGTAACACATCTGGCTGTCTAACAGTCTTTGACCAGCGGGGGGTTCGTGTGCACATGAAGCCTCCAGAAATGAACCTTTTTGTGAACCTTTTGGCTGTGAGGCTTCAAGGCTTCGACAAGCTTCATCTCGCCATCACTACCTCGCTCTGTTCAACTCACTCTGCAGATGGAGTTTTGTTTTTTTTTTAAACTTTATTTCAGTCAGCCAGCATTGACAAAGCTCTGCAGGTGAAGTAATCGGCTCTGCGACACAACGAATCCATAATGAAATTCATTGCCACACTTTTAATAATCGATTTTTATCGATTCGTTGTTGCAGCCCTACACTCATCCCTGTACCTGGATATTTTTTGGATGGGTGCTGCGCTGCCGGTCTCCTAAAACCCACAGAAACAAATCAGAACTGTACCTTTCTGGGACTCGTGGAGCTGCAGCTTCTCCTGGTGGTCCCAGCCCAGAGCCGATTTGTCCTGTCTGTCCGTCTGCACACCGAACTTCCCCCCGAAGCCCTTCACATAGTCTGCAGAGAAAAACACACAAGCAGACCTTAACACCCAAACACGAGTCGGATTTTGTCCTTAAGTTGAATTACCTGATGATAAAATCATCACTCCTGCTGTCATTCAGTTATTTACATTTCATGTGTACAATGTTATGTAAAAGCAAATATCTCATTATTTCATAGTGCCAGCTGAAATGATTCCTGTCACCGGAGCAGCTGAATGTCGTAACCATTCAACTAACCATGAGCCGTGTTAACACTTGTTTTATCACCGCTGCCTTTAAATGGCCGGTCCTGCTACCAGAGCAGGTGACCCAGTCATGTCAACACAGCGGTGCATTGTGGGGAATTCTTGAGGTCATCTGCACCTTCAACATCAGCCCTTATCAACAAGCTGCAGTTGACCAATCAGGCGCAAAGTCCCCGCAGGGTGTGTCAGACAGGAAGCTACAGGTAAAGCTGCTCTGCTGTGAGTCAAGAACAGACGTGAGTCAGGCACATGCAGACACCTGTAAACAAACTGATGACCGTTGGATGGTCAGCAGTTTGTTTCTCACTGAACTACTACATGAGTACAAACTGTCGCTGAGTAGGATTATTACTACAGCAGAGGGTCGACTGGCCGAACTCACGACACATAAATCCATTAATAATTTCCTGGTGATTGATAAACTTTACCAGTAACACAGATCCTGATTATCATCATACAGTGGAGTACTGCTATCAGAGCCGGAGCGATGCTGGACTTTGGAGATCAATACTAATGTCAACATCTGAGAGTTTTAAAAAAAATCTGAGACTACAGCAGCAGAAGTTATTATCCTCCCCATAGACATAAAAAACAAACACTGGTCATTAAAGACTGGGACCTGCTGTGCTCTGAGCTCTGAGCGGCGCCGTGCAGTGCGCTCGTTTTTCATACTCACCTTTCTGGGACTCGTGCCTCTCCGTTTTGCCCTGGTACTCAAAGCCCACCGCGCTCTTGTCCACCTTGTCGGTCTCAACACCAAACTTGCCGCCAAAGCCCTTGGCATAATCTGCCGGGGGCCAAAGCAGAGGAGGGGGGAGAAAGATCCAAAGTGAAGGCAGGAAGAGGTGCAGCAGAATGAACCCATGACGACGCTTTGACCCGCACACACTTTCCTCCCCATGCAACTACACTGTAGATATAAATGAGACGTGACTGTGAGGTCAGTCAAAAATATTCTGTTTGTCTGTGTATTTTGGCTCAGGACTGTTGATCTAAGCCAGTGGTTCTCAAACTGGGGGGGCATGGACGGCCAGGAGAGAAATGTGTATTGAAACTCAGCTGAATGAATGTGATCAATGCAGAGAAAGATTTTGTAGATGTTTCCAATGCTGACTTTTATTTCACTACAGTTCAACTTGGATTTTTTTGGTTGATTCCTCGAACATTATTAATGACTGATAGAAATTGTGGGGTGGGCTTCTGAAGGGGGGGGCATGCCAGAAGAAGTTGGAGAACCACTGATGGAAGGTATCATGGTGTCATGTTTTCAGTCTCTTTCTGTCAAAGTGTGAATTTCACACACAGCACATAAACTAAGAGCACATTCCAGAGGTCTGCTGTGTCTGCATTTAAAGAAAGACAGAAAGAAGAAGTGAGCTGGCAGAAACAAAAAGAAAAAAAAAAATTAAAACATCCCACTCCCCCAGAAACCAGCTGGGTCAGGCCCAAACCACAGAGCAGGAGGCGCTGGCAAGTCTGCCAATCACCTGAAATCTGAGCTGAGGGAGTGGGAACACACTCAGCGAGACACCATTTCAGAGAGGAAACGGCCACCTACGACCAAAAGGACCCAACACAGGCCCAAGTACTGTGTGTGCCGCATCCTACAAACACTGTAATACAAGTGTATTATTTGACAAACATCAGAAACACACAGCTGAGAGCTCAAATGGAAACAAAGCCTTTGTTTGCATCCTTATATAAGCAGGCCGAGGAATGAAGGAAGAGGAAGAAATGCAAAATAACAAGATTTGTCAGGACCTGCATGAAGCCGCACTCACAGTCAGGCCTGTGTGTGAGTGTGTGAGTGTGTGTGTGTGAGCGTGGCCTCCCATTAGCCACAGCACTCCACATCTCTCTGGGTTAATGGGATCGCCACATGGCAGTTAATCTCGACAAACCTTTCTGGGACTCGTGTTTTTCGGTTTTGCCCTGGTAATCGAAGCCCACTGCGCTCTGGTCGACACGATCTGCCTGCACGCCGTACCGCCCCCCAAACCCAGTGGCGTAGTCTACACAGCAAAGCAGGGGGGGAAGGGTCAAAGGGTGAAGCAGCATGATCGCAGTGGCCACAAAACAGCCCAATTCCAAAATTCCCCTAAACGTTTACTGGCAGTACAATCAGAACAATTAAAGACATTTTCAGTGCCGTCATTATGACTTTGTGTTTTTCTGCTGGGGGTGCACAAAGAGAAACATCTGCACTGCTGTTAGACAGTGACACTACCGAGGAACTGTTGGAATTGGGCGAATACTCCGGAGGGGATGAAGGCAACACAAAGGTGATGACGGCATGGGGTCATGAGAAAGCAGCAGAAGCCTGCGTGGACGCCCAGAACACTGTAGAGCAGTTCTGCTTTGGTTCTATTCCAGATTAAAAATGAGTTTCATCTTTAGTCAACAGTTCATTTCTTTATCTGCTAAACTAGAAACCGTAGCTCCATCTACATCCTCCAAAAGGAGCTACGATTCTACACAATATGGATGTAATCACACTCCAATACCTGTACAGGTAAAACTTAGAACCTTAACTTTGCTTCAGTTTACATCCAGTGTGCTGAACTGCAGAGCCCAAATAAAAGTGAAATATACCGCTGCCACATTGCTAACAAATGCCGCTGTAACGTATAATATGCCAGCAAAACAAATACAAAACAGCAGCTTAACCGGCCAACACCATCAGCACAGTTTGCAGGCGTGGTCTGTCTGTGTGGAGATCAAGCAGCTTCTGATCAGCACAACAAGAGCGCACGAGACGCAGCTGGACACCAGCCAGACGCTCCTGGAGGCAATTTAGAAAGCTGACGCTGCTGACTGAATCTAGACATGAATTAAAACTGTGTCCACTGAGTGAGGACGTCAGTTCCATGTCCCATGTCCTGGGGCTGAAGGAGACATGTAAAGAGACAACAAGCTGTGACGTCACCTTTCTGCGAAGCATGTTTCTCCGTCTTCCCGGCATACTCAAAGCCAACAGCAGACTGAAGAAGAGAGGACGAAGCAACACGATTATTCACCCTGTAGCTGCATGTTTTCAGTCACAACACACAATGATCACATGACATTAACAAAAAATCATGTTTGACATAAGGACATGTTGTTAAGTGAGGAGCCACAGGAAATACCTGGTCAACGCGGTCGGCCTGCACTCCAAACTTCCCTCCAAAGCCCTTGGAGGTATCCGTCTGGGAACAGTGCTTGGACAACTTGATCTGGTAGTCATGACCCACAGCAGACTGTCCAGAAACACACAAAAAAGACTTAATTTCACAACATAAAAAGGGCAAAAAGGGAACATTAGAGACGGGGAGGGGGCATGAAAAGAGCAGCACAGCTGGAAACAGCCAGCGGTTTGAAGTGGTGACATCTGAGTCATCACAGCGCGGCGTGAACAGTGCTCAGTCATCACATTCACGCTGCAGCGGCCACACGGGCCAGAGGCAGAAAGGTGTGGATGGACGGAGCTGCTTGCCAGGAAAGATTACCGAGTGTGAAATGGCCACGACTGACTCAGCCTGTTCACACAAACACACAGACTGAGGTGAACACTAGAGAAACTGCTGCGGAGGAGAAAACGACTCGGAGGGCACTCAGACTTTGGAAAATGTTGGCTTCACAGATCTTCAAAAAGAGTCCCCTTTGAAAAAATGAAAGGCTACAAATGGTAGATGTATTAATAGCACAAACCCAGATCGAGCAACTGGTTTAATTTAGCTTCAGCTGCAAGACGAGCCGAATCTACAGCACAGCTGGTTTCACCCCTCAAAGAGAAGCTGCACACGTTATCTGTGCACCTGTCCATCAGCTGCAGAGCACTCACTGCACTGTACTGCAGCTGGACACAGGAAGGACAGTCACAATAAAGGGAAGAGAAGGCAAAAATCATCGTCCAGATGGATCTGCGCTTTGTGCTGGTGGCCTAACTGGAACCAGGGGTAAATGTTTGTTATGTGTCTTTACACTAAACCAATGACAAAACGCTCTCCTGATGGACAAGGACACCAGGACAGGATGAGATACTTGGACTGTGTAGCTCAGGCTAGTTGAGAAACCAGTTTCTTCAACACACCAGACTTCCTGTTTCCAGGTCCTTGTACAAGATGACCAGTTTACAGTGACTGAAGTGTGCGAAGACGTCTTTAAGGGTGTCAGGTTCCGTCTTCAGACGGACTTATAATGAACATTATGACACCCAAAATCTACAGACCCAAAACACAAGTTCTAAAGTTCCTTCTTTGCCTTGGAGGCAGCGCTCACACCTCACCTCCAGAACCTATTAGTAGCTGTAAGTTAAGTCTCGTGGTCCCTCTTACCTTGTCCATGCGGTCCTGCTGGACGCCAAACTTTCCTCCATATCCGTGCGAGGCTTTGGGCATGGTCTCCTGCTCCTTCTGCTTCAAGCTGGTGTGCTCCGTCGACACCGTCTCACGCAGCCGGTGGATGCTACACCACAGAGGACAGAGTTAGGAGACACATCTTGGTGCTGTCCACGGTACATTTACTATCAAAGGAAAAATGATCTGCTTCCTCACTCTATGTGTCCCTGATGTCCTGAGCCCGACACCGTCTTGGCCCCCCAGCGCTGCTCCTTCTCTGACACATCATTCTAGAAAAAAACATTTTAAGTGGAAAGAACAAGAAGTGGTGATGAGGAGCGTGAGGGATGAAGCAGAGCTAAAGGGGAAAGGGAGGAAGAGGAGTGCATGTGTACCTCAAAGTCTGGGTCAGTCTCCCAGTCGTCTGCTTCGTCATTTACAGACACACTGACGGACTGTCCTGCTGCTGCCTTCCACATTTTTAGTCCAACACACACTGAGAAGCAAGAAAACATACTTTATACATGCAAAAGAGATCAGCTTCAAGTCTGTAAGGTCAAATTCAGTTGACTTTCAGAGCTGAGGAAGGCTGAAAGCTCAGTCAGTGGACCTTAAGTTCAGGCTGTCTGCTGCAGTTTGTGCCTCAAAGGTCAAGATGTTTTAAATCGATCTGTATGACAATAATCACATGTGGAGCTGGAAAATGTGGTGATCAATCACTTGGTCACAGAAAACACAGAACTTCAAACTAAAAACCAGCTTCTATATGAGGCTTCAGAGTCGACTACAAAGATCTACTATCAAAATGTCTGAGAGCCCAAGGAGACATCTTCAACAGGCTTGTTTCGTCCAACCGACAGTCCAAAACCCAAAGATATTCAGGATAAAATGACGTAAAAGAGAGGAAAAGCAGCAAATCCTCACATCTGAGGAAGGAATGTTTAAGACAAGACAAGATTAGATTTTACTGATCCCACACTGGAAAATTAGGCTGTTAAGGCAAAAACCCCGACACAAAAGGATCAAAATAAAAAGTATACAGGATGTAGAACAAAAAAAATCAACTCTGTGTATGTACATTATGTACAGATTATAAAAATACTACTGCCCATAAAAATACTGCCAATATTCTTATGAGAAAACTACCAATGTCATATGTTCTGTTGCACCTGAGAAACACATTTTAAAAACTATAAATATCAGTTTGCATCTAACAGCTTGTAATTTTCTGTCAACAGACGAATGAACTAATCTTTCAGCTCCGCTTACACGTGAGTCACATGAAGAAAGGATCATTTCAAAGCCGATATAAGTGTAAAGATTAGAGTTTGACCACTGACTCGTGTATTAATATAGATCTGAGTAAATATAAACGTGGACCACTTTTTCAAGCTGCTGACTTTGAAGAAGATGCTGACCCTCGACCAGCTCACATCTGAGCCGCTGCAGAGCTCAATGATGCACATTGTGTTAGTTTGGCTGGTCCTGGTTGATCTCCAGCGATCTGGGATCCAGCTGGAACAAAAGCAGTCTGTACTGATCCGGATTCCTGACTCAGCACAATGTGGGAATCAGCATAGGGTTCAGTCAGAGGAGACGTGGCTCCAGGCCCCCCTGGGGGAGCACGGAGGCGTCCTCAGACCAGGAAGCGGCAGCGGGTCCGAACTTCCAGCGTTAGTTACATGACAGCCACAACACAACCACACCCATCTCCAGGTCACATCCAAACCCTGAAACCTAAGACTTTCTGAGGAAGGAGGGTGAAATTAGTTGACACTGTGGGTCCAGGTAACAGGGAGCAGCTGGTGGGGCGAAGTTAACTCGACGCATTAGCGTTATTTCCGCGAAGGGACTCAAGTTAACGTTAGCTAGTTAGACGTTACCTTAGCTTACGTTACTGTCGGTGAGTTTGCTTCAGTCATAGTAGGTCAGGCCACACAGTTAAGGACTACGTGTCCAAAGAGATGAGGGTAGTTTCCCAGTTAAAACGTGGTTAATTAAACGGTTACTCGGTTTTGTTCTGCACGCCAACTCAACAGGAACAGTGACACGGTTGTCTGCGTACCGTCTTCTCGGTTATCAACCGCGGACAGGCTTTGGACACAGGATGTCCACCTCGTTAATGCGTCTGTCGACACAGAGGGGTTCAATATTAACTGACCAGCATCGGTGAAATGTGCTAAATTTAGCCCCAAAATCGGAAAAGTGGTGTCCGTGTCCGCCTGGCTGTGGTATTTCCTGTTCCAGTTTTCAAGTTAGCTCGCTGGCTAAAGCTAACATGCCTTCTGGAATGACTAACTGACTCAGCGCGAGCGCGGCGCGGTTTTCACAGGTAGACATTTTAATATCCTCCACAGAGGCCTTAATACTCACCGGCTCCGACAAAGGTAGCTCCGACCACAGTCTAAGGTGTATTCTAGAAATCCCCCTGGTGGATGTCGCCCGTTCCCACCTCAGGCTCCGATGGAGAAACGGCGTCTGGCTCTGCTGCTCCCTTCGCGGCTCTTCCGCCTCTCCCAGTATCCCGTTCTCCGCCAGCGATGACGTCACGGACGGGCGGGGCATTCGCCTGTTTTAATGTAAATTTAATGAAACTCCAAATTTCTCCTTTAAACATTCATACATCTTTTATTAATTAAAATCGTACGACGACAACAAAAAAAAAGTAGTTAAAAACGTGAATCTGTTGCCACTAAAACTATTTTATCATGTATTATTATATATTTTACACCATGAAAGATTTCATATTTCTGTGGTCATATATGGAATGCCAGTCTATATTAATAAAGAGAATAGTAGACTTTAAAAACAGCAGTGAGAATGATGTTTATAAATAAATACAATCATTATTTCACCATTTTTGTCCATTTCCACTGAAGAGTGGAAAAAAAAAATCTGATTATTTAATACCGTGTATGTCGTGCCTTCAGTTGTGGCTACTGAAAGGTGAATTATGCTGTCAAAATGATCCAATTCTTGAACAGAAAATATTAAAAAATGTATGAAATTCCACATTTTTGTGTCAGCCAGCAGTGCAGGCTCATTAAAAACATTAAATCTCCAGTAATAGAGCATGAAAACTTCCACAGGGTGCTGAACGCTGTACATTGGTGATGAAGAACGTTCCTGGAAAAACTTTGGTACTAATTGTAGGGACAACAGGAAGTACATCTGCATTTAACATTTAACAAAATGTTCATTCATTCTTACTGGAAACTTTCTTCTTTATATCTGTTGTTGTTTGTTTGTCTGGAGATGAATTTCGCCTTTTTGTTCAGATGACCTGCTGCACACAGACTAAAAGACTGTATAGTTACACCAGCAAATACCTGAAAATAAATGTATTTCAAGTGTACAGCGTCTCAATTCTCCCTCTAATTAGTGCAAAAATCTCAGTTCCTTTATAGGAAACTTCAGAGAGACGATTAATCACAGACCCAAAAGGTGTTTCCGACCTTCACGACAAACAGCTTCTGCTCATCGCTGCGTGAACACTGAGGCAGATGAAGTGAGACGCTGCCTAATGCCACATTTCACACACGCATAAGACAGACATGACAAAACGCTTTCAGTCACACTTAACGAGCACCATGTCCATTTGCTTCACTCCACTTCGTTAAAGTGTGAGAGACAGCCAAAGAAAGCAAACACACGACACCAAACGGCAAGAGATTTCAGAAAAGACAAGCTTTCATCGTTTCATCTGCAGTGGAAAATAAGTTTCAGTATTTTATTGAAAGTAAGCAATAAATAATATTGTGATAAAAATAGTTTATAAGTACTCAGACTGTACATCATTGTTACAAGATCAGAAGATTCAACGGGAAGAGCAGGAATAAAACAACAGCAACATGATTTGCATTGTGCATAAATGACTAAATCACAAACAGGAAAAAAAGCATTTCTACTTTAACCTTGAACTACACGTGGGGTGAAAGAAAACTCTTCGGTTCCTTCTCATTTGCCGTGAAAACGAATGGTGGAACCTGTGTTGAGCGTCGACGGGACAAACGTGGAGGCGAGGAGTGTTGCTACATTCACAGGAGCAAACTGGGGCTTCAGCTATGAAAGCACGAGCGACGAAACAGCGTAGAGGAGTAATAATAAATAAGAACAGACGACAGGAGTTAAGAAACAATAAGGCTTGATATGAAATCTTCGTACAAAGTGTTTTAAAAAAGGTCTGTGGGTGGATCGCGCCGCCTGGGGGGTCGTCTAGTCACAGCGGGATCGACTGAGGCCTCAGTGAAGTTGGTCCATCGAAGGAGGTTCCACACTCTCGACTCGTCTGTTCGTTTCAAGTCCTCCTGCAGACGCCAGTCTCGACTGCGTTTCTCCAGAGGGGAGGGGGGCTGGTTTTTGCTAAAGGGGCGAGCTGGGGGTGGCGGGGTGGGGGTGGCGGGGTCGGGGTAAGTGGAGAAGTTTCTGCATGCAAGGAACGAGAGAGAACCTCGAATTCTGTTTTCACTTGCATCCGAAAGAAGCCCTCTGTTTGTTTTGCTACTGTTATATGGCTTTAATTCGTAAATTCAAGAGTTTCATTTTGGTTTCGCAGATACGGAAAAAAAGAAAAGAGAGAAAAGGAAAATCTAGTGTGTGTTTCACATGATATCTGTCGCCACCATCACCGGGCTTGCCAGCAGTTATTTTCACGGCGATGGATGACTCACAGTGTTGAGCAGTTTGTGAAACAGTCCGACAACTCCAGCAATTTGTCTGATATTCACACATCTGTTGACCTAAGAGCTGCATTTACACAAAATCACAGGAAATAAGCTACAAAAATGACAACAGTTACAAAGGGCAAAGGATATGAATTAAGTTATATCAAATATCAAAGTCACTTAAGCATAAATTCAATGATTAGAGTTCAAATCAAAGAGAGGAGGAAGAAAAAAACATACATCTGGTCAATAGAATGAGGATTATAAAAAAGATTAGATAAAATGTCTGTTGGTAGAAATATACAAACTCCAGACAGCTGAAACATTCAGTTACATACATCTGAGAGCTGAGCTTAACATGGGCACAGTGGAGAAACGCGTCTTCTTTAAAAAGTGGGTTGATTAAGGGGATAGAGGCAAAAAGGATTACATAGTAATTCTAAAATCAATTAAAATGTCCCATTGGTTTACATAAATATCATAACAAATGTAGATAAATCTAGAAAGTTTCCTCTACGGATACTGAGACTGGTGAGTAAGGTCTTTCTCTGTGACCACCACAAAAAACATCTGTTTAGTGTCCTTGCAAGTCATTTCAGTTCATCATCCTGGTCTTGAATGCAGGGAATTCCCCTTCATCCTCTGACCAGTGGTTACCTATAGAAATAATGAGGATAAACTGAGAGGGGGAAGAGAGAGGTGAACGGACACGAGGGGGGGAAGCAGGACAGAAGCCGGGGGCGGGTGGTGGGAGAAACAAAGGGAAAGAGAGGAGAGGCGTACAACGTGCGTTATTAGAGCCGAGACCTGCGGCACAAGACGCTGCTTTCCGCCGTGAGGTAGCAGCCATACTGTACGCTGAGTGGACACGTGCTTCTCTTACTTCAACGTTTCAGCCGATGCGTGTGGTCTTACCGTTGTGTGTTAACAAGAGTAGGTCCTGACTGTGGCAGTGTCCAGCCTCTGTATAGACTGACTTCCTGTGAGTCCATGTTGGCAAAAATCACATGCAAAGACATGCCATTAGTCACGGCATAATACACGAAGAGCAAAGCAGCACAGCGGCTCAACAGGAAATAAGAGTACGAGAGGAGTCTGAGCTCATTCATCTGAGAGGTTCTACTTGAGTAAGCAGCAGCAATGACAGCAAATTACACGCTAACGCATGCACGTGCACGTGCACGCACGGCAGGCACCCCGCCCCCCGCTTACCGTCCATCGGGCTCCTCTTTGGCTGCGTGGAGGGAGAGGCCGCGCTGCTGCTGGTCACTCGGAAGTTGGCGGGCAGGGTGTCCGACGCGCCCAAGGACACCCCCCTCATGTCTTTGGGCCTGAACTTCTTTCTCCATGAGGGAGCCCGGCGGAAGTTCTTATCGTCATCCTGGAGGACAGGTGGTGCAGGAAGAGGCGGGCGGAGAGACCGAGAGGTGTGTAAAGGACAGGAAGTCCGCGTCTCATTTAAACAGAGAGTCTGCGTCGCTGTGTTGGACAGTGTGTTACATGTGTGTGTGTGTGTGTGTGTGTGTGTGTGTGTGTGTGTGTTACATGTGTGTGTGTGTGTGTGTGTGTGTGTGTGTGTGTTTGTCACCTCCTCTATCCTCCTCTCTGTGCCAATGGCCAGCAGACTGTTGTATTCACGCTCCAGAGTCGCTCTGGCCTAGAAAAGACGGACAGACAGGAGGAGGAGAAGCACTCGCTGTTACTGAGTCCAAACTCTGAATTAATACCAACCACAGCATCCGACCGACCGATCAGTCCCCGTCCTTCACAGGTGAGTTTCTATGCTAACACCAATCTAACTACACTGACATCTCTTATGGACGTCCTGTCTCACCCGCTGAGTGACGTCACTGGTTTCTGGTCGTCAGTGAATGGCCTGACTCTGCCTCCACCTCACATGACGTTAAACCCTACGGCGAGCCGCTGAAGCAGCGAGCAGCTGTGTGTACCTGTGTGTTCTGTGTGGGGATCTGCAGCAGCAGGGCCAGAGTGTTGTGATCGAAGGTCTCGTCCAGGGCGAGCAGCGCTCCGTGGACTCCGCTCTCGTAAAGGTTGCCGCTGTACTCTTTGAGCCCGATGGCCTGAACCCAGCCGATCACACGCTCGTTACTCCACACCAACACGTCTGCGGTGACAGAGGCAGGACAGAAATCCAGTGTCCATCACTGTGTCTTACAGTGTCACTGAACGTGAAACAACTGGAGGGGCGATCTCACTAATCATCAGCTGTTACCTTGAAGCTCCAGCTGACTCTCTTCCCTTTTCCTCTCCAGCTCCTTCCTGTCATAGTTGAGCCTCCTCAGACACATCACTCCACACTGAAAACTGTTCCTATAGCAGCCACACAAAGACAGACGACGCTTTACTTCACAGCTGACTTCAGTCCATCACAGGAATTCACTGAGCATGATAACAATATGAAATAACTCCACTGTTACCCTTTGTTGGCTGTTTTTACCTGTGGAAGCTATCCACCATTTTCAGCTGTCCCCTCAGGTCCTTCTTGGTCAGGTGGTCAAGCATTCGGGCGTCCACCAGGGACTCCATGAAGTAGGAGCGGTACTGCGGCAAACCCAGGCTGGGCAGCCACTCGTTACCGATCCACTCGTGGTTCATGTCTCCGTACGCCAGCGTCTGCGGTCAGAGGAGAGGCGGCTTAACAAGCATTCATAAGAGACCAATCACTGCTCCACGATGTATTTAATGTGTTTCTGCTGTTTTTCATACAGGAGCTTGAAACGTTTGTCTCATCATTTAATACAGTTAACTTCCTCAGAGTGGAAATGTGAGCCTCCATCAGTCGTCTACGCTGACCTGCTCCGTGTCTTTCACTGAGTTGGACTGTTGGTGGTTTTAAGTCAGACTCACTGAAAATATGAGTCAGCTGAGTCTATATGTGACAGTTCTAGCATCAACTGTTAATGCACAACAAATATTACAGTAAATATTAAGTGTTCTGCTATAAGGGCTTCATCAGAATAATACACTTCCAATTAAACAGTATTTTCATGTTACCATCAGAAACATTCCTAAATTTACTTTCACCAATTTCTTAACTGTGGTTCTTAAATTTTATGGAATTAATAACAATCTTTAAATCATTTAGAATTATTGGTAAGTGGAACTATGGTCTAAACTAACTAACAGCTGACAGATTAGACACACTTTCGATCAAATATCCCGTCATACTGAAGGTACTTTGTGTTCCAGTGAGCCTACAAGTGTTAATTGACTTTATGTTTATTTATCATTTAATTAATCACGATGTTCAGAGAGGCTCCTGTATGAGTTACATCTCTGTGTCGTATCTGCTCTCTGGGGTTTTCACACAGGAAACCTGACATCCTGCTGAAACCTCCACTCTGCACTTCAGCCAGACGACCGCAACGCCAAACCACTGAGACGCTTCGAAAGAGTCAATAACAACAACATGCTGAACAAAAAGCAAAGACAACAAAAGCCTGATTAAAAAATATAACATGTGCAGCATGTCTGGCACTTAATGAAGCCTCTTCACTTGTCTTTGACCAACTTTGAAGACATCACGGAGCAGAGGATCTGCAGAAGGGACGCACCGATCCAACGGCGATGTCGATGAGGGCTGTCGCTTTGACATGTAATAATGCAACGCGGGGTATGGACGTCTGTCCTGGAGTCTGTCTCTGTGCTCCTACGATCCCCTGATAAAATACCAGGACTGTATCGTTTTCTGCATAAGTACCACTGCACCGGTCAAAACAATGAAGAAATATCCCAGCTCTGAATCCTGCATCGCTGCTCAAATAAAACAGTCTGACAGAGAAACATAAAGCTTCAGGCTCAAAGACTGAGCTGCTCTCAGGACCTGAACACGAACACTAAACAAGACGGTGAAAACACAGTCCATCAACATCAACTGACACAGAGCTGAAGGTCATTATCAGCCTTATGTAAACTAATACCAACAACAACAACAGGTAACGAAATAAGATCAGAACTGTCTCTTATCTTCAGCCTGCGATTTTTAAGATCAATCAGAATCGAGGTGTCTCACCTGAAGTGCAGAGTTTTGCCAGAGGGGGTAAATCTTTTCTCTCTGGATCAGTAACTAGATCTATTTATCTTACTTTACAGCAAATTGTTCTGGGGTTAAATTATAAAGGAAAGGCTTGACTTGTTCATGTGTGCAAGCGGTGTTTTGTTTGTATCATTAATCTTTCTTTCCTGTACTTCAGGTTAACTGCTGTTCATGGGCTGCGTGTCCTGAAGAGCATAAAGTCTCATGTTCTGGGGTTGTTTCCTGCAGTTGGACTCTGTTCTGCCTAACAAACAAACAAACAAACAAACCACAGTAGGATTTGGTGTTTAGTCAGAATCCTGAGCTGATCTGAACGGACCTCTCCAAACACGCTTGTTGTGAACGCACCCTCAGTGAAAAGTGATGCAGAAATAAACTGTGACATCTCCTCTATGAGACACCTGATCTCCGGGAGAAAAGAGCAGATGCAGACTGATGGTGTTAAGAACTTAGAAGGTGAGCAGAGGTGGTGTTAGGGGAACGTGTGCAAACCTGGGCCCAGCTACCCTCGTCATCCTCCTGGTGTTAGCATGGTTAGAGTGAGCATGGTGAGAAGAACAGAAAGGCGGGGGGTTAGTGAGGCAGCAGTGCTGTGTTAGAGCAGCTTCATGTGGAAAACATCACTCAAAGTAAAACAACAGCAGGCCAGACAAGTGAACAGACAGGCATCAAACAGGAAGTCAAGAGACACAACAACAAACTGGACGAGGAGGCAACCTGGATAAAACCCTCTATTATGGGCTGCTGCTATTACAGAATTTCATTTATCCACAGTACATCTCACACTTCACAAAGGTTTGAAAATCTGAGAAGCTGTACAGGTTCAAAAGCAGACAGGAGTGTCTGTTCAGGGCAAATTTAGTGAATTCAACAGCTGACCAACAGCGACTGAAACATCCAGTCCTGCATGAAGGCAGACCGGCTCGTTTGCTGTGTTTCCAGTGCACAGGACGGCTCGGCTCCAGGTGCCTTTAGCGCCACATACTTCTCCTGATTTCGTTTTCCAAAGGATCTGAAACCCCCTTAACGCAGGCGGGATTCTTAGCGGGTCGTGACGAAACTGCCGTGACGTCTTTGTTCCTTTCATTTCAACAGGGAAGCGTCTGCTTTTCATCATCTGACAGTAGCACGGTTTTACAGGCTGCCATTTGTAAAAATCTGGGACAAATGAATAAAAACAATCGTGGTGGTAACTTGCAGCCGGTTTGCAGAATATTTGTGTCTGGAAAACCAAAAAAGGGCCGTTCCGAGCGAGTCGAGCCATCCTGTAACAGGATGCAGCAGAAATACAGCAACTGATCGTCCACAGCAGTATGACACACCAAGAGGTATGAAAAAGGTCTGAGGGCTTCCTGTGTATAAACGATGAGGCAGAATCTCTGACAGCTGATGAGTTTAAATGGTCTCTGTGTGTAAACCAACACATCATCAACACACTGCACTGCCAGAGAAACAGCTGTATTAAAAAGTACATTAAAAAAAAAAAAACCTCATGGTTGAAAGCGTCCATGTTTATTGCTCTTGTTCTTCTAGCTTTTGCTCTTCTGGCTGACTCAAACACTCAACACTTACTCAAAACTGAAAACACAGAAAGTGCAGTAAACTTAGCAGCAGGTGTTTTTTCTAAGCAACTATACACTGCTAACACACACACACACACACATACACACAAAAAACTGACTGATGTTAAAACAGAAACTCACATACAGTGTGCAAGATCTAGAGGAGGAGACAGGAAAACTAGTGATACCAACAGGGAGAACAAAGACAGACGAGCAGAAAGAATCAGGCTGCTTCAAGTTGCCTGGTGAGACTCCATGCAGTCAGATTAATGATGGTCAAATATGATTCAATGCATGCCATGAGAAAGGTTTGGCTGTCCTGAAGGCAACTTGGAACGAGCCTCGACAATCACCACAGAAGAAGAAGCCACCAGTGTCCAGCCAATCAGGGAAGACTAACCGTGGGAGGTGTGGCCGCCAAACTTTCCATTTCTTCATGTGTGACCCAAACGTTTCCTGTGGTCTGATCATTTGAAACCCCCCAATCACAAGTGAGAGAAGTGTGCAAAGAGGGAAGAGTGATGGAGAGCAGGATGGAGAGAGGACGAAGAAAAGTTTGTTCATTTATTGTTAACACCGTTAGCAAAAGACTTGAGCTGAAATCAAAAGGAGTCTGATCCCTTCATTAGTGCATGTTAAGTCTCTGAGTAGTTAAAATGTTAATGCATTAAAGTGTCACGCTCGATCAGATGTCAGGAATGTGGAGACAGAGAGCTGAAAGGAATCATCAAGACCTCTGATGGACACAGCATGTGTGTGTCTGTGTGTGTGTGTGTGTGTGTCCTGTACAGCACGTGTGTGTCTGTCAACACACGAACCCAACAGAAAAATACCGTTCGTGAGGTTGGCGGGGCAGAAGGGCTGGTGAGAGACATGATTTCCTGGATGGCCAGGCGAAGCTTCAGACGATGCAGCGGGTTGCTGATACCGATCTCCCTTTGGATCTCCGTGTCCGACAGCGCTGACATTATGGCTCCGCTCTTCACGTTGGCACGGCATGCAGCCACGTACCAGGCTGGCATGCCCACCCACAGCTGGCCAGAAGGGGGCAGATGAGAGACAAAGCCGTGAGTTAATCTGGATAAATGCTAAAAGAAGTTACTGGTTAAACGGTGCTCAGATCCACTGAGTCTGCGTCGTACCTCCAGCCAAACCACAACAGTTGGTCCGTCCCACTGGGCGAACGGCAGGCCCTGCCTGCGAGCCTCCTCCAGCAACTCATGCCTGAGAGACAAAACATTCATTAAATCCAATATGCAAGGAGAGTTCACTCACCCAAACACACACACGCACACACCGAGTCCGTCATAAACTCCCAATGTGCAATCAATCAAATTCACCTTCGGACACACACAAACCCAGAGCCATCAAATGACATGCACACTCCAAACAGAGAGCAGGAGTCTGAGAGAAAACAAAGCAAGTGAAACCCAGAAGACTCAAACAGAGACATGCTCATCAGGAAAACCTTCCCCACAATGTCAGTATTAAATATCAACAAAACACTGGACTACAGAGAGCAGACGTGTTTGTCAAAACCTCCTCAGACTCTGTCAAGCCTTGGGGGTCACAGCCAGAGCTTCAGGGCTGAGGAACTTTATTATTCAGAAGAGTTTTCTCCCAGAACCAGTGCTTTGAGAGTCCACTTAGAGAAGCACTTCAGTATGGATGCATTCCTCTACAACTGCAGGGGTCACAACATGCATAGAGGGAAGTTGTAGGCAAGGGGAAACCTTTGCAATGGTTTTCTGAGCTCTGTACATCCATTTCATGCACATTCCCAGTTTGTAATGAAGGAACATTCAGCAGAGAATCGCTGGAGGTTTCTGGGGATGATGGAAGGCAGCTTCTGATTCAGGTTCTCTCAAAAGGTCTTTTAATTCACCAGCACAGCGACAGATCTTAGCTGATGCCACTAAAATGAAGCCAGCAGCTGTACTTTGCCACTAGGTGGGGCTGTACGCCACAGATCACTGCCAGAGAGGAGCCCATCCTCTGTTTGGCAGATCTGCCATTATAAAAAGATTAACAGATATGTCCAAAAGCTTAACAAATTAGCTTTTACTGCAGTTACAGCAACACAGTGGCTGTGCTGTGTATTATGTGAGCTTTTTTTTCAAACTTTGGAGAAGAAAAGTCACAAAATGCCAACTATTTGGTAAAATTCTTCCATTAACTGCCTTTCCTGTACTTGCAGTGCATAATTTCATGCTCCAATAGGAAAACTGCGAGAGGAAAATATGTCACTCACTAAAAATCAGCACACACACATTCCTGTTAGTTAAGCTGTGTGGAAAGCAGGGTAAAGAGCAGCACGGAAAATCCATCAGACAGTCAGAGGGACAGTTGTTTGGGGTCCTCAGAGTTATTGGTGAGGTCAACGTGATGCCGAGTGTGGGAAGAAGATAAGGCAAAGCAAAAGCAACATGAACCAACTTACCCTGTCTTTGGACTACACATGGAATGAGAAGGGGGTGACAAAAAGAAGAGGGAGGTTGGCAAAAAATAAAGAATGATCTGATGCTAATTTAAGAGCAACATGGAAGCAAAACAACATTTACAGTGTTTGCAATATGTTTGCACCAAACTAGGAGTGAAGGACAGAAAACATAAAAGAGTTGTGGGAGATGACTGCAATGGAAATGACTGGGTGTGGAATGGAAGGGAGATGAGCTGATTGGAGGGAGCGTGAGTCAGATGGCGGGGAGTGAGCGTGTGAGGCAGCCCTGGAGAGCAGCAGGAGCGCCAATAACACTCGTGGACTTTAACATGATTAACACTGTACACCAGCACAGGCAGCCTGGTATCTCATCACCTTTAAACTTGTTGCTTGGCAGATAAACTGTGGAGACAGCAGAGGGTGGAGAACGGCTAGAAGATACTCACTTCTTCTGCAGCTTCCTGTTCTTCTCTGCAGGGCCCCCCAGGGTGCCCATTCCTAAGCCATCCTTAGGAGAGCTCTCTGCCTCAGGAGTGCCCGCTAGGAACATAAACAAACACCTCGTTCAGCAATCTGACAGCAACACAGCAGCACTGGGAGCACGGAACCGCATCACATTTACATAAACACGTGCTGTAGTGGAACAAAATCCTGTGCCTCCTGTCTGACCTTGACTGGGGGAGTCCTTGCCAGGAATGCTGGGTCTGCCCTTCTCCTTCTTCCCAAAGAGGCGTCCAATGGAAGACTTGATGCTCTTCTTCTTGGCTGCTTTGTTGAGGGAGTCCTGGCTGCTGTTACTACTGCTGGGGTTACTTCCCTGGCCGTCCTGCAGGCCTGCCAGACTGTGGGACCAAGCGGTATGCGATTAGATGGAGGGCAAATCGGGGGATGAATGGTGGACAGCGAGAAAGACCAAGAGATAAAGGAAAATGTCTCAGTTTCTTCAGTGGACAGGCGCGGATCTCACCCTCGAATGTCTCTGATGTCCTCGTGGCTCGCTGCATGCCCTGCCTCCCTGTTCAGGCGCATGGAACGTGGAGTGGTGGGAGGCGACGTCTCACACCGGATAGTAGCCTTGTCATCCTGAGCAGACTGCAGAACAGTGGGAGACACACGTCACTGAGGCAGATCATTCCAGATTTTACTCTGCACAGGGCACGATCTTTTTTTTTATTAAAAAAGAAGACAACATCCTGTATCGTGACCAGTACATGCATGTGTATACTGACGAGGAGCTAGTCCACTGTAGAACATAAACTATGTACCAGGACAGAGAGTGTAGCTGTGCTGTTTTCACGACGGCCAAAAACACGCAAACACACTGTTCCACAAAACTAGAAGAGCTAACTGTAGAATTTCTGCACACAAAAGCAGAAACATCACAACAAAACGATGTTTCTTATTAATGACAACTTCAAAGAATCAGGACTGACAGGTAACATGTCTAAGCACTGGTAACAAGGCCTGCTGAACTCTGAATCAGGAATATGAGTATTCACAACAGTGTTCTAGCTTTTCTGAAGTGGAACTGATGTTTGGCTGCTTTAAATCACAGACGCAACAGAGGACAAGGATTCATGAAGTTCCTGAAAGCATTAAAACACCAACCTGGTGCCAGAGCACCAAGATATACTGGTAGTATGGCTAAGTGACTTACTGAGTATCCTCTGTTACTATCTGCTAACCATATTCTTGATTCATTGCTTACTAGTTTGGTCTATGAACTGTCAGAAAATGTTAAAAAATGCACATCAATTTCTTCAATTTTCCATTTCAAATGTTTGTTTTGTCTAATCAACAGTCTAAAACCCACAGATTCTTAATCTACTAAGCTGTAAGATGAAGATAAGCATCTAATTTCATATTTAAGAAGCTGCAGTCAAGAACTACTCAGTCGTCAAAACCGTGTCAGATTGATGTTCTTTCTATCATTTAAGCAATGAATCCAATAATTGTTTCAGCTCCAGAATAACAAAACAGTTCAAGAATAATCACCTCTGTACACCCCCATGGTGGTGGGAAAGGTAAAGCCCCAGTAAGACAACAACAGTCTCTAAAGATCTGCCTGCAACACGTTCAGGAGAGTGATGCAGGAGATCAACTGGTTGGACGGTACATGGTGGGATGGAACTAAAGTTAACAGAGTGCATTGCACCTGGAGGGCGAGGGGAGTGAGGATAATGGACAGGTAGCTGACAGAGGCCAGTAAAGCAGGTCTCTAGTTTACCTTCCTGCGGTGCTTGCGCAGGTCACTAGGCTGAAGCATGGCAAAAAAAGGAGAGAGGAAAAAAGCAGTTAGTGAGACGCACAACAGAGCAGAGGTGAAACCAAGCCGTGCACAAACACACAAGAGCAGGAAATCAGAACAAGATACACATTTATCAATGTATGCTGGCAGTAACACACACACACACACACACACACACACACACACACAGTGAAGACCAAGAGAAACTGTCAGTTTGATTGTGCAGTGAGGACGTGCAGTGTTTGGGGTAAAAGGCGTCTGCAGGAGCACCACAGCGCTCGAGCAGGAGACACTGCAAAGCAACCACGGCGAAGGTCGGCCAGGATGGCAGGATGGGTGCAGCCTAGCTCACGGAAACTGATAAAGGAGATCAGAGGCAGACGTGCAGACTTTTACAGCCGCACATTTTTTCAGTGGAATCAAAGCCCTGAGAGAAATCTGTTGGAGCAGTTGGCCGAGCGGGTAGCCAATCAGATCAACATCAGAAAGCTGAAATCACAGGTGACAACGCTACGAGCAAGCTGGCTTTAAAGTTAACTGGGTGGTTCGGCTTTATGTGATATTATACGCTTGGCCAGGGGCAGTGTGACACCTGAATTTATGAACCAGAGCTGCTCTAGTCATATTTTCCACTGTGCATCTGAAAAGGGGGGAGGATCTTCCCCCTGCTGCATTCCTCACAGGCCTGGCATTAGCAGAGCAAATAAACCACCAGCTTGCCACATTTCTAGGGGTGTTTCTTTTGCCCCCAGGAGGAAAATACTTAATCACTCATTTCCTTTCCTCAACTGACACACTGAGGCCAGGGCAAGGAAGAGATTAGTGAGCTATAAAAGGGAAACAGGACGAGGAAATTGAGGGGGTGAGCACCAAATTAATTTAATCAGCCAAGACGTTCCTACAGCTCTCCCGTCTTCTTATTTAGGAAGTAGAGGACACTTCGGCTATTTCTTTTAAAGCAGATGCTTTAAAGACAGTGATAGTTTATCAAGGCGAGATGAAAAACAGGACTATGTTCAGGCTGACATGGCTGAGTCATTCACAGGCACTATCTGCCAGAATAAAAGCAGCACTCCTTTCTGGTCTGTAATATTTTACACAAAATCGCAAGATCACAAATTCCTGAAAGGACTGACTGACGAGCAACACCAGCTCCAGAGTTAACAGGAAATCCAATGACACAGTTCCCCAAAGTGTAGTTCCTGAACTGTCTTTGAAGAAGTGTGGCTGCAGGGAGAGGACTTAAAAGAACGCAGGCTGAGTGCTGAGCCTACAATAACAGATGGGAATCTACTGTCATTTCAGCTGGGAACAGGCTCAGTCGTGTGTTCTACTGAAAAAAGACTGTAAGTTGGAGTAAATGTTGTAAATACAGCAGAGCACAGTGACTGTGAAGCAAGTCGCAAGAGACAACATTACCAAACATAGAATGACAAAGCAGTAGCAGCCTGTTCCACAGACCTGTGGCCAAAAACAAAAGAGGGAGCCCTGCGAGCAGACTGGAGCATCACAGGTAAACAGTGAGAGGGAGGAGCTACCAGGTGCACTCCACTTTCTGAACCAAAGCAACAATGTCTTTGTTCTGCCAGTGTCAGCCATAAAAGGGAAATCTGGTCAGCAGTTAGAGGTGTGTCCTGTTCAACTCATTGTTCAAATACTCACAGTCTCGACTGATACGAGACTCATGACAGCTGTGAGCATCCGCTGACAGTCACCGGCACTTCTGTTCATGGGGTGTTACTCCACCTTCACACAGAGCTCAAATAATGAAAATCCTGTTTGAAGGTTTAGGCCTTTTTTTGTCTTCTTGCATCCTGCAAAATTTTCACTGTTGAGTCTGTCCCAGATGAGCCTACAGCTCACCCACTGGCCAGGTATAAGTGCAAAGGGCCTGTATGTAACGTGAGAACTGACACGGTTTCACAAAGCTGCCCTCAGAGGCTGAACTTTAAGACAAATCTCCTGGTTTCTGATTACATTTGTGATCTGTAGCCACTAAAATACCTTCTATAAACCACTTAACTGTCAGCAGAAAGGGGAAACGGGCCACTCTTTAAGTCTAATTCTTCTAATTCATTACATTATATTATGTTTTGGTTAAGGTCTAGGTGTTTTGTGTGTTTCTGGAGAGAGAGGAAGAGTCGGAGAGGAAGCGGCAGGCTGCACCCATCTGGGGAGAAAAGGAAGCGAGCAGATCTACAGGTACCTCAAAGTATGGTGCATAGCTATAGGCCTGAGGTGGATGACTGAAGCCAGTTGCACCATAGGGCAGGTAAGTTACTGTCTGCTGGGAGAGGGAGCTCTGGGTGATGTAGGGGTCATAGCAATATTGCTACGAGCAGGGGGCAGTTACATACACATGGTTACATATTCTCATGCATGCACACAAAATGTTAGTGCAGTAATCACACTGATGAGAGGAGACAGCATAAACACCACAAATCAACACGAAAAGGCAAACAAGCAAGTTAAAACATATGTGGAGGAACAAATACTCTTCGATCTAAACGACAAGAAGACAACAAAGCAAAACACCAACAGAAAAATGATTACAAAGGAAACGGTCACATGATGACAGAAACCAATGCCAGTGTTTCCTGAGGCGCCACTGAATGAGGCTTCAAAATGGGACTTAAATGTGCTTTTCAGGGCACTTATATGATCCAGGTTGGGACGCATTTGAAAGCAAAGGAGGGATTACCAAAGTCATGACACCCATTCGGTCCAGTTCTCTGTTGGGGCTGCGGGGAATGCGTCTGGGGGTGGAGTGGCCAGAGCCTGGGGGCGAACCGCCCAACGAGGAACCCGCACAGAGCGACGGAGGGATGGAGCTCATCGAGCGGAAACGTCCTCCCAGGCTATCGCCGCTGCCCACCCGGCATTCAATCTCCTCTGCCCGGATGGCGGTGCTCTCCTTCTCCTCCTGGATCATTCTGTGGCGATAAAGGAAGGAGAAGGAGATGCTGAAGTTAGATTAACACACTAGAAACCTTGAGAGTTCGCTGAAAAAGACTACATGAGACCAGGTTTTGGTGTGCTTCATCTGATAGCTATTTATCTGCTGGTACCTAATTTCATTGTTGATGGCGTCCAGCTGTTCCTGCAGCATTAAGGCGAGGGTCTGTGCATCAGCCTGTCCAGCAGGGGACAGCAGGTCCACCGAGCTGAAAATCGTCTCTCGGTCTTCCTCCAGGTCTGAAGCATCCATGTCACTCTCGAAGGCCTGGGCCACATTTGCCAGCACGTTGGCCTGCTGCATGCGCTCCCACTCCTGCTCATTCAAAGTCTGCACCTGGATTCACCCACACAGGTACAAAACAGGGAATGGAGACAAGATAGAGGGACAGATAAAGATACCAAGAGTATTCAGACAGGGGAAGCGGATATTGAAAGGAGAAAATGGACATCACGTGGAGAGAAGACAGAGGGCAGGCAGGAGGGATACGAGAGAATGAGAGGGAACAGAGAGATCAGGACGTTAGCCGGACACGTTAGCATCCGTCATCAATGCACCACACAGACACAAGTCACTGTCACTGTTATCTCCACCACACTGACTTACATGTCGCTGATGTCCAGAGTGGAAGCAAACAGAAGGAAACGGAGAAGAAGAAAATCATCAGAGAGAACTCAAAACATCAGATTGAAACAGGCAGAGGAAGGAAAAAGACACACGATAGAAATCACACGTGTCACAGAGAAGACGATGCAAAAATACAACAAAATGACCTTTCTGGTAAATAAAATGATCTCAAAGAGAGAAAGATTTGTCTTTTTCTTGGACAGACATGATTTCTGGTGGAAGTTTTCACACTCACATTTAATTAGATGATAGTCATCAGTGCTAGTGTTTATGCTACATAAACTGTGTGTGTTAAAGTGTCAGCCTCAGTCTCAGGGGACGGATCTGTAGTCGACACGTACAAGTCCTCGATCTTTACATTAGTTTGGATGTAAACAACTAATAAACAAGCCAACAGCAGCCAAGCCGGGAGCTCACCTTGGACGGCTCGTCCCGGAGCGCAGCCATCCGTCCTTTTTGAGGCCGCCGCAGCACAAGAGCGCTGCCGTAATGGTCTGAGTTACTGTCCATCATTGAGGAAGCGGACACTGGATACCTGAAATCTGGAGTGCTGCCCAGCTGGGACCGTCTGGAAGAGACATAAAAAAAAAAACCTGTCAGAAGGAGTCTGAGAGGTCAAAGGGTCAAACTGTGAACTCTACCAGTTCAGTGGCTTACCCGTGAAGTAAGGAGTTGCTCCTGCTCCTTCCCTGCTCGTTCTCTGCCCTCATGGTCTCGATCTGGATCAGGAGCTGCTCCTATAGGAGAGGACATTTACAGACAGTGATCACCTGGTGGACAAACAAAGTCTGCAGCCTGAAGGAAAAAGCGTCTATCCCAAATCGTCCCAGACAGCAGACGGAGGCTGCACTTTAAACAACCCCTCACCTTCTCGTGGTGAGACTCCTCAATCAGCTTCTTGGTGTGATCCAGTTCTCGTATCAGGGCGTTCTGAGAAGAGACAGGAAGAAGCTGACACACTGGCAAATGAACAGTGACTGAGCTGCTAACCATGCATCACATAAGATGTCATCACAAACCAGTCACAGGACACACACACACACACACACACACACACACACACACACACACACACACACACACACTGGACAAATAACAAATATCTATTATGGCCAAGAATCCAGTGTCCTCAGCTCGTCTGTCTCTTTGTGCACTGCACCACTGATCACACTTATGTATTATTCACCTTATCCTCCAGAGCAGACATCCTCTCTTTGAGGTGAAGCTGGAGTCTCTCGTTGGACTCTGAAAGGAGCTTGTCCACTGTCTCAGACAGACGCTTATTGTGCTCCTCATTCATCTTCTCCCGCTGTCGTGCCTAAACGAACACAAAGACATTTTAAACAGGTACACATGTTGACACTCTGGAGGCCTGGCGTCGTGACAGCAGATGTCCCCTCGTCCCTCTGTCTCACCCTGAGCAGCTCCTGGTTCTTCTCTTCCAGTTGGGCCTCCAGCTGCCTCAGTCTCTCCTCCACATTGCCATGACGTTCCTCTGCCTAAAAATGTGGGACAATAAAAAAAAAAAAAAAAAAGGCTTTATGTTTTTTGTACGAAGACATCTAAGAGTGTCAGTATGTGTAATCCTCTCAGAGCTAATGAGAGCTCCTCTAGTGCTACGCTTCGATCTCCTCTTTGTAACCCATCCTGGTGAAGGACCTCGCTGAGAAAGGCCTAAACGTGGTCCTGGTTGAGGTTTTGGATGCAAAGCTTGAGTCCTTCAAAAGGATGGGGCGACTGACATGAAGAGCCTGGGACGGTAAGCATCTACGTACAGTGAGCCAACTTATAGCTGGAGGTCGACAGACATGCAGCACAGAAAGACTACAACAGATACAGCAGCCAATACTTCCCATGATGCAAATCTACCAACGAATCATCACAGTTCTACAAAGGACTACAGGCATGTTTATGTAACAGTGATTACTGGCTCATTAACAGTTAATTCAATATTTCACCTGCAATTAGGCATGTTGAGACATACAACCAGCGTTTAGCAGCAGATACTATCAGTCTATTGGTTCTTAATTACGCAGGAGCCAACAGGCTGGTAAACATTTTTCTGAGGCACAGCCTGCCCCAGCTTTGAGCAGCTCTACTGGGCACGGTCTCCTTTGAGCAAATCAGCAGGCACTTCCTGTTTGTGTTAGACACCAAACATGAGGCTTTTCTGTGTTTAGGGAAAAAGGAGAGGTACCAGCATGGAGTTCTGACCAACACAGCTCACTATCACATAAAGCACAAACACACAGGGAGGCCATGTCAGGGCAGGGGTCAATAACATCCCACAGCAGCTTCGTATACAGTCTGATACCGCACTTAACCAGGCACTCATCACATAGAGGATATACTGTAGAGATGTTCGTCATAATATCTGTGTATGGAATTTTTACTGTTTCAAGAAACACACAATCATTTTTTCCTCAGCGGTTCAGGAAATCCTGCCAGTAGTTTCTATCGGCCTGGTGAAGTTCAGTAAAAGAACACATCAGAGTTTTCCAGAGTCCTGGAGGACGGTTTAGCTCTGTGAGTAAAGCTGGTCTACCTTCTTCTGAGTCTTAGCGCCTTTAGAGCCACACAGAACACACTAGGGGTTTGACAAGGAGGTGGTACAGGCAGCATGAAGACCACACAAAACCAGCATGACAGACAGAAAGGAGAAAGAGGAGAAAAGAGGGCATATTTTAAATGTGAACGTCAGCACAAGCAAACACAGCGGCTGGAGGGAGAAAATGGACAGATGCTGAGATTCAGCAACAGTACATGACTTTAAAGACCATTTTCACTTTGGTTTGTGGGCTTGAAAACAGAACAGGTGGACAAACACATGACAGTGTGTTAGAGTAAACACAGTGAGGGATGGTGGATTAGACAGAGGACAGACTGAGCGAGTTACGGTGGAATAATTGTGCTACAAGCTCCTCCAAGTACGAGAGGGTGGAGAAAAGAAAGGATGATTCATGTCGATGTCTTGGAACAGCATGAAGGCAACATTAAAGAAATACAGAGGCATTTCTTTCCATTTCCAAGCACATCTATCTATCTGCTATGCTCTATATGACAACTATGCAGCTTAAGCTCTGCTCAAAGAGTGAGGATAATTAAAAATGCATGGAGGAAAAAGCTTAGATGAGACTGGAGAGTTACAGCAAGGGGAAGAAATATCCATTTTTTTTTTTTTTAAATAAAAAAGGGAATGGTATTATTCTGGAATATGTAGTGTTTGTATAATGCGTAGTACCTACAACAACACCTGATGCTTTTCTTTATTCTGTGTTGCTTAGTTTGTTTTGCTTTGTTGTTGCTTTTTTTGGTTTCTGTACATCCATGTCACATGCAGGACAGAATCTGTTTCTTTTGTTTTGGTTTTCTTTCTTGTGCAAACATGGAAAGTTAATCTAAATTCAATTAAAACTAATTAATAAACAAAACTGACAAGCAAAAGAAAAACAAGGAGGGAGAAACTGCAGAATGGACAGAATACATCACTCAAAAGACGTAAAAAGAGGCGTCTGCTTCTTCATCAACCCCCAAAGACGAAGACGAGAATAAGACTGAACGCTGACTCCAGAGATGTACTGTGAGCCAGTTCCAATACTAATAAGGTACGAAATGTCCTGTGTAGGTTCAGCAGCAGCATGTGTTGTCCGAGACAAAGAGTCAAACTATAAATGGACAAAAACATGAGCCAAATCTCTAAAAATAGGTCCCTGTGGATATTTGGAGTAACATAAACAATGGCTTCCTCGGTAGCTTCCGCAGGGAGCTCCGGGTTGTTTCAATGTAAAGGAACTGATCTAACAGTGCTGGAGACATAATGTGTGCTGTATCCACCGTATGCTACGGTTCACAGCATGATTAGAAGTGACGCCGTGTTTAGCTAATTCCTGCTAACTCGTTTTTTATGCTACCAACATAAGTTTGCATACTTCTTAAATTCACCATGAAAAAAACAAGTGAAAAGGCGGGCTGATAGGTGGACGGGGTGGTGGACAGGTGCTGGTACCTTCGTGAGGGCAGCGACCCTCTGGGCGAGCTCTGCTTCCACCTCAGGCAGAGTCTCGGCTTTGCGGATGGTCTGCTGCAGCTTCTGCTCAGCCAGCTCCAGCTTCTCTTGGAGCTGCCGGTTTCTGTCCTCCGTCTACAAGCAAACCAGACGCAAACAGTCATTAACAAGGATGCTGAAGACTCGTCTGTGCTACATGCTGGCCTCAGGGTTTGCTTTCAGTTTCACAAGGTGAAGAAATAAGACTGTAGGTCAAGGAAAGACAGACGAAGGGAAGGGGAGATGGGGAGAGGGGATGGGAAACGATGGGGTGGGCAGGAAGTGAGGAAGAGAGCATTCATAATGACACAAAGACAGACAAAAGCCATAAGAAAAGAGGAGAGAGACATCTCCATCTCAGTGAGTCCATGTAAAGAAACAGGCCAGTGTCTCTGAGGCTTCCCATTCAGTGCCTGCTGTGCTGGTCAGTGTGTGTGAATACAGCAGGAATTCATTAGCAGCGGTTTGAAAAGTGCCTCGGAGAACTGCAGGCGATTCCTGCTGGCAGACGACTCTGAGACCCAAACAGCGAGAACAACAAACATCTATCTACCCGAAATCAGATTACAGCAGATGTGTGTAGATGTTCGTGGCGTGATGACATATCTGATCGTAAATGATGCAGGAACTCAAAACGTGACCACATGATTCAAGTGAAGCTTGGAAGGAAAGCACAGACAAATGGATGCAGGCTCCAGTGACTCCTAACGAGTCGTCACACAGTGGTCAAAGAGCGTGAGGCCTACCTGTCTGAAGAGGGACTCCTTATTGGCCACTTCATTCTCCAGCTTGTCGTTAAGGTCGTGGACGGAGGTGGCCTCCCGCTGAGCTGCCAGGTAGCGCTTCTCCAGGGTGGTGATCCTCTCCTCCATGTCCTCCTTCTGAGCCATTGACTGCACAGACATGAGACGTGCATTAGTGTCCTCAGCCTGCGTGGTCCTGACCATGACCTGACTTTTACATCTTCAGAGAGGAGGACTATTTCTCTAAAGGCCTTAGCAGAGAAAACAGGCCAGTGGATGATAACATAAGCAAGGAGAACAGTTGAGAGAAGTTCACTAAAATAGAAAAGAAGGTAATGCTCTTGACATCGAGGCAGCCTTTGTGAGTTAATATCACATCACCTGCAGACATCAGGGACTTTTGACAGAAAGAAAAAACTCATCTCTTCACTTTAGCCTTTAACTAGCTGCCTCAGTGTGCGTGTCAACGCACAAATAAAGCTTATTATTATTACTATTAGCATTGCTCTGCAGGGTACTGTGTGTCTGCTGTGATGTCATCAGCTAAATGGAAACTCCCCACCTTAAACTTTTAACCTTGCTGTGTGTGAAATGCGGAAAGAACATACAGGAAAAACATGAAACATAGAAATAGACCGTCCTCCTGACCTCTCTCAGGTCTCTCTGCAGCCGCGTGTTCATGTCTTCAGACTTGATGAGGTCCTTTCGGGCTGTGTCCAGGTCTTCCTCCAGCTCACTGATGCGTGAAACCATAGCAGCCATGCGCTCCTTCATCTGGCCCAGATCAGCTGTCTGACGGTCCACCACCTCCTGGAGCTCGCCGACCTTTCCGAACACAGGCCCCGAGTCCTCCTCCTGACTCAGCGAACCGTCTGATGATCGCTGTTTGTGAATTCACAACACTGACTTAGTAAGTGCACACAAGATGTACAGAAGACGCATGTAGGACTCAGCCTTCATAAACAAAAACACTTCAACCTAATACAACCAGGTCCCAAACATCAACTAAGGGGGCAACAAACCACCTCTGGCAGGCAACTTTTATGAAGCAATGTCACTAAACGTGTGGATTTTATGTCAAACTCAGACTGATGAACTGATTTTCTATTGTTATGTGTTGTTTAAATATACACTCTGATCAATGTTCAATGAAACATTACATCAAACACTTTCAGGACAAAGTTCAGCTTCAGAATTCAGATTCAGAAAAACATTATTGATCCCTGCAGGAAAAATGCTTCAGTATCTCCATAAACGACACTTTACCTGTAACGGATGCTGTAACTTTACATTTGGATCAAACGTATCGTGCACATAAAGATCAGTGGACACAATGACTTTGAGTCTCTCACACTCAGCCTACACCAGCTGCTCCTGAAGCACCGATTAACTGACGTCATAGCTTAAACATTTCAGGTTAATACATACGTAGTGCGGAACAGGCTGTCAGCAGTAACCTGGACTGTTTCCAGCCAGCCCACCTCTTCCATTATTCCCATCTTGTCCAAGCATGTATGTAGATGACATACCATAGCACAACTAATCACTGCATGCCAGGACAGAATTGTTTTTCTCAATACATGGAAGAAGGAAGGAAAACAGAGTTTAAGATATTTATTTACAATTGAGAATCCCAATTTAACAATGTATTATACTTTATATGTCCTGAACTCTGGGGCAGATTTTTTTCATTCATCACACAGATGCTACACACTTGTCTCCCACTTGGCTTTCACACACATGCTGTTGAGTAACCTCACCTTGCCATTAGTGCTTGGTGTGTTTTCAGAGTTGTGGTTGACCTCGCTCGTTCCATCTGCCAGCCCTCTCTTCAGGCTGTTCTGCTCCCTGAGGTAAGCCAACTAGAGAAAACACCAGTTTGTTAACACCTTTTCCAGTCAGTCATTTGCTGGTGATACCCATGTAAGCAATTATCTGGTCAACCACTTACCCAAGAGCACCAAACTAGTTTGCTTCCTTTTATAATTTGTGATGTAATTTTTTTCCTTTTCACTAAACCAAGCTGTGTGTGTGTGTGTGTGTGTGTGTGTGTGTGTGTGTGTGTGTGTGTGTGTGTGTGTGTGTGTACGTGGGAAGCGTAGCTAGCAGCTCTGAGTGCCCAGAGCCTGCAGTTCAAACCACAACTATTCTGGTTGCAAACACACATGAATAAGCTGCAGAGTATATATACTCCATGCCACATGGCCGAACAGCAGCGGGACAAAGAGCAAAAAGCTGCCTTGCCCTAGGAAGCGAGGCTACTAATAAAAGCGGAGAGTGGCAAGTGGTGGATTTCATGTGTGTTGGTGTGTACGTGTGTGTGGTCCCAGGCTGATTCCCAGGAACAAAAGATGACCGTAACATGAAGTGCTGTAGCATGAAGCAGAGAGGAAATCTAGGACACTTCCCCAAGATCCTCTGGGCCTTTTGTCAATCTTAATCCCACTCAGGACACCGAGGACTGAAGACTCTACATCCCTGTGCATGCATATGAACACGCGTGTACACACGAGTCGTGAATCCCTGAGATTTAGTGTGAATGCTGAATGTGTGTAAAACAGGAAATTCAGTGCCATTAGGAGCAATGCTAAGTTGGTACGCTGATCACGTCTGCTTTTAAAATGTTGTGTCAGCATCTCCTGGTGTGAAGATCTTTGTCTATTATAAGATAACAGCAGCTGACTGATCGGACTGTCGGGGCAGTTTGAGTCAGAACAGAAGAATCTGGGAAGCATGTCGTTCGTTCCTCCATCGTTCATGCAATGAGTTCTGGTCTCTGCTTCTTACGAACACGGTGTGATACACCTTCACTTCAGAGTTCTGTGAAGATCAACAAGCTGAACTCACTTCTTAAATCAGTGCATCTGGAACACTTGGCTTGCTGTTTCGATAGGATAGGGAATCTGGGTCCTTCTGCACAGAGCTTCCCAATAAATCATAAACACTGCTCCAGTAACGGCTTTTCAGCAGCAATGACAGACTACGGTGGGAACCATCTGTTTCTGCAGCTGAACTGGCAGTGTTCAATTTGGTGTTAAATTTAAGCCTAAACGTGTCACTCACCAGGTGCACATATGCTAACTGTGAGCTGAGCTGAGAATAAAGGAGATGTAAGCACAGGATACAGGTACAGGATTTAAATGCATCACTTTAAGCTGTCCAGTGGTGAAAGTGCCAGTTCACAGATACTTTCACCTAAACTGGAAAGGCTGTGCTGGCGTAGAGCTGGAGAAAATTTCTCTCCAGTAAATTCACTTATTGTCATTCTAAGTTTGCCTACTTCTTTGTGTGAGATGGTGAGCTGTTCCTCCAGAGCGCTGCATCTTTCCAAGGCAACGCGAAGTCGCTCCCTCACCTAAAACACGTGAAACAAATATCAACACACCTGTTCAACTTACCATTTCTCTGTTTTGCAAGTGTCAGAAGTCTGCGCCGCACACACACTTTGAACATACCTTCTCATCGAGGGCTTTGTGGTGTTCGAAAAGTGACTTAAGGGCTTTGAGGACCTCCACTTCACTGGAGACTCCTGCTGGAGACTGAGCCTGTCTCTTCACCACTGTCATCCTCAGACTACGCTCATGGCGAGACACCAGGCACTCCAAGTGCTCCAACAGGAGCTGGATGCACAAAGACAGTGTTCACAGGTTAGAAACCCATCAGGAGGAACTAAATGCACGTTTGACGCCACACTTGCTGAACAAATGTGCACAATCATAGAGCATCACACCGATCAAACTCAGTAAATCACTTTTCAGTTGTTTTTCTGGAGCCGTCACAGAGCTCTGGTGAAACTGTGATTAGTTTAGTGTATTGTTGGAGATATGGTGTTTGTTTACTGAGCCTGGGGTGTGTGTTCAGTTAGGCTGACAGCCACACAACATAAAAATATCACATTTTGTAATTCAAGTTTTCTCCACCTGAATCCACATTTTGGAGTCCAACTTTGAGTAATACTCTCACATTACTGACGTGACTGCTTTTCACTGCCCAACACTGTTTTGGACATTAAGACACTTTTGTATGCAAAGAGTATGAAGAGTAAGCAGGTCATAGTCAAAGACAGTACTGACTGACAGCACACTGGCTGAGGAATGGTCCTGCTCCTGCTCAGCACAAACAGTCTGTAATGGAATTTATTGTCAGTGGTTGAAATATGCTGATGATTGAGCAATTAGCAACGCCCATGACTGGTGACAATGGTTTGGATTAAAGGATAGAAACTGATTTGTCAGCCAGTGTTATGACAACCATCTACACCCAAAACAGAAACATGCAGGAATTTAATGGAGATTTCCAGAAGAGGAGGAAACTAATCTTTCCTCATCAGTGGTGGACAGTGGAAGTCGTGTCCTGCTGGCTGTAAAATGCTTGTTTATTGCACTCTGAGAGCTGGTTTGTCCTAGAAGACTGAGAGACAACTGTGTGTGTGTGAGTACCAGCACATCATACGAACCCGCGTGTTGTTCCTCTCAGCTTTCAGTTCTGCTATCTCCTCCTCCTTCTCCAGAAGCTGCTCCCGGCACAGGTTCACTTCCTTTGTTAACGCAGCAAACTCCTAGAAGACAAACGTGCAGACACAGTAACATGTAACTGCTGATTACTAAGCTCGGCTTTTTCTTGAGGCGCTGTGCTTGAGAAAGACAGAAAGCTGTTGGTGATGTGGAGACCGGGGGTCCTACTACATTACATACAGTCACTACTACATTAATGCTGCCTCTGCTGCTCGACAGCGCAGCTGTTCTGCTGTTTTAGAACGGTCAGTAGCTTCGTCTGATCCTAGCAGCAACCTGCACCTTACACTGCAGGCTGCTGCTATCCTCACAGTCTGAGCTCATCCTCAGACAGAGCAGGTTAAGGCTTCAAATGGGACGTTTTCAGCAATATGACAAGACAAGTATGCAAAGTTCAGCAAACTAGTGTCATAAACATTGCTTTTTATTGATCCAGATCAGCACATGTTAAAGTTGCCCCAAGACCGTTCTTCTTCTGTTCATTGCTGGTGTAAAGACACACACACACACACACACACACACACACACACACACACACACACACACACTTGCCTTTATGGATTACATGCATGGTTGGACCTAAAGAATGTGCCATCCTGATTTTTTGCCCTGTAAAATCTACCCTGAGCAGTGAGGCCTTCTTCCTACGTTTTCTGAGGGTGGGAGATGTGTGTGTATGGGGCTGCGGGGGGGGGGTATGTTGCTGGAACTGATCGTTCTTTTCAGTCACTACCACAACTATTCTCTCTTCCTTCACTCCAGCCTCTGAGCTTTTCCAGCGACTGGCACAGATTCTAAATGAGTAAGTGGGAGTTTTCTATTGGCTACGACCGAGGTCTGCACTCTCTGCTAGCCAATGAGAGAGCGTCAGAGGCAGGCCCAGGGGTAATTACAGAGTGGCTTACTTCCTACATTCCAGAGCAGACGCTGAGGTTGAGTTGTACAGCAACCTTAAGATTTCTCTATGCGTCTATCCACCATTTATGATCCTCTTCTAGTCCATTAAAGTGTCTTAACTCAGTGTTTACGCACACACACAAAAAAATCATACTGAGGAAAAACAAATGGGAGCATGTGGCATTTTGCTTACACATGTTTACAAGTGTGTGTTAAAATAAAGCCATACAGATGCACACATAAGAGGTTCACTATCCATAAAGCAGAGCATGCTGATGCAAAGACATCACTTAATAAAATCTATCAATTATAAAATTCAAATTGCTGCAGATGTTCATTTATTGTTCTAAATAACTGTATTGATTATATATTGGTAATAACTTCACAAAGGAATCAGAAAAAGAAAAAACCTGGACCTTCCTGTGTGTGGTACATGGTTAGAAAAACAAAAATTAGTGGACCATTACAACACTCGCACCCACGGCGTAACACGCACGTGTCTGTGTAAACTGTCTGAATATTGAAAATGAAACCGGCATTTTCACATATGAGACAAAACATCACACAAGGTGGACGTGATAACATGTACAGAGGAATTCAATGCAACACCCTGGAAATAAACACCACCCTAAGTCATGTAGGCCACCTTCTAAAGGAGTGTAGACACACATCAAGCTTCAAATTGGAGTACTCATGTGTGCACTGCATTTTGCATAATCTCTAAATGTACACTGGAAATAAAATTTAAATATGCAGATTGAACACAGCAGAATCATAAGCTTGTATACATGCAAATGCAGCCATGTGCACTCAGGCTGATCCTATGTCTCCCTGCAGCAGGGCAAACTGGTTTACGGCTCAGCAAGTGTAGATGAGCCACATGCTGGTTAGAAGTGGACTGAGCTGCTCTATAAGCCTTAGAACAGGGGAGGGGATTAAGGGGGGGTACACGAATATGTGTGCCAACCTATTAAAGGAACAGTGTGCCAAAACACAAAGGAGCACACAAAAGCTCTTCAGGGATAACTGTAGCCCGCGCTGTCATTTTCTGCACTCAGCCTCACAGAGAAGCACATCCCAGAACCTCCGTGACACTAAGACAGAGACTCGTTTCTGTGCGAGAACACAGTTAAGAAATCTGCCTGACTGGGATGAGCGAAGGAAAATGTGAGCACAGGAACAGCACACATGAGTGAATGTGTCCACACAGCAATGAAACAATACTTCAGACATCATGTCGGCACATGGGCTGGATTTTCACCACAAAATGCATTTTAAAAAAATCTAAATCCCTTTTTATCTTGTTTGCTCCATATTTAACAACCTTTTTGTGTAATATAAAGTAAAAAAAAAAACAACTATTGGTCATGCAGTCTGAAAGAATGAAAGGAAATGAAAACAATGCTTCTACAATAACATGTAAATATGTAACACTGACAGAGTGTAAGATACTGCATAAAGGAGCAAAACTACAGTGACGAGCGTCCGCGCTATTGAATTATGATACGTGCAAGGTGAAAGCAAGAGATGTGTTATATTTTCTGACGTTCTGCCTGTTATCTGTTGGCAGATCAGTTAGAAACAGTGCAGGAGAAGGAGAGACTTCAGCGCAGCTCTGGCAACACGTCAAAAGGGAAGGAGATGAGGAAACAGCGAGGCTCCTCTCCCTCATGTCAGTCGTCAGCACAAGAATGTAAAACAAAGTCCAAACGAAAACATACTTGATGAAACTAAATGTCATTTTGTGGGCTTGTGAAAATCTGTCCTGTCTACTATGACCACTGCTATACCGTAGACTCGTCAATTTAATTACGGAAACTTCGTAACACTAATTTACTCTGAATTTTGTCTCATTGAAACTAAGCTTTCACTTCATGAACTCTCAAACTCTGGCAGCAGATCAGAGCACGGCCACAGCTGAAGAGGGTTGAGAATTAGCTGTTTTTTTCTTTTTTTATTAAGACAGACGTCCTTACATCCAAATTTTTTTTTTTTTCAAAAGTAGAAAAATAAATTCAGAGGGAAATGTGCAGTATCGTGATGAACCTGCACAAAGACATACTGTATGTATGTTCCATGTAAAATAAGTCTGTAGCTATGAACCAAGAGGTTTTCCTATTCACACCTTCTTTCATATGAAGTCTGACCTAATTAGCAAAATATGCTCAACACAGTTTTCCCAGATTCTCTTAAATTTATCCAGTTTCAAGCAGCAAGAGAAAGTCAACTTCTCCATCAAATAAGTATCATGTAAATCAGCCCAGTCCTCAAACTTTGGTGACAGCCTTTTGACTCGCAATTAACATTATCCTGAACAAATGTTTGTCTTCAAAGCTTGTAAATCCTGCATTCAATTTTCCCAAATAAAGCACCTTAAATGTAAGTTTAAGTTTAAATGTAATGTAAGTTTGATCTAAGCAGTGTCTCATTTGCAGGCACCTATAAAAGTGCTGATTAGTTAAACCACACTGATCCTTTAATTCTTGAAAACTTCTGATTTCCTTCCTCTTTAACAGATCCTCACATATCGTAGGTCGTCTTTCTGCCTGGTGCAGATAATCTGATGTTTGTACTTGCACCGTCAGACTTGCTGTACTTGGAGCTGCGATAGGAACCAGTAGGCCTTCGTCCTACATAATGACTTCAGCCGTTCTTAAAAGCTTATAGCGTGTACTGAAATCTGACACTGTGCAGAGGGCATCTGTTCTCCTAGAGGAGGACTCGCTGTCAAAAACTAATTAGACACCACAATGGCTCCTATTCAGAGCTGCTTAGCTTGCTGCCCAAACACACACAGACAGAGAGAAAAAGTCAATCTAAAGGAGCTGACTGAATGTTAGCTTTCACCACATTTTCCCCACATCCCCGTGTCCCGTTCTTTCCATGTCTTGCTTAAATTTTGAACAGGAATGACTTACTTCACGTGCAGCCCGACACATGTTGTCCTGTGGGCTCCATAGCCAGGCTGTGCATACATGAATATCCTGAATTTATTGTTCATATACCATATGTTCTTCTCCTCTTCATAATGCTAATACCACCAAAAAGAGACTGCAGGGAAAGAACATTAGAGGTCATCTGAGTTCCTTCTAATCCACCATGAAGCATAGTTTGTAGAAGCAACGTCTCATTCACTACTTCAGTAGTTTGCTTAATTACTATTCAGTCTCACAAAAGACGGCCATCATAAGCTAGCCGTTCTGTAGCACAGCTCGTCACGGTTGCAAAGACAGATTACATAATGACAGGCCACAGAAACAGTGACAACACCATACCTCCAGACAGGAGATGGAGGTACTTCAGTTCGGTAACATTTATAGATTCCCATGAGCCTCGATTCTGACTTTCTGAAGCATTTTCTGTGAACTGCAAACTCTTAAACTCCTGGCTCGGACAACATGTGAACCGTTTGTGTGTTCTCAATGCCCACCCCTAAAAAAGTCTACGTCATACTGTGTGCATGAAACTACACATATTTGACTAAATCCTATCAATATAAGTTAATGGGCAACAGCCTCACTAAAAAACACTTTTAAAAACCCTCATCTTAGTAGTTTCAGACCACAAACAGCTGCTCTCTTTGACTGTAAAATACATTAAGTGTGCATGGCTGATGGCACTGGATGGGGATATGGACACTGAAAAGGTTAAGGTTTTTTCAGTTACACCTGTCACCTGCCCGGTCCTGACTCCTGACAGAGTCTTCTTAGATGGGCGAGCAGAAAAAGCAACTTCCCATCATAACGAAGAACCAGATAGGTGTTAATCTCAACTTCAGGGGACACGTCGATAACAGAAAAGTGCGAAGCTCATTACTAATTAGGGAAACATGTTTGCCAAGTACACAGTGTGGCCTCAGAAATCTTAACACACTGAAAATATAACTTCAGCATTTTGTTTGGTAAAATCCAAAATAATCAGTGTGAGTGAAGCTCCACTGTGATGGTGATTAAACTGGAGAAAATAAGATCAGCACATGTATCAGCTGCTACATGAAACCTGGTTTCATACAGACAACATCATGAAGAACGTGACAGGATGCAATGAAACTGCAGTAATCTCTGGAGTGAGCACCCATTTCTCCATCCAGTGTCGATGTGTTGGGTTTGACTGTGCTCCAGCGTACATCTCCCATAGGCTTCAACAGAACAGGGACCAAAGTCTGACACCAAGCAGAACACTGTACCGTCGGTCTCATGACAGAACGAATCTTCCTTCTTTCAGACTTTCCTTGGCCTTGTGTCTGTTCCCTTTTAAGTTTCTAATTCAGCTCACATTCAGCAAAAGGCAACACTTGCACTCTGTCACTTTCATGTCACTGTGTGGAACAAGCCAGCCTTTGTCTCTGTCTTACCACTGTGCACTCTCAATTCATGCATTGTGCCACTGACCAGAGTGTAGAATTTGGTCAGTACAGCTTTCAAAATCATGAGCGAAATATCACAAACAACTGCCCAGCTTGACTTTCGTCACACAGACACAATCGCATTTCTGCCGACGATACCAAATGTTTACCAAACCACAGCACCGATACTGAGCTCTCTACCTCTATTTTCTTCCTCTTTTCCTTCTTACAGGCTCTAAAAGTTTCATATCTTGCACAAGAGTTCAAGCCAGACAGAAAACACAACTTTCTCAGCTGTACAAGGTTGAGTTCTGTTCATTAAGCAAGTTCAGTGTTGACAGCAGAAGGACTGAAGCGCTTCCCATCGCGACTTTCATTCAAAATTAAACAGATTTGCACGTCACTGGTCATTATTCGACTGTGCACTTCACAACTGTGGAGACAGGCGAGAAAATAACGGACAGTGATTCATTTCCAGTCTTGTAGATTTCTGAACCACAGCGTTGTGGTATCTGTGTGTCGGGCGACTCGGTGATTGGCTTAGTCCATCGCTAGCTGCATTTTTGGGGGGCAACTTTTTGTTGGTGATGGAACATTGGAAGACTAATCAAGATAGCTTTATTTTGTTTTAATCGAGTTTGAATGAAGCGTGTTTTACAATGAGTTCACAAGACAATCAAGCTTGTCTAAGTTCAGCGAAGGAGGAAAACTTGAATTCAGAAGGTGTACGGTTGCATTTTTCTGTTCAACAAGGAAAACAGGTGTGAGAATATTCCTTTTCTTCATGTTGTAGGAGTTTATGTTGTTTGTTTGTTTGTTTCAGCACTAAACTTTAGCACTAAGACATGACAGTGTCCAACAAGCACTAAATGTCAAAGCAAAGTCAGGTGCAAAGAAAGACAGTTAAATGATGCAGTCGCTGACACAGGATGTCCTACTATCTCACACATAACCCAATCAAATATCGACAAGTAACCAATGATATCAATGAGGGGAGTGGGATGTCAATGGAGCTGCTCTGCCTCGTCTATTTTCTATCCACTGAATTCACATGCTGGATAAAACAGCGTGTATCTGGAGGCAAAAGCATCAGCAGACATCACAGTTTTACACAAAAAACAACACATTAACATCACCAAGTGGAAAAGTCATCAACACAACAACAACGCCCACAACAAACGGTCTACGACACCCACTTGTTTGTCCATATGCTTTGTTTGACTCACACTGAATTTCACTACTTAACAGACAAATGAGAAAAGGACATTTTGGGCTATTTTCTTGCATTTTCCTCATCTACAAAGAGACGAGTTAGGAGAAGACAGCACTTGTCTGAAGTGTCACTTGATAAAGTGTGTGGAAGCAACACCCACCATGTAGATAACTGCTACCACTTCTCCATCTTTTACTGCTTTCACAGAAGTTATAGAAAACAGCTGGAAATTCACCACCAGCAGACAGACACACACACCCACTGAGGCCCACTTCAAGCAAAACTATTACAAGCCTTGGCTGACACAGAAGCACAGAAACTGACTTTGTCACAACATGTGGGCCCTAAAATTGGATTACTAAAGAAATCTATCTGTGCACACATTAAAGCTGGAGTCAGAGAGCTACCCACCAGATGGCACTGGTTGTGGGAGTGTCGGACCAATTAGGCGTGCACACAGAACATGTACGCCAAAAAAATAAAACAAAAAGGAAGAGATAAGCACCATCCAACAGGGCACCGCTGGAGTTTGGAAAAGCTGTTGACGTGAGCAAGCTGCCCTGGAATGTTTGTGCATTCCAGTCGAAGGGTATTCTCACCAGGAGGGAGTGAACAAGGGAGAAATTTGCACCTCCTGTTTACCTCCCAACTCCAGCCCGAAGACCTACTCCCTCCTACGCAACAGTTCAAGATGGCACCAATATCATCTCTAAAGCTCTCTCAAAGTTACCTGGAATGTTAAAGCAATCTACATGCAGTTATCAGGTGGACAGCTACTGTTTCTGTTACTGACACAGCGTTTTGTGCAAGAGCTTTTCGAAAATTCAACCAAGAATTAATAATGAATGTTTAAATCTGCATTCTGTATGGGGGTTTGCCAAGATTTATTTAATGAAAAATAAACATAATAGACGATTAAAGTCAGGATTTAACACAACAACACAAAATAAAGGTTATACAGGGTTGCTAACTCAGGTGGCATAAAAAAGGAGATTGTTTTGAAACAGTATGTTGTCCTCTGCACACTTATTAAATATTCATAAAAAATAAAATACTAATGACGTGAGCAAATTCCTTAGTTCCATAATGTTATTAATCAATTCGTGGAACCAACCGAAAACAGCAAAAAAGGAGTTTTGGATTTGTCATTTACGAGAAAACTACACTGAAAACAAAAGAATGTGACACAGTGTATTAACACCAGATTACAGCATATAAAGTGCTTCTACTTTTTTAACAGCTGGATTTTCTTGCCTTCCAGATACAAATCCCAGGAGGCCTGGCAGACAGCCAGATAATCAGCTGAAAACACCACAGCAGCATAAGCAGCAGTGTGCACACACACATATGAACCCGGCCGACATCATCTGACTGAAGGCCTCGCATACGTCGTGATGAACATGGAGTGGAGGCTAAAATACGGACAGCACTAGATTTACATATTACATTGGCTTCAAGACGGAGATTTTAAATCCTAATAAAACAATAACAAAACAGACCACTGTGGGCATTTTCTTACGCTGTGACTAAAGCCTTTTCAGTTACGCTACTCCATGATTTTTCCGAAATTCGTACCCTTTTATTCCTTTAAAGCAATGCAAGAAAAGACAACTTTGAAAACTCTACACACGTGGATGTTTGTGAGAAAGCTCTCCATCGACAGGATTACAGTCTTAATATCTTCATCTTTTAGTCTGAATAAATCCACGATTCTTTGTCTATAGCTTAGGACAACTGATTTTCCAGGTTCAGTAAATGACTCGACTGACTGGAGGTCGACTGCTCTCACAAGTATTTCATTTTTTATGCATTTTGACAGATTACATTTATCAATCTGTTCCAGTGGTCAATAAACTGTCAACCACGGTATTAAATTCTAAGCATGAACACTTGAGAAATAATGATGATGACAGTTTGACTGTGCAGTGTGTGCACAGTCGGGTAGCTTCTGACTATTACTTCACAGAGCACATAAACATGGTTTAAGTAGTTCGCCTTCAATGCGGTCATCAATTCAACATCCATAAACACAAAATGTGAACGCTAATGTTGATGAGGCTTTACTTTTCCATATATTTACTCTGCACTACATTAAGTGTCAGCTGAATGAACCGGAGTCCGAACACAATGTCTGAATGTTTGGACTGTGGATGTAGTTTTCCTGGCTGTTCAACACAGAGCTGCAAATAAAAGCCTGACATCCCACAAGTGTGTTTAACATCAGTTCTGACCATCTAATGTTCCAGTAAAGTTGGGATACTATCAGTTCGAGCACTGTGTAATCTGCTCTGCTTTCTATGTGCAGTGGTCCCTCATAATCCACGGACCTCTCTACTGTCAGTATTGTGACCTATCATTCGATCGCTCACACTCTCTACGCCTCATGGTTGCCTTGTGCTCTCTTAACAAAATGTGAAACAAATCCTGAAAACACAGCGCCTTGAAGTTATACACTGGATGCATATTCATCCAAAACTACAACAACGCTTAACTGATTACCAGCCTCTTATGCATCATTAAAAACAGGAAACCTGATCCCTTTGTTTTAAATATAAGACCTTGGAAGGTAGAAACATGAGTCATTAATCTAACAAAGACCTGCAAGCAGATGGACAAAGACAGGATCACTATTCATCCCACGTTACGTTACACAAGTAGTAGAAACAGAAGCACGGCTGTAAAAGTCTAATTACTATAATGGCATGATGGATTATTAATTACATGCACAGTGCACATGAACAATATGAGAAAGCAACAGTGCAAAGTTTTTGTGTTTTGAAAAATACGTAAAATACTGTAATCATGTAGCACATCATCACTGTTTGAGGCAAAAATCCACTAGACACAAATCTGTCTGCTCTGAATATGGTTGTGATCAGTCGTCATGTTATTAGACTAGACTACTCATGAAAAATGAACACAGTAAAATGGCTTATAGCATTCCAGGGTGAGTCTAATTTGCCTTTGTGCACACCCCACTGCACCTTGCAATCAGTCGTCCATACAAGTCCCCAAAGCATACTAGACTCTGGTATCACTTTCTCTCCTGTGGGAGCCAAAGATCTGTAAGAGCTGTCATCTAAAAGTGAGATTTACACTTTGGCTGACAGAGCAGCAAGGAGCCACGCAGGGAGGGCTGTCTGCAGGGAGCTGCTATTTTTCTATTCAAATAAGATTACAACGCACACTTTTTTCATTAGTGTGAACCTTTTTTTTTTTTACATTACAGATGTTCATGACACTCAAATGCGAGTCTTGACCTTTACAAGCTGAGACTTGACAGATATTAGCTTTATAGGGCAGCGTGGTAGGATGGTTATCATCTCACAGTATACATCATCATATTATCATCCAACTCTACTGCAGGGGTCTCTCTGAAAACTGACATGGTCTCTCTCACTTACCTGTGGCAAAGCAGTGTTAAGTTGTCTCTGCAGTGAGTCCCTTTCATGGCTAACTTCGTGCAGTTTGCCCTGGGTCAAGCCCAGATTCTCCTGAGTCTCTCTCAGGGTGTCAAGAAGACGATCCCTCTCCTCCAGCATGGACACCATCAGCGACTCAAAGTGACCCTCTGAGTCCGACTGCAGCGGGGAGCCAGAGCCTCGACGACCATTGCCGCCTCCCCCGCCGGGCCCTTCGGCCTCACTGATGGTGGGCATCACCTCGCACATCATCTGCAACAATGGTTGGAACAGAGCAGGGCCGAAGCAGACAGCAGGAGAAGAGACAGTTTGGAGTTAGAGGGGAACAAGAACTACGAGGGCAAGACAAGACTGGGAAAAGTTGTCGCAGACATAGTGAACTACGACATTTCACTAATTAGACATCTGAACTGCACAGACCTTTCTCAATGCAGACATTTTTACTTATTATAGCAGGAAAAGCAGGGGTGGAATTAATGACATTAACGATGGCTCAGTTCCATAAGTGTCCCAGTGAGTTACTCAAGCAAACTAGCGTGCACAATAGCATTGCCCTAGAACTGGCTAATCTAAATGGAATGCAGTTGTTATTAAGATAACTGAAACACCTGCATTTTATGCAATGAGAGTTCAGTTTGTGTAATGTGGGATTCCACTAATGTCTGCAACAGCCAGAAATTGGACATTTGTTTTTATTCATTCTCCTCCCCAAAAGCTACGCCAACGAACACCAGAACATGTGCTTAACAATGGTGAAAAAGTTATTACTATAACCAAATAATTGTGGACAAACCTGCATGAGAACATTACTCATTCATGCCTCAAAAATTACAAATAACTGTAAGTACTAAACAGAGGTGGTTCAATGTCAATTGAAGTGGCTTTAAATCCGTCTTGAATTTCATCATGTATTTAATGTTATGAAGCAGAGCCTCTTTCAACAGACTTGAAATGACACAGAAGACAGTTCGCCGGTTTAAAAGTACACCTCCAAAGTGATTTAATCAGTGCACTTTGCAGACACCAAAGCACTGGCCATTACAGCCAGACTACTACTACTTACTGACTGAGCAAAAGGGAAAATCAGTTAAACCTGCTTACTGATTGTTACCAATGGTTAACTAGTGGTGAAATAAACTCTCCCACTGTAAACAGTCGAGTAAACCGACCCTGATGTAGTTCAGAAAAGAACAGAGACTGTTAAATCAATCACAGGCAACAAAAAAGCAGTGTTGTCTGGAGCTGTTTGAGTAAACACTGCATCTAACAGCAGCTGGGCAGGAAGGTCTGGGGAATTAGAACCACTCTCCACACCAAGGAGCTTAGGTCCTGTAGACAGGCTGCGAGACAAAAATCCAAGAATCATGTGAGCTGGATTTAACATACCTACAAGGAACAACAATTTACAAATTGGAACGAGTCCAGTAGGAACTTAGTGGCAGTCAGAGTCGCCCCTTCGTCTTATTCTTTGCATCGCCTGAGATGCCAAAAGCCATTTGCTTTCAGAAACCACTGCGCTCGGGTCAGTGCACCAGCATTCAACTGTATCCTTCCAGCAACTGAGTTAAAACGCTGGATCATACCTGTTATATGCGAATTAGCCACACAAAAGAAAATCCTTAATTAACTCCTATTACAAACTGTTTCACATGATAAACACTGTTTCTGGCAGAAGGAGCCAAACTTAACCTAATTTACCAGAAGCAAAATACAAAACCAACGCTTCATATTGAGGTCAAGCCACTCAGGCTCAACAATGTTCATGAGGGGGAGGGTCACTCAGCATCCATGAGAGGGAGTGACAGATGGTGGCTCCAGAGTAACTTAGCACAGGCATCCCATACGTCAAAAAGTAAAGATGACAAACCACAATCTGGAGGCAGGACATGGGGCAGTCTTAAACAGGCTTACACTTAAACCTCTTCAACCACTTATTACACAGGAGCAACGTTGGATTATTTCACATGAAACAGCAATGATCCAGGGAAAGCAAAAATTTGACATGCCAGAAGACTGAGGGCACCAGCACTAGTGACTCAGTTAAATTGTCACTTGTTTTGTGCAATTATAAGCGCATTTACAAGTATGAAGCTACTCAGGCTTTAACTTTAGACATACTTGACCTTGTGACATTATAAAACTGTGGTGTGGAACAAAGTACATTGAGCCTAAGACAAAAACTCAAGTATAGTTCAATCAGTGTCACACATAACACATCTGAAAATATGGTTGATCACTTCCAACACGAAACTATAACTTACGCCTCATGTTGTGTTCACGTGTGTCTGTATCTCACCTTTGAAGAACAACGTTATTCCAGATACCGTTGTAAATCCACGTTAATTTATGATGCCAAGTAAACGTCAACAAAGGCCAGGTGAGTTACTCCAATTTCTGCTATAACCGTGTCAAGCTTCACAAATATCCACAGTCATTCAGAGGATAGAAATTCCATTCAGACGCTGGGATGCATTAAGGCTGTGAAAAGTCTTCTCGGTGAAAAAAAGGGATAATATCCTAAAGGCCTCAAAGCGAAACCCACATAAAGTGAGCAGGGGGCAGTATTCCAAGTTTGGCCGGCTAACTTAACGTTAGCAAGCTAGCATTAAGTAAGCTGGTGATTCGATGATTGCATATCTGGATTTGGAAGTAAAGTGTCTATCTTCGCTTATCAAAACAAATGACCATCCTCGAAAATAAAGTTCAACATCTCGAATATAACATTACATAACGGGTACATAAGCGATGGTACAGTTAGGTGACGTGGAAACAGTTGTAGCCTGGCTAGCATTAGCTAATTTGAAGCAGAGTTCTTTGGCTTGAAATCAGTTTAAAGTCGACCGCTAGCCAACGTTAGCTACTAGCCAGCTAGGTAGCTAACACTTGCTAGTTTCATATACTTAGCTAAGATAACGCCAGGCAGTGTTCTAAGGATAAGCTCTATTTCGTATAAAAGTAGACAATGTCATAAAATATCTCATAACTGTTTGCCTTTTATTATCGAAAATACTTTAAAAAGTTTTAAAAATCTGAAATAGGTCTCCAAAGCTCTGCTGAACTGATTAATCTATCAAGTAACGTTAGCGCATCAGCTAACGTTAGCTTCCCGTCGATTCGGTGGAGTCGCGTCACCACATCACTGCTCGACTCGAAAACTTCCAGCTAACATTGAACGTTAGCGAGGTTTTGGTCCGTTTGGAAAATCCAAACCACAAACACAAACTTATATTCCCTTGGTTTCCGTCCGAGTTTATGGTGTTCTCTCGGTATTTCCAACAAAAGGTCCGTCGCTCCGATCCTTCCCTGTCGCCTCTGCCTGCCAGCCTCGGCAGTCGGGACAGCCAATGATGAGCTCTGAGCCGCTAGCACTTCTCATTAGCCTGGTAGTCGACGGGAAGAGAGCGCTCCACGGGCTGGCAACAGGAGGAAAGGGAACATCAGCAGCGCTTTCAGGTCCGGTAGGAATCTGAGGCTTCACGCAGGTAAATCCACACAGCTGCAATTACCAGCAGAAGTTTTATTGATTATGTATTTGTTTCACATCCGCTGTCTCAAAACAGGCGATCAGTTATGTGGGTGTATAATGTAATCTATTATATATCAGTAATTACAACATGTAAGAATGTAGCAATGCATTGTATGCTGCATTCAAGACATCCACCCACAAAACGTGTCTAACATAAAACAACAAAGATGAATAAAAGCAGCGTAATGTGATTGAAAAACAAAAGTGTACATTTTAACGCTTTGGATTAAGATGGAAATAACTTAAAAAACCTTCTGAATTCACTTCGATAAATCTATAAATGACATGAAGCAAATGTGTGGGAGGAGGGTTTAATGGATCCTTCTTCCAAATAATATGTTGAGTTTATTAGCACTAAAACATCTGACCTACATTCAGCTGTTGCAGTTGAAACTGCTGATAAAACAAAACGTTTCGAAGTCCCACTCACAACAACAAGAACAGTCGCGCCATCTTGTGGTCCTTCAACGCAACACATGCTGTATTTATAGCCTGATGCTGAATGTGAAATAATGCGTCTAAATATTAAATAAAAAGACATTTTTCATGGCTGAAATGGCACTTTATTATTAGTTTTTTTTCCAGAACTTCGAAGAAACGGAGGGTTTCATTCTCCATCTTATTTTGCTTTTTTTTTAAAAATCCCTGTTTTCATGTTCATTCTGTCTTTCTTTTTGTAAGGCACTTGGTACATGTAATTTCTTTGTTGTGAAGCAGTTTGCACTGCATTCTTGTGTGAAAAGTGTTAAATAAATAAAGTTTGTTATTATTATGAAAGGTCTAAACCACTCCATATACAGACTCTCCTCTCTGGTGCTGTCAAGGAGACGTTAGCGCCACTCAAAGGTCAGGACAGAGATGGTTTCTTCCCTGAACCAGTGACTTCACACACTGGGCACAGGCACCTAAAACTGACTTCACATTTTACAATAAAGCTTATTTGATATGATTTATAGATAGATCATGAAAAATATTGAGAAAATGTGTCCTTTGTATTTTTTGGAGAATTATACAACTAAAACTTACACTTTTTTATTTTCTGATTAAGACTTATTGGATATTTAATAATCACCTTTCATCCAAAATTAAAAAGACAAATAAAACACAAGGAGTTCAGCATCTTTACACTAAATTTTATTTCAGGACAGTGTGGAGACGACTTTGAAACACGTAGACCCTTAAACTGGAAAATATAATGTAGTGAAAATTACATAGAATATAAGTGAACAGTTAACATGATGGAACTTTTTGTGGGAGACACACTTGTGGTTCTTGGACTTATAAACTGTGTTCCTTAAACCCTGCTGCAGACCTCAGTGATGGTTGTTGAATCAGCGCTTGTTAGTTAAAGTACCACTTTTGTTGGTTTGAGTCTTAAGTTCACAAACTCACAAATGTGACAGGTTTGTTGCACATGTTTACAGTTTCAAACCTTCCATTAAATGTGAATTATTTCAGTTGTGATCAGTCTGTTGGCTATGAAATGCGATGAGCTTCAGCAACAGTAAAGTATTTAAAATAATGGCTTTTTTACTTAGTATACACATGATAATAGGAAATTTATGCAGGTGTAGGAATGACAGACGTGTGTGTGTGTGTGTGTGTGTGTGTGTGTGTGTGTGCGCGCGCGCATTGCTCACTCTTTGTGGGGACTCGACTAGCTATGGTTGTATGTCTCCAGGAAATTAGTGTAAGTCTATGTAGAGGCAGTTGTAAAGCTACATGGGGTCCCACAGCAGTAAACACCACCATCGGTCACACAGCAGCTGCAGCACTGGTTGATCATCTTTTCAGTGTCGTTTAATAGAAAACTTCCTGTCTGGTTTCCTGACACTGATTTTTCCTGATTTTTATACAATAAGAGTTTAGGGTATTTGACCGTTGACATTTTGGCTTTGATGACCTCTGCACTGATCATGCCAACAGCTGTAAGATGACATCCAGCGATGAAAACCAGCTTCATCCTCACATTCATGGCTGGAGAAAGAGAGGCAGAGTCTGGATTCGACCGCGGCCGGATGCATCCCTGCGAGCACCTGGTGTTTGGATTCCCTGCTTCACACATGGTGACTGAACAGCTGATGTACACCTGAACACAGCAGAGGACACTGTCACTGTATCAGCAGACATGCTGTTGTCTCCTCTAGTGGACAGAGACGTCGTCAGATCCCACAAATATTAAACCTCTGATCCACTTTGCGTCTGCATGTCAGCCACAGAATCATGGAAACATGTAAAACCTTCCACTCTGTGCTGAACTTGCCTGGTTATGTCTGATTGAGACAAGACGCCAATTTTCCCAACTAATCTTTTATAGCCCAAAATAAAAACTCTCTGTTTTGATTGGTTGTTACGATGTGTGGTTTTAGTCTGCAGATGTGCTGTTTCACATTGTGAGTTTGATGCCTGATGAAGGTCCTTCCGCAAAACGTTGAACCTTTATTAAAGTTAGTGCTGACTGTCTCAGGAATTCAACCTTCGTCGCATGACTGTGTTTTCTCATGCACCTGTCCACCCCACCGGATATGCTTCAGGTAGCACTTTGTAAAACCTGTGACACAAAAAGGAAATTAGGAATTTGACCTATTCATGGAGGCACTTCGCAATGCTCTCAGACACATTTACAGTCACTTGCTCCAGACTAACCACATACTGTGTTTCACCTGGTCATTCAAGCTAATTTGAAGGCCTCCATGCTCAGCCTGATTGTTGCTTGCAGGTGGGGGGAGGGGCTTTAAGAGTCAGGTCCAATATACACTGAGTCAGAGCAAAAAATTAAACACTGGCTCTTACATCCAGACACAGTTATATTGCACAGGTGAGCCTCTAAGGGAAGAAGAGAGCAGCGTCTACAAGGTGAAACACATCAACGCATTTCATTTCCAGATGATGGAGAGATGGAGCTTATCTCAGCAAACACTCAACCCTTTAGTCTCAACCCTGTCAGATACCAGCAAACAAGAAATCCTCAGAAATACTGTTATGGCCTCTGTTGCCACTAGAGGGCGTACTCGTGCCTGCCCAGCTTCAGTGATTGGCCTGTAGTTTGACTGAGGAGCTGACTTCTATCTGCATGCACGTCTTGTCCCTCATGTTAAACTCTGCAGGGTGTGAGTCTGTGCCAGCGTTTCCTGGGTATCACATTTCCGTCATTGTCGTCTGTGGTGATTTCATTCTTGAAAATCAGACGTTCATCATCTTCCTGGTTACAAATGCAGTCCTCATACCGCTGATGAAAAGGAATTTTATTGCCGTTTAAGCAGAGTGATAATAAGTTGAGTAATTTTAGAGAAATCATGAATGCTTTTTCAAGTTTGGATTTATTGCTTTTCAATAATAATAAAAGGCAAAACGATCAGATGTGCCATGCTCCTCTCTTGTCTCTGAGCCAGTTTCTGTCAGTATTTGTGGGATTTGCAGTTCACTGGTTATTCTTTGTATCTTAAATAGAAGGTTTCAGGTGACAAACCTGTGTGAAATATTCATTCAGTCAAAGACTTCACAAACTAAATCTACAAGGAAGTAAATGCACACACACCGCTGAGTCCAGCTGTGATTAAGTGGCCTTTTGCATGTATTGAAGGGTGTCGGGCGAGGTTAGGCCACGGTCCAGTTCACCTGAATGTCTTCTGTCACATCCCGAAGAGGAAACCAAGAGTTCATTGTCATCTTATCATCAGTGCTTTCATATCTTTACTGATGGTTGACAGTTCAAAGAGAAGAGGGTAGATAAAAAAAAACAAAAAAACAGCTGTTATGATATACAGAAGTGCTCGTAAGCTCGTATCTCCAGATGTGTTGAAAGTTTGAGCTGAACTGAAGGATGAAGAGTTCTTTCATGTCTGGAGAAAATTCTCCTCCTTCTTCAGCTCAATAAACTCTTTAAAAAGCCTCTCGGATCAGCTGAAAATGCATCGTCACAACGCTGAAAACAGCCTGTTTTTCTGAGCTCGTCAGACTGTTTGGAGATACGTGGTTCTCACAGGACGGCCGCGCTGCAAACATGTGATGATCTTATAGAATAAGATGCATCACTGTAGATTAAAGCAGCCAACAGGACATAAAGGAGTTCAATGAGCTGAAACATCTACAGCAGAAAAATGCAGCAAACACATGAACGCAGCAGTGAAGCATGTGCTGCTGCGTCAGTCACCACCTCAGTCTGAAGAATGTGTCGTTTCAAGTCGAGAAACATGTTTTGTTGACTTCCCTCTTCGTACCTGCTGGTTTACGGTAAGCAGGTCACCTTTATTTTCAGTCTCGGCTGTAATGTGCCAAAAAAAACAGCTCAATTGAACATGGACTCCCAGCTGAGCCTGAACAGTCCAAACTCATTAAGATCAAATAATCAGTGATCAGCAGGTTTACTCCTCTTCACATGCTCATAGATCAGACGCTTCTTGTTTATTTATGTACTTTCTGTAGTTATTTGACTTTACTCTGAGGAAGTGTCTCTTTACTTAGAAATAATGCCCAACGTTGTTCTGTGTTCATAACGTGTAAATCTCAGTGTCAGCAGTGCTACATGTCTACATTTCTGCTCTTGAAATGTTTATGGAAGCCTTCGTTAGGTCTAATCACGAGCTTTCTGTTGCAACATCCCTTTGTGGGCGAGCTTGAATCAACACGGGCACAAAGCAGAATAAAAGAGAAACCGAAAACTGCATCTGCCTTTATCAAATATTCAGACTTCTCTCTCCCATGAAGCCAGTATCTAACAAACAAAAGCTTGTTTGCATTAGAAATGCATCTTGGAATCTTGTCCTGTTTCATCTGATTTGATTTCTCACAGCCAAGATCCTCACGTGGAGGAGTTGTTGGTGGTGGAAGCTCCACAAGTTAAAGTCCCATTAATTTTTCCCATAGACATCATTACATGAGCCACAGCTGGAGCTCTTCTTCAGCTCCAATCAGTACGAAAGTCTTCCACTTCAACCATCAGTGCAATCAGCTAACTGTGCTAGAAAATATCTGCTTCTGTGTACGTAAACACATCAGAGGAGAACTAAACTACAACTCCCAAGAAGCATTTCAGCAAGAAACATCCAATAACTGAGCCTCAAATTCTGTTCTGTGACTTGATCTTTCTGCTAAAGACAACAGTGCTGATTCTACCACAGTTCTGCTCTAATTCTGCATGTTTGTCCCGAATTTAAGTGACTTACTTTACACTGACAGCTCCTGCTGATTCACTCTGATTCTGAGGCTCATGGGTACTGCAGTCTTTAGTGCCGGCCACCATGACAGACTGACAGAACATGATGCTCAGAAATGAAAGTCTTTGAAAATGGTGCTCATAACATAAACTAACCTGGTGGTTATGTTACCCTGGAGAATCACGTGTTCCTACATCTTTGTTAAAAAGAAACATTTCAAATGGAAACGACTGAACACTTGCTCCTTCTTCAGAACACTATTAATAAATTCTATATAAATGACCCAAAGAAGACATAAAAAATGTTCACAATCATGTTTTTATTTTATTCACTCAAACTGTGACATAATTTGTATCTTTAAGGTGATTAACTGATGCTGATTGGTGTCCATTCAAGGCCTGACTGACAGACTGTGAACACGAGAACGAACAAATGAGATGAATAAACACTCTGAATGCTTCACGACTGAGACACGTGTCAGACAAAATTAAACTTCAACCTTTAAGTGTCTGAATGACAAAAACATACAAAGCAACAGTGTGATCGTAGCGGCGGGTGTTTCCCACCTCCTCAGTGATCTGATTGGCCTCAGCCTGTCTCAGCGCTCTGCAGCAGTTGGTATTTAGCTTTGGGTCTCCTGGAGCGGTAGACCAGCCCTGCACATGACAGCAGGCAGGTTGCAGCGAGCATCAGGTTCAGGGCCAGATTCAGACTCAGGCCAGACGCTGAAATGAAATGCAGATAAAAATAAACGTGTCAGATCAGACAGAAACTCAAATACAGAGCAGACACACTCTTCATCAGTGTCACTATTTCAATGATCTGATCTCATAATGATCTTATCCTGAGATTATCTTCAGATAATGAGACCACAGATGTCCTGGTTTTTGCTGAATGTAGCATCTGATTTGAGTTAATAATGTGAGACCTGTTCTACTCATCAGAGCATCCATTAATTACACAGGCAGAAACTGGATTGTGTCCACAGTCTTCCTCATATGTGAAGACTTACACTGGAGATAATTAAAGGCTCCCTGTGGAGTTTTTGACCACTACTAGCGCTGTGGAGCAGTGTTTCTAAGAGTAGCCAACAAAGGCCGTGAAGAAGAAGGCTCACCTTGGCTGTCAGAAGTTGTAGACAGGTGCAAAGGTCCCTGGGAAATGGAGTGACTGGACGTCTGGGCCACAGCGCCTCTTCTGCTGCGATGGTTTCCTGAGCTGGATCCTATGCATCCCTGAGAGCACCTGGTTCCAGGAATGCCGGTCTCACACAGGATGACTGAGCAGGTGATGTACACCTGCACACACATGGAGGTGAAGTCACTCTGCCTTGGATTAGCGGATTAGTTTGGACAATGACAGGATTGTTCGTGGAAATACGTTACATTTTTTGTATGTAAATATATCTGTTAATTCATATAAATTTCTTATAAATGATAACAGTTTAGTAAAAACTTGACATCCCTGCATGAACATGTATTTGTTTTGTTCAATATTACCTCTGCGTAAGCACCAATGAATTCAAAAGCCTCCAATCCAAATCTGAACTGAGCCTTGGAGCCGGGGTAAATTTCCACTGTGCTGTCCTTCACACACCTGTGACAATATGAAGATATGGCAGGACTGTGCAGCCGATATGATACGTGACAAACAGGATTTGTTTTCACTGCGGACACCTACCCGCGTTCGATGATGGTGTAGCTGACGAGGGAGTTTGGGTTGTCGTAGGGAGTCGCCCTGCAGGCCTCCACGAACAGCTCTGTGTTGGGGATGGAGGTGGTGGCCTGGATCTGCACGAACATCATCTGTTTGAGGTTCACCTCCACCGGGTAAGAGCTGGCATCCTTCTGTTTTCTGAACCGCTGGCTCTCATAGAACTCAAACTGGAGGGTGAAAGCACCAAAGCCCTCCTCTGTGAAGGCGTATGGGTTTTTGTGCGTGAACCCCAGACTCAGGTTGGTTCTCTTGGGGTAAACACACGAGAAGACGATCTCGACGTCATGTTGCCGGGAGATGATTTCATTTGGGTCAGCTGATGTGATCTCGTTCTTGAAGACGAGGTTATCTCCATCCTCCTGGAAGTGAAAAATCATAAAATAGACCATGATGTGAAGAACGGAGGTGACTTTTTTCTAAGAACAACATTCTTTGAGAAACATCACCTTTTTCTGGTGATATTCATAACAGCACCTCCAGTACTCGTAGTGTTAGTGAAAAATGACTTTTCTCTCTTACTTGCTTTCTTACATTCCTACTTATTTTTGGAGCCAAGCGTACTTGAAAGGACCATTTATACTCTTGCATAGATTCTTATTTTAACCTGTTGGAAATATACATATTTTGGGGTGTTTATTAATGGCTGAGTGAAAGTCTGAGTCTGGACACCAGAACAGCTGACCAGAAGTTAACTCAGAGGATCTCGTGTCGTACCTCCAGCGTGGTCCCGCACGTGTTCAGGGACGTGATGGCCACCAGGTGGGTGCTGTTGGAGTATTTCTTGAGGCTGCAGGCAGCATCGCTGAAGCCCTTCAGATGTAAGTTCTTCTCATTGCGTCTGATGAGGTAGGACTTCTCCACTTCCACTTTCATTGTGGTTGGACTGCAGTGAACAACAGTATCTAAACAGCAAGAGCGTCACTGCAGTGCGGCTGTGAACATCGTACGCTGTGGTTGGTTTAGATTGGTGAATAACATTTAAGAAAAAATCCCCTTTTTGCATATTGGAGCATTGAGCAGCTAAAGAGCCGAATGTTTCCCTCAGGAGTTGATGGAAACTATTCGACAACTGAAGGAGGGTTTGAATATTGAGGTTGAGACACGAGTCCAAATGAATATTAATGTTGGATCCATGTGAGACATGGAGGCAGCACATGATGACAGATGTCGTGTTTCCAAAATAACAACTGAAGCTTTAACAAACTGATTATTCTCATTGTAAATCATAATGTTTTATCAAAGCGCTCATCCTCCTCCTCTTCAGCCTCCATACCCAACACACTCCAGACACAAACACAGTGAATCCTGATGTGACCTTAGTTTCTGTGAAAGAAAGAAGCAAATAGAAGATGAACTGACTGTGGTGTCCGACGTCAGCGACCACGCAGCGCAGCTCCGACTGATAGACTCTGTGGTGTCTGAGACAGAGCGTGAAGCTGGTCAGTCTGGTAATTTGTCCTCAGTAACAATCAAATATCAATCAAATCAAACATAAACTGAATAAGAAGTTCCATATAAACAGTATTATTATTTTTACCATATCTGAATTTTTCATCCTGTCTTTTCATCTACTCATTCTTTGGCTTTCAAACCTCTCGATATGAAACAACAATGAATAAAATAAATTAAATTGGCATCGTGAAATTTAAAAGCGTCTAAGAGGAAGCTGAACTTGACATCTGGAAAGCTGGTGGGTGAGCTCACATGTCTCTTGCTTCAAAATAAAAGCAGAAGGGGAAATGGTCGTTCACTTCATTTTCAGTGGGCGTCCACTTTATGGTATACTCGTCTCTGGAGGTTTGGTGCTTTGTAGTACCTGCAGGTCCACTAACAATGAGGCCATAGATGCTAAAAGTGGAATAAGAGTGTTTTCAGGAGCTTAAATCAAGACAGGCAGAAATATTACAGAAAACTGAAACTAATGGTGATGATCATGAAATAATTTAACATTCTGTAGACGGAAACATATCAGAATGACGTCAGAATTTCAACATAAGCCTCCTTACGTGGTGTACTTTGCAGTGGCTTTGACTCTGATTTCAAGCGTGTGGTTGACAAACGCCGGCAGATTTACTCCGTTTCGTGGAGTTGGAGACAGAAAAATGGGGAAATAATCACCATCAAGACAGGAACTGGCGTGATGTGTGTCAACTGGAGGTGAAATAAGAAGAGAGGACATGTGAGTGAAACACTGATCCAATCAATACATAATCAATTATGGCAACAAGAAATGAAAGCACACAAACCGTAAACTGAAAACTGGAGAGGAAGTTTGCTCAATGGAGCAATTGATGGAAGGTAGTGCCCAGAGGTGGGCTTCAGGGTGGATGTTGTGGGCTGGGCTGTTGGTGCAGCTGTAGTTGCTGTTGGTGCAGCTGTAGCTGTTGTTGGTGCAGTTGAAGTTGCTGTTGGTGTAGTTGTAGTTGCTGTTGGTGTAGTTGTAGTTGCTGTTGGTGCAGCTGTAGTTGTTGTCGGTGCAGCTGTAGTTGCTGTTGGTGGTGCAGCTGTAGCTGTTGTTGGTGCAGCTGTAGTTGCTGTTGGTGCAGCTGTAGTTGCTGTTGGTGTAGTTGTAGTTGCTGTTGGTGCAGCTGTAGCTGTTGTCGGTGCAGCTGTAGTTGTTGTTGGTGCAGCTGTAGCTGTTGTTGGTGCAGCTGTAGTTGCTGTTGGTGCAGCTGTAGTTGCTGTTGGTGCAGCTGTAGCTGTTGTCGGTGCAGCTGTAGTAGTTGTTGGTGCAGCTGTAGCTGTTGTTGGTGCAGCTGTAGTTGCTGTTGGTGCAGTTGTAGTTGTTGGTGGTGCAGCTGTAGTTGTTGTTGGTGCAGCTGTAGCTGTTGTTGGTGCAGCTGTAGTTGCTGTTGGTGCAGTTGTAGTTGTTGGTGGTGCAGCTGTAGTTGCTGTTGGTGCAGCTGTTGTTACAGGTGCAGTTGCGTTCAGGGACGACGTGGGAAAAGTCGTGTTGGCAGTTATGTCTCGTCTCTGCCTTCCACCTGCCAGTGGACTTTTGAACGTGTAGGATCCATCCGAGTAGGAGACAACGATGTTTCCTGTGGGGAAATCCTCCACTATGAGCTCGAATGCACAGGTTCCAGTTCTGCGAGTGTACGTGTACGACAGCGTGCAGGAACTCTGCCAGAAACAATGAAGACCGTTATTCTATCATTTCTATTTTTCAGTTGGCAGCAACGGCTACTAACACTCTCTGAGCAAACCTGAGTCTTTTCTTGACAGCTGGAGTTACTTTACAAAATCAGTTTTTTGCAAACTAAACACATGAAAAGCTTATAGAATATGGTGTTTTAAATGAATTGAATTACAAACAGTATATACAAATACATTATCAAAAAAGGTATTTGTGAATATTTGTGCTTTTACTTCAGTAAAGGATCTGAAAACTTCCTCCAGTATGGCTCAGATCGCATATCTGTGGTCTCTCTCCAGTCTGAGAGCAGAGATGGAAAAGAAGGCCTTCATGTTTTCTTCGACAGCCATTTTTTACAAGAAAAAACATTTAATTGGGGAATTTTATATTTCTGGTTGAACTCAACTTGGTAGATTTTTTTTTTTCAAGGAGGTTTCCCTGCTTGTAAAATAAAGGTTAAAAAGAATAAAAACAACTATTGGCTTTACAGTAAGATCATCAACCGTGTCTGACCATCATGTTAAAAAAGTTGTTCACATTGACTGATCAAAACCTCTCTGAGGAAATGCATTATACACTCTTGATTATGTGATAATGACAAGGCTGAATTTATCTAAAACCTGTGAAATGTTAACTTCAAGCTGATGCTAATAATAATAATAATAATGATCTAATTCTAAACTTTACTTGTATAGCACCTTTCATACAGGAACTGCAGCTCAAAGTGCTTTATGAGAAAGAAATCATGTTTTCCATAGAAAAGACAGAATGGACATAAAAACAGATTCAAAAAATGAATGTAAAATAAGATGGAGAACAAAACCCACTTGATGATGATGATAAGGATGAAAATGAAAATAAAGACAATGTTTAAACCCACAGAACAAAATCATAAGATATAGAACAGAAAAAAATAAAGGTAAAAATAGAGTACAGACGGAAAAAGCATCAAATCACTGCATGAAATAATAAAGTAAAGATAAGAAAATACAGGTAAAAATAGATCCCACAGAATGCATCGACTCGAGTGAAATAAACAGGTATTGGCTGTCTACAGTGTGTCTGGAAATGTCTTACCTGGTCTAAGGAGAAACCGTCAGGCTTGTAGCACAAACTACACTCAGACGCGGTGGATGTTCCAAACCTGCACCTGACGTGGTCTCCATCATGATCAAACACCGGCAAACTGTATCTCCTCGGACAGTTCTGGGTTATTCTGTGAGTGAGGGACAAGCTGAGTCACTCATAACTCCTACAGTCTCGAACGCACCTCTGCTCGGTTGGGCTGGGCCCACATGTTTTGTGGTTTAGGCGTCAAGCAAACAAACACACATGAAAACATTATCTAATGAACTTTACCAACATCTACATTCTTATGAATTATATCAAGAACCCCACAAGGGACTTAAGGTGTCGCTTTCCAAACAGCTCAGAAAACAAATGCATCATATCAGTCATTACCGGAGAGGGGGAGTGCTGGTGGTGGTGGGAGATCTGTTCGATTCCCCAGTGTCAGATCGTCTTCCCAGGTCAACATGAGCTGACATTCTCCAACCGGCTCGTCCAGACGCTGTGTTTGAGATCCAGTATCCCTGTCCATACTGCCAGCCAACGCTGGTGGGGTATCTGTTTGGAAACACATGTTTACCGTGATGTTAGCATCATGGTGGGTGCTTGTGCCATTTTCGTCTCACCTAATCTCAAAGGGCTGGTTTCCGTCGATTTTCCGCTGCATCACAAGCTCACGATGGCACCAGTTGTAACTGTAGGAGTTTTGAGAAACTGTGGTGATGGTGCTTTTGGTTTTGGTGCCGCAGTTCCCCCCGGCGCACCTGAAGTCATTCTGTGTGCAGTAGTAATTGGTCTGCTTGTTGCGGAGCTCCACCTGTGAACAGACTCATCGAATCAGAATATTCATCCAGTCCAGTTCACAGTGAGCAAGTTTCCAGTTTGACGGAGCGAGAAGAGCCATTTCATGCTACTTCCTTGAAGTGACATTGATACAGACCTACATACTTTTTTGCTGTGCTTATATATTTTTCTGCTGTGCAACAGTACAAAACACTGTATTTTACTATCCACCACGTGCAGGTCGAAATGTTCCACTGAGAAACTGAGCTGTCCTTCTAAAGGCAACTCTGGCAGCTACAGCCAAAGCCCACATCAGACCTTCATCAGCCACATCTGATCAATAACACAATCTGCATGCTGTCATCTTCAAAGCATGGCAGAAATCTGTGTCCAGGGATAACTTCTCCATACTTCTATATGTTTTTCCCGCAGGTTGGACCACTTGAACTGTCTCAGGTCTGCCCCCCCTTCGTCTCATCGAAACCACAATTTTTACCTCCTGGAAAACATGAAAACGCCACACCTGTCCTCCACCTGACCTGCAGTCCAACTCACCACATATGTCCCATCTGAATTCTGGCCTTTTGGGGTGAAGGTCACTGATCCACCATAATAATCATAATAACGATACCATGCAGACACGCTTGAGACCAGGAGCAGCAGCTGCAGCAGCGGCATGGGAGAGGCCATGGTCCTTCAGGTCCTGTCTGCTCAACATCGATAAACTCTGGCTCTTATATACGCTTTGACACGGAGGGATTGGAGGGTGAAGTTACTGGAGGCCATCACAAGCCAAGGAGAAGACAGACGTTTGCTTATTAAATTACATCACGTTCCAACAAGACATGAAGAGTGGCCTGTTTGAGCAGCCAACATGCAGAAAGCTGAGCATCACTGATTCATTCGTTCATTGTTAAACTGATCAGACTGGTGAAAAGGATCTTTTGGTTATGTTGGCTTGTCACAGTCCAGTATTACATTTCTACTCTGTGGTGGAAACGAGGTCATTGTGTGGTGGACCAATCAGCATCATCCATCAAATGTAAAACTGGAAAAGTGACTACCAGAGGGAAATGTATTAAATTCATGCATCTGACAGGAAGTTGCCGAGTGCACACGTCTTACAAGTCAGCTACAATAAACTTCTGTGTTTCTTAGTGTCATTATTCCCATTTTGCATTAGATCCTTCCAAAACAAAGTGAGGTTTGAATAACATCCCAAATTAACTGATTGACTGAAATTGACTTCAAGTCCTCCCCAGCAGCTAAATAAAGAAACCAGCCTGAATCTGACCATGAAAACATTAATCATGCCATAGTTACTGCAAGTGGATCCTGGATTGTGAAGGTGGACATCGAAGGAAGAACAGATGAAACGTGTTGTCACTGTTTGTTTCACGGATTCGTTCTCTAGGAACATTATGCTGCATCTTATAAAATAACTATAACTCACTGAATTTTCAAGTGATTTTCAAGCAGGTCAGCTAGTTGCTAACACCACACACGTTCTGTATTTATGATACTGTCACAAAGAGATTTGACCAGGCAGGCAGCATCAGAAGCAGAACTATTTATTGCAAATCTAACAGAAACTGACTGACAGCTCAACCAAGACTGAACTGAAAACCAGACTGAAATACAAACTAAACCGACGAGGGGGAGGGGGTGAGGCACAGGTGGAGAAGCTCAGGTGAGGCGAATGAGGCGATGGAACGGGGGATGAGAAAAGGAGCTGATTGGTTGGGGAAAACACCGGGAACAGAGCCGTGCTAACGAGGCCGATGCGGGGCAGGTGCTGAGGAGACACTGTGGAGGGAACAGCTGAGGAGGAGCAGGCTGGAGGCACATGCTCACAGTGACAATGCTAACATGCCTGCTAAACATGCTGATGGTAAACAGGTGTAAGCCAAGATTTGCTAATTCGCATAAACGGAGTGCAGCTGGGGCTGATGGGAGTTTCATTAGTTCTGCAGGTGTTTGCTCATAAAACATTTAACGGATGATGACGATGAAAAATGAAGGGATTATAATTACAATTCAACCTGAAGGGGGCATAGACCAAATTCCCAGAAGTGATAAAAACACTTCCTTACACACTCTTCATTAAAAACATTAAACAGGGTGAGACCGTCTGATCCTGCTCCTGAGGCTATTCATAGATGCAAAAATCAAAAGCATGCTCCATGAGTCCACGCCTGTACGAAGCTTTTGTTCTCCCACTGCTCCTCTTTTTGTTTAGCCTGTCTGTAAGTGACACACCCAACGTAGCGCTGACACTGATCGACTGCAGTGCCTTCACTGTCAAGCTGAGCAGCAGGTCATTAAAAAGAGCTGCACTATCTCTGGACCTCACTGACAGCAGCCACTTTACAAGCTTGTTTTCGCAGTCACGCAAATTGGCTTCCACATTCGTCTTCCTGTAGCTCGTGATTATCAGTACCCTATAGGACATTCCTGCTTGCAACAGTCTTATCGCCTTGACTGATGATTCTGAAGTATGCCGCTAATGCATGCTCCTCCATGACGTTAAATCACAACAGCAAATGTGAAATTCTCAGTCAAATATTGTGATTGATTGACATTTTGCAAATTAGATAAGACAAAATAAAGATTTTTATTTTATGGAATGTCTACATTATGTTGTCCACTGTAAGAGTAGAGGTCACCAAGAGTCGTGCTCTCTGATTAACTGTGGTTTCTGTTGCAGCATGTCAACCCCAGTTAATTTCAGAGCAAATGGAAAGTATGCAGAAGAGCAGGATGCTGGTGTCGCCGTCAGACAAAGACACATTGTTGCGTCTCTTAAAAAGCAGATTGTTGGCGTGTAAAAAAGATCACCTTACTTGTACTGAAGCTGTGAAGCTGAAGTGCAGGAAAATCTGCAGAGAGCGTTCCGAAAAGTTTAGTTACTGTACAAAGACAAAGGAGAAGCCAGCAGGTATTAGCTGAAACTCATTAAGTACATTATTTTATTGGCATTATTGCATTCTCCTTAGATATCGCAGTCACTATTGGATGGATTTCCATGAAGCTTCATGCAGACATTCATGATCCCACAGAATGAAGTGTGGTGACTTTTTTTTTTGTTTGTTTGTTTGTTTTGTGAAATTTCTTTACAGCTGTTGAATAGATTTCCATGAAATATTGGCCAGATGTTCATGTTCCCCCGAGGATGAATTCTAATCATTAAGTTTCATTTGGCCAAAGGTTTGGCTGTAGAACCACTTTCATTCCCATCAGCATCAGCTGCACTTTGTGTTTCTACTTTATTTTTTTTTTGTTTTAGAACACAGTAAACACGAGGTCATTCAGGTACATTGGATGAAGCTCATAGGAGCTGTTGGTCACAGTGTGATACACTTACATTAGTATTCACTTCTGTTTGACAGTTGCGTTTACTATAATTTAAGTTGTCAGACTCTCTGTCATTCAGGTATGTAACCCATTTAGTCCAGTACTCTTCTCCCCTTTCTTTCTGTAATCTGAAACTGAATGTCATAAGTTCCATATTGTGCATGTTGTTTAAATATATATCCACTGGTTCAGGGTGGGAGGTTCTTTAAGAAGCCAGCGTCTTGTTAATGCCTTCTTGCTGGCTACCATGAGAATTTTTAATAAGTATTTGTCTCCAGCGTCCAGAACCTTGACTATGTTTCCCAAATACAAAGAAAGACAAGTGGACTCGATATCAAATCCTAATATACGCATAATGGCGGCTTGAACATCAGCCCAGAAAGACTGCAGGGTGGGACAGGACCAGAAGATGAGGGTATGATCTGCCATTAGGTTCCCACATTGTCTCCAGCATTGATTCTGAAGTCCAGTTTGTTTTGATTTTATTTTCGGGGTTATGAAAAATCTCATACAGTTCTTCCAACAGAGTCTCTCCAGCCTTGTGAACTTGCAGTAGACACCTGAGTGTCGATGGTGAGAGACCATTCCTTCAGAGAGATTTGGACGTCCAGCTCTCTTTCCCACTTTTGCTTTATGTAGTCTGTTGAGTTGTTCTTCATCAATAGTGTCCTTGAATATAGAACCCCAATGATCCAGCTGGTGGGTTCTGAGTTGTGTGCTTTTATGAAACACCTGTGTAACACCAGAGGTTCTTCCTTGCTCATTTCCTTCACCCCTTTTACATAATAGTGACACATTTGCAAGTATCTATAGAAGTCTTGTCTCTCTAAACCATATTTCTCAGACAAAGACTGGAAATCCATCCTGGAGTAAGGAAGAATACGATGTGATGCCGTGCCTTATCCATTCTTTATACCTTAGATCTTGGGATGCTGGTTTAAAATTTGGGCCATATGCTGGCCACCTAAGTAGTTTTATCTCTTTCTGGATCTGAAACTTCTTCACAAAATCTGACCGTATACTAAAAGAAAAACAAACCCATTTATTCTGGATATCAAATGAGTCCTTGATTAATAGATGGACAGTCTAACGAGGACTCTACAGATCTACCTGATATTGATAGTTCAGTATTGTTCCACATGGCCTCATAATCAGGGTTACACCAAAGAATCAATGGACGTAATTGTGCTGCTAGATTGTACTTTGTGTTTAATGCTAAATGTTAGCATGGTTACATTCTAAGCTTATACTGTCATGATCCGGTTACCTGTGTTCCTCGTGTTTTCCTTTCCCCTTTTCTCTCGTGTTATCTGTCTGTCTGTCCGTCTGTCTGTCTGTCTGTCTGTCTGTTCCCCTCACCATCAGCCTGATCAGGGCCGAGTCTAACAGGAAGGCTCTTTGTTGGCAGATTGTGCTGATCTCTTCGTGGCTTCCTCGGTTGTCTCCAGTGTGAGTGATAGCGTTCCTCCATTGTTCCTCCTCGTGTGCCTTTGTTTGTTAATGTTGGATTTCTTTTTGTTTGGACTGCCACTAAACGTGTATTGAGCAACACACTGTGTTTTCACAATAAACAGAAGGCTCTGGTTTGTCACATTTGAGATTTTTTTTTTAAAACAGTGGTTTCATTTAGCTGCAGACGTCCATTAAAGCAGAAGTATTTAGTTTATTTTACAGTTTTTAAAGACCATTTTACAAACATAACTTTGATCCTAGACACCAGACAGACTGAATACACTGCAGAGGAACTGACTGCTTGACATTCTTTGGTCTTGATTCCAGGTTCAGCCACGATCCACGAGAACCAACGAGACCAGAGAGCACAAAGACTCCAGGGAAGAAGCCCAGCTAGCAGCATGCATTAATGACACATGAGTGCATACAGATGGGGAGGGAGAGGAGGAGGGAGGAGATCGGTGCATCACGGAAACTCCCTATAGCAGCATAACTTGGGGCTCGTCCAAGGCAAGCCTGAGCCAACCCTAACTGTTCGCTTTAACAAAGAGGAGAGTTTTGAGCCTGCATTTAAACATAGAGAGTGTGTCTGCCTCCTGGACCAAGACTGGAAATGGTCCCACAGGAGAGGAGCTTGATGACTGAAGGCTCTGGGTCCCATTCTGCGCTTGGAGACTTTAGGAACCATAAGTAAACCTGCAGTCTGGGAGTGCAGTGGTAGGGAACTATGAGCTCTTTGAGTTATGGTGCGTCTGACCATTTAAGGCTTTGTAGATAAGGAGAAGAAATCCTTCTGCTTGTGAAATCCATATTCTGAATTTCACAAGGAACCATGCAGAGAGGCCAGTGTGGCAGAAATATGATCTGCAGTCATCATGACTGGGACACGAGTATCGAGTATATTAGGATCATGCTGCTGTAGTGCCACCTTCAGGTAAAATGCCACTGAATGCACATCTGCACATTATGTGTATGCTGACTAAACCACACCTACAAGAACAATCACATCTGAACTGAAAATTGAAAACAAACGAATGGCTGTTTTCTGCTCTAACAGACAGAATGTGGTGAAGACTGAATGTGAAAAGCATATAACAGATTTTAAAAACGGCATAAAATGAGGAGAAAAGTATGTGGTCTTCAAGGATGGATACTCATTGTGTTGGATCAAGAAAATCAGGAAGAAATCTTGGCTCCGTTGGCTGTTGGCAGTTTCTTCTCCTGACCTGAACCTGATTTTTACGGCTGTATGTGTTCCCTGTGCTGTTTGTCCCTCTTCCTCTCCTGTACTCTCTTGCTGTGGCCTGGACCTGAAGTGCTCAAAGGCTCCTCCAGCATCAGCAGAGGGAGGCTTCAGGTGGTGGGACTGCTGGTCCGGCTGCCTCTCAGTCTGTTGCATGTTGTGCTCTGACTTTGTGTCTCGGCTGTTTGGATGTTGTTCATAGATACTTACATGACTCATCGGTCCCAAACTGAGCTGGATTCTCCCCATTGCATATCCCAATAATCCTAATGATCGGCCCTACATTAACAATTGACTGCACAAAACACACCGCACACACATACAGATGTGTTTATTATGGGACTAAAATAGAAAGCCGATTTAATATACATTTTCCCTGTTGTTGTAAACAAAATCCGATTTAAAAGATAGAAATATACAATTTCACCAGTACAGATATTACTCACCAGAACCGTCTACCTTACAGCAACATGCTTTTAAACTACAAATATAACATGTTTTGTTTTTTAAAGGTACATTTTAGATCACGAAGGGTGTCTGGACCAGCACATTTCAAAACACAAGACCTGAAGCTGCTATCACGCTCAGATTGTTTGACACCCCGTTCAATAAAGACTCCAGACAACAACTGGATCTTTTCTGGTCACATGATACTGATTACTGGGACTGTAATGAGCCAAATACAAGAATCCAGAAGTCTAATTTTACACTGAAGTACATTCAAGCATCACTGTACGTGTTACTTTACCCGACAAACTTTGAACACCTGTGGATAATTGCTGGGAACATGCTTTCAGAAGGCTGACACAATGAGGACAGCGGCAGCACAAACATCCTGCGAAACCAGACCGAGTGGTATGCTGTCTTCATGCAGAGGAAATGTAAGCGTGCTATTGGGTAACTAGTCTAAAACGGGTTAAGTGACCTTTGAGCTGCAGGTTGAGTTGTGATTGGTTCTTTTCCACAGGGCAAACAACCACAAACAGAGAACAAAACCAATTTCAGTCCGGTTCAAAACATTAACAACGTACTTCAGCTTCAGGTTGTTTTTTAAGATTCTATTTATGGCTTGTGCTTTTATTTTACAGCTGACAGTATAGACAGACAGGAAACAAGAGTCTGGAAGGGTACAGATGATCTGCGACCCTTGCCAAAATCAATCCGGGCACGTCAACACATCTTAGACCACCAGGACGTCCCATCATTTTTATCAGCCTCAAAAGACAAAGTCTTTAAAGGACAGAGTTCATAACTTTTCCCATCTATCTTAGCACAGTCACATGTTGGTGTGAATATTGAAACAGGGTTTGCATGCTGTAATCATTCATCCTGTTTATCTGAAGCTCATGGGAGGTGTCAGCAGTCTGAGTTCAGCAAAGTCAGAATCTTTCAACCTCTTTTTATTCCGTCTTTGTGTTGCTGTTGCAGCAAAGAAGCACGGACGGTGACTTCAGGCTGCTGAAACCTCAAATTAACTTCAGATAGACTTTGGAATATATTTCTGCAGAGAAGCAAAAATGACTTCAATGCATACACAATAGGATGAACATGAAGACAGACTTTTAAAAGATGGGAACCTATCCTTTCATGGAATAAACAAATAACATGCTGTGTTAGATTAGCGAAGTTTAGCTCTTCTGGTCTGAACCTATGAGAGCCTTACAGTCTTCTGCTTTTCTCTTCCTGGTGAAGTGACCAACAACCACAGCCAACGACACCAGTGATGCTAAGAAGGAACAGGCAAAGAAGATGGTGCTGATGTTGGTGCCGGCGCTGGTGCTGGTGCTGATGTTGGTGCTGAAGTCCTCCTTGTCTTTCCAGTCTTCTCTGCTTGATTTGGTGTCTGAAGAAACTGGTGGAGGAATCACTAGAGAGACAACAGTACAGTAGTTTTTACTTGAGAGGACAGACAGACAGATTGATTCACTGATTGATTGATTGATTGATTGATTGATTGATAGATGACATATTAACCTTCAACAGGCATGTCATGGCTTTCCACTGCAACATTAAAGTTGTTATTTTCCACAGCTGCAGAGTGAACATCCTGCCAGGCAAACTGCAAAGGACCCTGGATAATCTGGTGGCTCTCTGTCTCCCTGCTCAACGACCGCCTCCGTCTGCGGGCGGCATCTGTCAGACAGCCCTGAGCACATCTGGAAAAGGGACTCTCGGGCTCACACAGGATGACGGAGCAGGTGATGTACACCTGTAAGGCAGGGGACAGGTAGGAGGTTTTAGTTCAGAGGAAATCCATCAAAAACCACCCACGTTTCCTTTCAAATGTGTTTTATGTAAAAGATAATTCCAGAGAAGCAGGGATGGAAGCAAGTTCTGCTTCTTTAAAGTCATTTAACACAAGTAAAAGCAAAGTGACTGTAAAAAGGTAAATCAGTCCATTTAAATCTAAACAAGGAAATGTTTCTGCATTACTGGGTGGTGATGATGATGATGTTGTTTGAGCACCTTTAGGCTGAGAAGCGCATTGAAGTGCATTGAAAAGTCAGAGCAGCACATGTCTGAAAAGTGAGATGATGAGTTTGATTGACGTGGATTTGGCAAACAGTGAGGCATCAGATCTCTTTCAGTCATCTATCTGTTATTTTTGTGTGTGTGTGTGTGTGCGTGTGTGCGTGTGTGTGTGTGTGTGTGTGTGTGTGTGTGTGTGTGTGTGTGTGTGTGTGTGTGTTCATGCCACACCTTCACAGCCTACCAGCTCATATTACAACAGTCACTACAGAACATAATTAAAATGACACGGGAAAATATCATGGAAGAATAAGCTTCTCCTCATCCTGGCAGAAAACCAGATTCTGGAGTGATTGTATGATATCTGCACAGTGTGTTTCCTCCATCAAGACAGCTGAGTGCCAGCAGTGTGATTATATTTTGGTGTATGTTTTAATATTCATTATTATTACCTGGTTATAGTCTCCACTAAATTTGAAGGCTTGGACCTCAAAGTTGAACGTAGTCTCATCAGGAGAGTAGACGATAATAGTCTCGTCCTGCAGACACCTGGGAGGAAAACAAATTATAACACATCACACAGATATAATCAAGGAACCATTTGTGAAAGATGACTTATTAATCTTGTCAGAGCTTAACTCTGAAAAATGTTTTTGTTTGTGATGCCGGAAATCGTCAGCACTCACCCGTTCTTGATGAGGTCGTAGAAGACGCCGTTGTCGGGGTTGTCGTCAGGGGTGGCTTTGCATGACTCGACAAACAGTTTGACACTTGGTAGCTCTGATTCAGCTTTAATGCCCATATAAACCATGTCTAACATCTTGACCTCCACTGGATAGGCGCTTGGATCCACCTTATCTATGAAGCTGCTATTGCCATATATGTTAAAAGAGAAGCCAAAGCTACCGAAGCTGGACTCGGTGAAAATGTAGTCAGAGTCTTCCAACTTGAAAGAGCTGGAGATGCTCATGGCTTTAGGAAACTGGCAAGAAAAGTCAATCATAACAGTCCTCCTCCGATTTATGATCTCAGTGGGCAGCACAATGGATTTGATCACATTCTTGAAAGTGATGAAGTCTCCTTCATCCTGTGTTTAAGACAAAGAACAGTAAAACACGTTAGTGGGTGAGGAGGACAGGACTTCACACAATTCTAAATATTTCACTTCAGTGTGCTTTACAGCTTCTCGTTGCCATGTAAGCACCCTAATTTCCACTGTAACCGCTGTCATTTGATCAGTTAGAAAGCACACTGACGTACCTCCAGGCGTGTGCCGCAGCCGCTGAATGCCGTCCTGGCTATGATGTGAGTGCTGTTGGAGGTGACAGTGCACGACTCGTCCTTCAGCCTGAGAAAGTTCTCGTCGATGTCAGGAATGGAGGCTTTCTCAATGGCCACCACCATCTTCTTGGACAAGCAACGAACCGTGACCTTGCCTGTAAATCACACTCAGATTAATTTAACTTCAATGCAATAAGGACAACGCAGCTTCAGGCTATATTTCACTCACACATTCTGCTTTCATGTGCTTTATATCCTCCAATAAATGTCCCACTGTGCAGAGAGTGAAGCAGCTTTGGCTGAAATCAGACTGAGATGTTCTGCATGTATTTACGCCTGCATAGCATGTTTGTCATTAGCCTCGATAAGACATCCACCTGCAGATCACATGTTAATACCAGCTGTTAATATAGTCCATGCACATTAGGACTTTTGTCGTTGCCTTCCAAAATGATTTTTTCAAAGGGCTTTCCAAAGGCAACTGGACTTTCTTGAGGTTCTAGACGACGTTTCACCCAAGAGGCTTCCAACTGACTGGTGGAGAGTCACAAGTGTTACACTGCAGAAGTATCTGAAAAGCAACAAACACCACCTCCTTGTGCACTTCAAGCCCAGTAACACTCTGACGCTGGAGCTTGTCCACCCCGAGCACAAAACACCTCAAGACACAAGCAGACCAATGATTTGAAAGAGGAGTGAAAGAAGCCATCCATGTCAAACTGGGACGACATCACTGAACAAGGGAGGTGGTCCACAATTCCACTTATCAGCCACTTGCAATGCAGCCCTGAGACCCCTCCCCAGGTGGCTGAACACCCATTCACAACAGGACTCATGTGACCCTCACATGGTGAATGATCCTGCAGGAGGAGAAATACCTGCGACTCCCCACTAGTCAGTTAGAAGTGAAGAGGCCTCTTGGACGAGAGCTGAAACGTCTTCTAGAACCTGGAGCAGGTCCAGTAAAGCACTTAGACGTACCATGACCTCAATGAATGCTGATCCGAATCACTTTGTTCAGGTCAGATCTGCAGTCACTAGCTATGTAATGTAGTTTGTTCACTTTTTTCTTAAGCTAAGTGTTCAAATGCACTGAACATATCACTGTTCACATGGCCCCATGCTCAGCGTTGATTCGGTTCAGTAGAACATGTAGTCTAATGAAAGTCTGAGCTGTCACATACAGTCCAGTACAAAACTAGCCTATAAAAGCACCGCACATAAGGCTCACCAGCCTGTAATTTACAGTTGAGTTATCAGATTATGACTGTTTCTTGTGGTATTTGAATGACCTTTAAATGAGGAAGTAATGTCCTGTGAGTCACAGCCGAGTTGACGTCAACGGTCTCCGTCACCAGTGAGGAACTCCACCGCTAAAAGCTACTGATTATTTGAGCGACTCCGATGATTCAGTTTAATCAGATCAGTATGAAAATTATTTGCACATGTACTGAAGACCATTAGCTAGGTGGCTATATATTAGCATTCTATCCGGTTCGGATCCCAATGGTCACAACTTTTCCATGATTTCTGGATCTGACATTTCTGTCATGTGACTCCACCCAAATGCATGAAGTTATTTGATTCGATGTCTATGAGCCAATCACAGCATTCCACAACCTCGAAAGTATAGTGCAGTAAAGCCACACCTTCTTTTTCATCAAGCATGGCCGACCATGAGCCGGGGGGAAGTGTAAGGTACACCTTTTTTTTACTGCTAATGATTTATGAGCACAGTTAGAGAATTAATCCACAGTATTTTATTTTGTTTGGAACATAATTAGGTTTTGTCTGTTTTGTCAGGGCTTTCATCTGAAAACAGTTAGTAATAACTGAGTTATTAGAGGTAAAACTCCAAGCTAGCTAGCTCGCTAACTGTCAGTGAAAGTTGTCAGTTATCAGAGTTAGCTTGGTGGCTAAAAAGACAATGCATTTTACACAGTTTGTTCAAAGAACGTGTTTGCACTGTTGACTGTTTTGAGTGTGTATAAATCGTCTTTGTTGAGGAGGAATTCAAACTCTGACAGAGGACATTTAATAAAAGTGGATGGTGCAACGCAGCTAACGAGCTGTGCTAGCTTCCTCCATGTTGCCTCAGCACTGCCCTGATGGAAATGAACTGATTTCAGTTAATGAGAGGTGGTGTCTCAAACCCCGTCCCCCTGTCAAACCAGCTGTCTTCTCTGTCCAGGACACGTTCCTCACTATCATTTAAGCTACGTTTGTTGTAAACAGGTGAGGCGCTTGCTCACCTGTGCTCTGACTTCTAGATCTCAGGTCACTTGCTGATCAGGTGACTTCTTTGTTGGCAGATTTTAATAAACCCTTTGAGCAGTTTACAACTTGAATGTCTCAGACAGACTTGTTACTACAACAGTCTCAGCTGTTTTTTTAAAGAGATAACTGATGATGAACAAACCTTGAAGGACAGATGCTTCGGACACCGTGACAACAACACACCTCATGTCTGATTGACTGAATGACAAAACAAAGAAACTCTGTGTTAGTGCATATTGCAAAAAGAAGGACAACAACCATAACAGTGATAATCATCATCATGTCTGATGAGGTAAGAAAGTAAAGACTAATACTGTTTTTCACACATTACTTGTTTTGAATATCTTAATCTAATGGAGACATTTTACTGATGAGACACGAGAAGATGGAAAACAAATAGACGTTGCAGTGTGAATGTACAAAAAGGCTGCAAACACCCGTAAAATACCACCTCCTAACAGATTGTTTGCACATGACGTCATGTCACTCTTCTGTTGTGGTGTGAGCTGCAGATGGAGGGCAGGAAGTGATTTTCTGCACAGGAAACACTATAACACTCTCAAAATGCTGATGTTTAGCATCGTTTAGGGTCGCTCAGATCGATCAAACCAAGAAACCACGAGGAGCGCTAACAGAAAAGTTGTTTGCCTCCAGACTTTTGTTTTGTAGAGCAGAGCGACGTCTGAACGAGCAGCTAGTTGTTTTATCTGCTGCCTCAATGAAGCAAAAGTCTCAGTTCAGTTTGAAAATGGCTCCTCTTCATAATGTTCAGATTTTCTGTTTATATCTTTGTCTTGTAATTTCATCTAAACTAGCTCTCCTTTATCTTGTCCATTAAGCAGTTTTCACTTCCCGCCCTCCATCTGAATTTAACATCACGTGGCTGCGAACAACCTACTCAGTAGATCCAGGCTTATGTGTTTGTCAGTGCTTGCTGGTCACACAGCAGTAAGCAGACACACCTTTCGTTTGTCTCTGCAGTGAAGCAAACAGGGACGACTCTGTGTGCGTCACTCTCCTCTGGAGTCCAGCTCAGAGCGAGTTTGGCTTTTCCGTGGGCTTCATCAGTGAACTCTTTGCTCATGCGCATGGGGCCGCTGATCTGGAAGTCATTAATGCTTCAGGGAAACAGACAAAAGGGAACATGAAATGATTGTCCTTATTTGGCACACAAGGTATTATTATCTTGTTTTTGGGGACAGGAAATGATCACATTAGGGGATATTTCTGAGTAGCATGGTTGACATGTTTAACAAGTGAATACCTCGCATGGTGAGCCTGTGCTTCAGCCATCAGATGGAACCTCTGACCCACGGTGGCCGACAAGACGCTGCCATGCGAAGGAGTCGAGGACAAGAACTTGGGCACCACATGACCAGCATCACAATCTGGTATTTTGGCAAGGACTGAAATACAGACGCAACGGACTGTCAGCACAGGAAGAAAGCTCATTTTCATTTTCTTCGTATTCATTCTGGTGCTTCATGTGGCCATTAATGTGGCTTCTTTGCTCAGTCGTCTGTCACCATCGCTTGTCTCTGGAAAAATTACGTCTCCACCTACTTTCAAGGCACTCATGCTAATTTAGAATGAAAAGACAAAGGCATTTGTCTTAGTATCCATCCAGTTAGCCCAGCTTAGCAGGGATAATTAGGCTTGTTCTTCTCCCTTCAGAAGAATATGGAGGACAAACTGTGACTTGAACAAGACTGAGAAACAAGTTCCTGGTAATGACCTAAAATTAAATGGATTATGACTAAGCAAAAAATAAAGACATACTGACAATTATGTCACCATATTTTGAGAAAGACGTCATTCTAGTGTGAGAATATAGTTGCAAATGCAAAAAAATTGCAAAAGAATAAAACCACTATTTTATAATATAAAAAAAGGTGAAGCTTTGCGAGGAACATTAAAGATGTGATGAACATGAAGGTTGTTTCTCTGCAGTGTCACTGAAATGTGTTTCAAGTGACCAAAATGTAAAATCATTTTCCATCTCATAAACATTTGACATAACAGTAACATACATGTCCTCCTAAATTACAGCTTTATCATCATAACTCCATGATGCTTGATGTATTTGGTTTGACATCATAAAGTCTGTTTGACAGTGTAACGAGGAGCCAGATAACGTTTCGGTAATTCACCTCTGACTTCCATTCAAGGGCTCAGACAGTTGGTCCACTTGTGTTATTCTATCCAATGCACATTTTGTGTGCTTGAATCACTTACTCTCCAATGTAAACTGCAGCGATAACTTGCACAGAGGTAGTGACATGTTGGAGGGGTCCCAAACGTCAGACGTTCCATCCTTGTAGGTCAGATTGATGCTTTCGGCGGGATAGTCCTCCACTACAATCTCAAACACGTGGACGCCGACGTCGACTTCACCCATACTCATCAGTGTGCACGTAGTCTATGAGGAGTTAAAGGAAGAGGATTAAAACGCTTTGTCTCTTTTGGGTGTTGATCTTCAGAGAAAATAATGAGTGACAACTATTTCTTAACATCATTAGTTTTCAGTATGAAGGAGCAGCTCTTGACAACATGAGAAACTGTCAGTGACAGCAAATACTGTACATTTCTGAATTAAGAAACCATATCCATAACCATATCAATAATGTGTGTTTACCAGCAAAAATGGATTACCTCGTTCAGAGTAACGTTTGACGAAACGTTGGCCTGTGACATGAAGCGGCATCTCACGTGATCTCCGTCGGGATCGTGTGCCAGAAGTTGGTACTCTGAAAAACAATTCTGAGGCACCCTGCATGAAAACACAGTTTGATATTTGGATTAGACACAGACTGAACACATGAGTTCATGCATATTTTTTCCTAAAATATGGCAGTTTTGTAAAAATCTGGACTGCTCAGTATCGGGAAAAAAGGAAAACAAAAATGTAGAAAATAAAAAGGAGATATAGCAAATGAAAAGTCAAGTTCTCTCCCAGTTTAACATATTTTTAAAGCATCAATTGTCACCAGACAGAACTGAATACAAAGAATTGTGAGAGAGAACTTAAAATAGTGTTTCTGCCCAGTCGTCGGTCAGCGGAGCCTCCTGTACTTTTTCAACAACTCAAACATTTCACAGAAGTCAGGTGTACTTTAGGCTCTTGTATGTTATCCGATGTGCTGAATTAAGGTCGTGCTGCAGAAAGGAAGAAAAAGTAGTGACATTGCATACGGTAAAAATATAATTCCCAGCGCACTGACAGACTGCATGATATTTGTTATTGTTGGAGTCTGCGTCACCTGCAGAGCTCTGTCGTGTCATTTTAATATTTCAATCCCTGCTTGAGGAAACGGTTCGTACCGTAACGACGACACTGTGGTGGTCGCGGGACAGTTGTTGAGGACATGAGTGTCAGATCGAGTTCCCACGTTCAGCTCTGCATAGGTCGTCCAGTTCGTTTTTCCATTGACATTCGACACCCAGCAGCATCCCGACTCGCTGAGAGGAAGAAGATATAAAGTGTTATCATTCAGAAACACACTGACGGCCCGTCCACAACCCTCAACCTCCCGCAGCCCCCCCCCCCCGCTGCCTGAGGGGCTGCAAGATGGAGCCACATCAACAGTTTCAAGAACAGTTTCAAGAACAGTGTCCCTCTCAGAGCATTCTGACAGTCTGCACACACACACACACACACACACACACACACACACACACACACACTCTGACAGTCTGCACACACACACACACACACACACACACACACACTCTGACAGTCTGCACACACACACACACACACACACACACACACACACACACACTCTGACAGTCTGCACACACACACACACACACACACACACACACACACACACACACACACACTCTGACAGTCTGCACACACACACACACACACACACACACACACACACACACACTCTGACAGTCTGCACAGACAGTCATGTTTCCAGGTACTTATACTTTGCTTTAGTATTTCTGTCTTATCTAACTATGTAACCACTACATCTCAGAGGCAAATGTACTTTTTACTCCACTACATTTGTCTGAGAACTTTAATTACTAGTTACTTTTCAGATCAGAATTTTTCATATCTTGTTTTTATTTAGTTTTTTGCTTCGAACTGTACAAATTTCAAGACGTTCTAAAAACATAGGAATCGTCCTCCTAAACTCCTGTAAACTTCTCTTCATGTCACTAAAACCCCGAAATTCCCCAAAATATTACTGAATGTCCTCACTGCTACCTCTGATCTGACTGTATGAAATGTTCAGACTTCATTTTTGTTTTGTTTGAAATTATTTTGGCTCGTCTTCATGAATCAAACTTCTTTTCTTTCTATTGTCTAAAAATTATTTCTGATATTTTTGTTCTGTGTTCTTATGTGTGTTTTTTCCAACTGTGAAGCACTTTGTAACTTTATTTTGAAAAGTGGTTACAGATAAAGGTTATTATTATTATTATTATCATTATTATTATTATTATTATTATTATTATTATTATTATTATTATTATTATTAGCATTACTGGTGTTATTGTTGTTGTTGTTATCCGGTGTGACACAGCAGTGTTTTACTTGCTCTATGTTTTCATAAGTGCATCACATTATGTTGTGAAGTCCTGTTTAAGGAAACATTAAGTGTCTTTACAGCAAAACGAGCCTCCGTGTTTCATGTTTATTCACTGAAGGTCGGTTTAATAACGCTGTGTTTCACATCGCTTCTCATTTTCTGCCAAAGCTGCAGAACTTTCTGATGTAATTTTGTCTTCAAACACTGAAACTAGCATGAATGTCAGCAGGCCTGATGCCTTATTAGAGACCAATCAGACAGCGAGTTGGTTTCCCGGGAGCAGACCTTACCTCAGACGGAAGCTGGTGTCATTCGTGATGATGGTCACTGTCGTTTGTCCTTCAGTCTGACACCACCTTCCTTGGCCCGTGTCATCCATGTCTGTTACAAGGCCATGCGTCATGTTAAGGGCTGTGTACGGCGTCCCGTCCTCCCATGTGTAGATCGACTGATTTTCACAGTCACCTCTGCCATTCTGTCTGTGATGAAAGGTTACCTGCAGGGTTTGAGAAGAAAACAGCATTTATACCATGCAGACATTGTTTAAAAGTGCCTCCTGGAAGAGGAAATAAGGTGAGAAAGAACATCCATGTTTATTTGTTTAGAATTTTTTTCTTTGCAGGTTGGGAAATTCCACAAAGTTTTGTAAAGGCGGGTCATAAATCCTCTGTGGGTTACAGTCGGAGACCTGACGCAGGTGTTTCACAGGCTGAGGAGCACTTCTTCTCTTCCTCCTCTGTGGCTGAGTGGTTCCTTAAATCAGTGACGCTGGACTCCATAAGTTTGCTTAAGCAGATTTTACCTCCCAGTGTTATGATGAATTTTGCTGATAATCTCTTTAACAAAATACATGAAAATTAAAGAAGGTAATGAAAAATAGAGTACCTTAAGTATCCCATCCTCCTCCACGTGTGGGTGGACGATACTGATGCTGTCTCCATAAAATGTCTGAGTTGAGGCAATGCCCCATAGCGCAGATAACAGCAGGAGAGCTGCACCTGCCTCCATGATGTCTGACTGAATCTGTCCGTGCAAACGTTTGTTCAGTCAGTTTCAGTCTCAGAGATGTGAAAGGCGGTTCCTTTGGAATTCACCCAACAGGACAAACCAGATCTGTGCTGAGTGGTAACGTTATGTTTTTGAGAAAGAGGCATCCACTGTCGACAGCTTGAGGTATGATTAAAACTGATTATACGTCGTCAGAGGATGTTTTGTCACTTGTTTTCTACAGACTTCAATCCACTGGTTTGGGTTGCACTAATCAAGCCGAGACACTGCATCCAGCAGGCCCTTAAAAACACTCTCAACACTGTCCACACTTCTGTTTCCGAGGCTTCTTCCCTCCCTCGTTTAATGGATGGATGCTGTGAAATGATGATTGTCACTAATCCCTCAATCAGGATGAGCTTTAGAGTCACAGTCTGGAGTCAGATCAGCTTTCAGTTCAGGGCTCAAACAGGAGGCGACTCTTATCAGCTCTGTTCTCTCTGAGCAGGTTGAATTGTTCATTGGTAACAGTTTTCCTGGTTGATTACATGATTTCTAATGAGGACTCTCTGATTTAAGATGGACAAAGAGAACCAGAGAAAGTATCAGGCCAATCTGAACCAAATGGATGAGATGAAAAAGATGATGATCAACAGAAAATGTGGAGCATTTGTTTGACTTGTTCCAATCTTTATCTTAACAGACATGGAAGGAACATGACAAAGAGGCTGTGCCAAAAAAAAAAAGAAGAACCAAACGGACTAAACCCATCAGAGCAATCATCTGCAAAATGCACTTAAAGTATTGGACATTTAAGTACTTATGTCTTGTTATGTCATCATAATAACTTCAAATATTAGACGTCTAATATATTAGTACTGATTGTAGCATTGTGGCTGATCGAGGTGGAGCTAATCTCAACTATTTCATGTATTTCATGTGAAGTCTATTCTATCACGACGCATCATATTTTAAATATTTGTTAGAATATTATGTAACTATTTAATGAACCTGTGGAGAATTATTTTTGTTGTTAAGCTGTATTGATTTATCTTGAAGGGCCTGAAAACCTGTTTTCTCCATCAGCTTTTTACTCTGCGAAGTTCAATCCTGCACAAACACACTGTTCTCTGCAAAATGTGAGAGCCATTTTGTTTGTTTTGACATGACACTTTCTATTTTTGTGCTTTGGTCTGTTCTCGTTTTATTGTCTAAAGTGGGCAGGGCTCGCTCTGAAAACCATGACGTAACACATTTACCTGAGCCAATGAGAATTCAGGAATATGTTAATAAAATGTGATGACAGTCATGCGCTCACGCCCGGGGGGAAATGCTACTGTCAGCCCATCAGAACATACCGCACCCACATAGTCGTGATGACGCAGATTCTCTAACCTGCGGCCTCTGACTGATGCATATTTAGAGGCAGACGCTCGAAACAGCTTCACCTGAGAAATAACCCACAAAACTGAACTTGTAATACGAGTGTCGCTGGAGTTTTGACCTCATCAGATTGTTTTTTAATGATACTTACGTAGTGTTGCAATAACACTTATTAACAATTTATTATCCATATTGGCAATAGTACTTTTATAAACTCTATATATTGTGCATATACTACATAATCGTAGTATTTCTCAGGTGCAATACAACACATCATCAGTAGTTTTCTCATAAGAATATTAGCAATAGTACTTTTTTATGGCAGCAGGGTTTTTATGGCATTTACTATTTTTTTAGAATCTGTACAAATGTTCATATAGGTATTTGTTTTTATGTTCTGTACCCTGCGTACGTCTTCATTTGGACCTCTTTATGCCACTGTTTTTGCTCTTTGTAATACTTCCTGCCTGTAACGACTAAATTTCCCAGGTGTGCGATCAACAAAATCTTATCTTATCTTATCTTAGTCGTTGTCAGAAGTGTCAATCTTCTTCCTTTACCAAACATAGATCACAAATTAGGCTTTTGGAAACTTTCTATTTCTCCTTCTTTGTTGAAATAAACAAACAACAAGTTCCTTGTGGATGCCAAATAGCACACACTGCAGTACCAAAATAACATAAATGCTCAGCAATATGACTGCTGATGTAAGCTCTAAATCTATTGCAAAAAAGTCTAAAAAAAAACTGTAACAAACTTACAAGTCAAGGAGATGAAATATGGAGAGCACAATTTATGTCAACACCTGTCCAGATTTCATATTCTAGCTGATTAATATATATTAGTTTAAAAGGAGCCTTCTTAACTGTGTTTGTACATAATGATGAGGTAAGAGCCATTCCACAAAGCCAGGTGACATTATATGTAATGATGTAATTCCATTTTTAATGGATTTAACAGGAATGCAGATAAATAATAAATGGAGTGTACGCTGAGGTAAAAGAGCTAAACTAAAAACCTTTGCTTGATTCCCAGGGGTTATGATAGAGGAAACTCCTCATAAGCAATTACATAAAATAAATCCTCATTAAATAGTAAATAGTAAGTAATCCACCAGTTTAATGTTGTTTTAGGAAAAAAGGACATTTATGTTTATACAATCTCCTTATTTACTGGTTATTATTATGTATAAAATATGTCAGAAATACTGCTTGGTGCTGAAAGGCAGATTGTAGTGGGGTTTAGTTAATATTATTATTGTACATAAGGACAAAGTATATGTCCCAAAGCCCAGCCTTTTGGACACCTGAGACAGATCTGACTGATCTGACTCTTTGATCCCATTAAGGGCTTAATGCTGATTGGTTGAGCAGTAGAACAGGGTCAGTCGCAGTGTTGTCAATAACATTTATATTAGATATCATTCAATTTCAAAATGGATTTATTGTTTAAAATGCAATTTGACAAAACTGTTTCAATATAACGACAAAGCATTCGCGCCAATCATTTGACTTGGAGTGAGTTCTGTCATGTAGAAGTTTTACGTTTGCTTCCGTGAACAGCGAAGGTCAACAACAGCTTTCGCTTTTCATAATTTGAGGCACACGAGGACCCGTACTGACGTCAGCCGATGGAAATTGTCACAGTGGCAAGATGGCTACGGAACCAAATAAGACTGAAATCCTTACCATTTTCAAAAGATTAAGGTCTATTCCTACAAACAAGGTAACCGAATAAGACGCCGCCGCTGAACGTGTGTCGTGTTGTTCCGGTGTCTGGTGTCAGAAGTTCGTCGGTTAGCTTCGCCTGCTCGGTCAGAAGCCGTTAGCTGGTTGGCTAACTGTTTGCTAGCATGTAGCTCGGCCCGCTACACGGTCAGTGTAGCTAGCAGAGCAGCTAGCCGCTGCTAGCATACCGGTAAAGCAGTCAAACATAAAGGCCACGTATACGTTTTGTGTATGCTGATGGAGCTAACACTGAGGCTACGCTACGTGTGGGAAATGAGAGGAGGGAGTGTTAACTAGTTAGACTAAACTCTAGATATATACAAAATACGGTTCGCTGTTCCGTTAAGATATTAACGTTATCCATTTGAGCTCGTAACGTTTGACAGTATTGGAGCGTATGTCGCTATCAGTAGCTGCATTGCCTCTGGCAGAGCCATATGTTCAGTTCAGTGTTCGTTTACGGTGTCTTGCGTTTGGTTTTACACCGTGAAACCAGGATGGCTTCAATGAAAGCGTACGTTAAATGTTGTCCCACCGCTCCAGGGCTGTAGCCATGCTAGGCCTGGCTTTATAACGTTTCTCTGGCACAATGTGAACCACACTGCCATCTTTTCTCATCGAAGCATTAGTTTGGACGTAAATTTGGATCTTGGATGTAAAGAGTCCCTCACCTGCCCTCTTTTCAGTAGCAACAAGGGCTGCAAGTTCTAATTATTTGTTATTATCCATAAATATGTAGATTAGTTTATAGTTCAGCCTATGAAATGTCCAAACACTGGAAACTGATCAGAGTCCAAAGTGACAACATGTCAGCGTGTTGTTTCGTCTGACCAACAGTCCAACACACAAAGATGTCCAGTTTACCAGCATATCCAAAAGAGAAAGGCAGCAAATCTTCACATTTGAGAAGGTGCAATAAGAGAATATTTGGTATTTTCGCTTGATCAATGACTGATAGGAGCAATCAGTTCTCAAAATTATTGATTACAGATTGAATCGTCTGTTTGTTGCTGTGAAATCACGATCATTAAGCCTCGTAAAAACATGAATACTGATTCTGTTTGCCCAGGTTCTTGTTATTAGTTTGACCTTCCTCTGTTCTCCTTATTTTGATGTTTGTGGCTGCCCACAATTTGTTCTGCCAGCTTATAGTTGCAGTTTGCACTGACTGTAAGATATAATCACATGATAATTATCTTTTCATTAAAGTGTCTCTGTGGCATTCTGCCTCAACACTTGGTCTATTTTTTATGTTCATCATAATGTTCCTGTTTGCTTTTACTTCAATATGTGCATATATGATATTTCTAAGATTTACAGCCAAACTGGTGCAGAGCCAAACATAGTTGGCATATGACCAATCAAAAACGTTGAATGAAGCACGATGAGGTTTTGAAACTGGTGCTGCATTGCATAACTGAAACACAGACATCATTAAAGTAATGAGTTTCACCTGTGCGTTTCCAGCTTGGACGAGTCCGAATGTATGCTATGAAAAGGTGTGGGGAATGATTTATGTGTGCACGCTTAAGAAACACAGAGTGCTGTCGTGCTAGCACAGTTATTCAGCTCAGCGAGACGTGTTTGGAAAGGTGAACAAAGTGTACACCGCATAACGAGCTGATCTGTCAGTGAGTAAAAGGAATCGGAGGTGATGCTCGTTAAGTAAACATGAGTTGAGTCCAGGTTATGAAGAGGCCGATCGTGCTCACTGTCAGTAGCAGGAGAGCCGTTTTGTGTGTAAAAACCTTTTTCAGCCTTTAAAGGCGGCAGAACAAGTTTGGGAATCACTGCTTTACTGTGTGCAGCTACCACAGACCCTCCACCCAAAAAACAGGCATTTTTCCTCTGTTTCTTCAAGTTTTTCTGTGGATGGCGGGTCTATGGAAACATGTTCTATACGGCTGAAACACCCAGAAATGCACTTGTTCCGGCCTCTTTGGGGTTTAGACGTTTTTCATCACTTTGTGAAAGCATCAGTTTCATGGTGACCTTGTTGCTACAGAACAATGTAATTACCATTCCGATGTTGAAATGTGCGTGCTGTTTGTGCTCAGGTTTGTTTCGACTGCGCTGCCAAAAACCCCAGCTGGGCCAGCATCCCATATGGTGTGTTCTTGTGCATCGACTGCTCTGGCATCCACCGCTCCCTGGGAGTTCATCTCAGCTTCATCAGGTAGGTTTGAGGATAACGCAGCAGCATAGCTGTCACCAGTCGTGTCCTCTTTGACAGTTTAAGTAGGTCTTGAACCGTCAGAGAGCTCTGGCGCCACTTTAATAGCCAGGTACAATTCATTTAGTCAAGCTTAATTAATACGTCAAGGACTTCCATGGCCTGATTTCCAGTGATGTCAAGAGGACAGTTCAAACAGATCAAATCCACATGAAAATAATGAGAAAGAAAACAGTTAATGTATGTGTGGGCTGGTTTTTAATCACGGTTTTAAATTAACGTATTGGTACAGATGCATTAAGTTTTAATGTGTGTGCCACATAACTGAAAGCAGTTTTCCCAAATTCATTGTTTTCACGCGGGACTTCGAGCATTAGCCAATCACTGGGGCAGATGAAATAATGAGCAGTCCAATAAGGAAGTGATGCCATCGAGGGCTTTATAAATAGACAGAACCCCCCCCCCCCCCCCCAACTTTTTCATACAGGATGCAGTGATAAGGAGAATAACTGGCACCAGGAATGAATGAGTGAAAAACTGAATCCAGAGGTTTAAGAGTGGAGGCACTTCTCCACTTCCGAAAGCAGAGCGGAGCTTATGTTTAGTCTTGTTTGCATTCAGGACTAATGTCAAACTTTGTTTATTCATCAAAGGCCTGATGGGATGCCTTTTGACTGCAGACAGTGTTTAGAAGAATGTGGAGTATGTGCTGTGTAGTGAATAATTTTGTCTTTTGACCACAGATTGTGACTGAATGAGACTCTTCTCTTGGTCACCTGTAGAGCCATGCTCAGGTGTACCTGGCGTACTGCTGACTTTCCATATTCTTCCCTTTTCCCCACAGATCCACTGAGTTAGACTCCAACTGGAACTGGTTTCAGCTTAGATGTATGCAGGTTGGAGGCAACGCCAACGCGGTAAGTCAGACTGACCGCTCTGAGAAAAAGACGTTAGAGCTGAATATGAAATGAATTGAAAACAACATCTTTAGTGCGATTCAGTAACTCGCCTTCTCCTCCTGTCTGAAGACGGCGTTCTTCCGCCAGCATGGCTGCTCCACAAACGACACCAACGCCAAGTACAACAGCCGTGCAGCCCAGATGTACAGAGAGAAGATTCGGCAGCAAGCCAACGTTGCATTGTCCAAGTATGGCACAGATGTGAGTATCGACCGAGTGGGAACAGTTTGGGGAATATATGCACCAAACAGCACGAAGCTGCACTTTCAGCCTTCGGTCTGTGGCGGGCAAAGACCTCTCATTCCTCAGATGATGTTTTAACTGACGGGAAGACACATCCCGTCTGACAGGACAAGCCTGACTTTATTCACCTGAACGCGGATAGTTTAGAGAGAACAATCTCAGCCAGACAACAAACCCATACTTAGCCGAGTTTGAGGCTTGAATCATCGTATCATACACACATATCTGCTGTCATCCTCAGGAAACAGTAATCATCATAAATCTTTGTCCTGTGGATCGCTGACGTATTGCTTTTCATAGGAGTGGTCATCTTCAGTAGTTATCAGTGTCTGAGCCGTGGAAGCAGGTCTAGTTCAGAGTCCGCAGCGAGTCCACTAATCACACAATAACAAGCTATAAACCTGCTGTGTGTTGTGTGAGTGTGCTGAAGTGTAACACGCTCGTCCTGTGCTCGTTGCAGCTGTGGATTGACTCCTCTGCGGGAGGATCTCCTGCTGCTCCTGAGAAGAAAGAGGCAGACTTCTTTGCAGAACATACACAGGTTTGTTTTTTGCAAAATCATGACCCGCTGCCATCTTCAGTAAGTGTATTATATCAGGTTTAAAGATGTTCGCCACGTGTCCGGGAATGTTTTATTTCTGTTTAGAAATATGTTTAAAAGATGAATTCTTGTGCACTTGATTGAAGATATGAATCACCTGGATGTGTTTTTTCCTTTTCAGCAGCCTGCCAATGACTGGAGTATGGCACCGCCCTCTGAGCCAGAGCAGAATGGAGCCGCCATCACCCCACAGCTGGTGGACACGACCACTAAAGGCCAGGACGACAACCGTTAGTAAAAGCGTCCTATCAGTTACTTTCCTGTTTTACTCAATTAACTGCATAACATGTTGCCCTGGAGGTCTGAGAAGACAACCCTGACGGGGTTCTAGTGATGTCATCGGGGTTATCTTGGCCAGGTTACTGATGGACTGCGTTACAAGCTGCAGGTGTTGAGCTGAAGACAGATGGATGATCAGCAGGCAGCGTCTGATGCTGCAGCACTGCTTTAAAACAGCTGAATTAGCTGATTGATTCAGGAGGATTCTGCTGCATGTGATGAATGAAAGTCAGCGACATTTGCTTCAAATGTTTCTCATCTGCTCCTTTGTAGAGCCAGAGGACGGACCGAGCATCGACGGTCTGAGCACGTCACCCAGAGCTTCCATTGGTGAGTCTGTTAGCTTGAATCAGCGTCTGTGAGCGAAGGCGTCGCTCGCTCTTACGTGACTTCAGCACTGTCATCGACCATTTCCTGCTCCCGTTTGACATCCGTGCTTATTCAGAGGGTACATTTTGTCCCGCTCGACCGCTTCTTATCTCTCAGGCACTGGATGGTATATTATCACATGGTAATGATCATAATGATTAAAAACTCAAGAGAAATCAGTGCCAGTAGTCATGATTTCTTTGAGAAACATCCCAGTCAGATTGTGTCAGTGAATGAATGCCTGGTTTTTTCTCCTCTGGGTGAACTCCAGGAACCACACACTCACCCTCCAGTTATGTTAGCAAAGTAATAATTATCTGTGCAGTGACTGAAGACATACCTGCACACACCTTGCTCATTTAGAATTCTATGTAGACAGTGAGAACAGTCCAAGCATGATCAATTTCATGAGATACAGGTGCGGTGGATTCAGTAGCCTAACCTGGGCTCAGACCTCACCGGTAAACATTATCCTTCTGTTAAATCAGCTTCTTCTGTGTCTCGGTTATGACCGTGGTGACTGATTTGTCCTGTCGTGTAGAGGACTCCATGCGTTTGTCGTCACAGGAGGGATGGACACCTACAGGTGACTGGAGTGGGCATAGCTGTTCACGCTCTCACGCATGGCTGTGGCGCTTGACTGACATGACGTCCAATCGGCCGCCTTCCCCTCTCCCCTCTCTGCTCTTCGCGTAATGGAAAAAGAGCTTGTGATAGTTGACCTCTTTCTGGCGAGCACCTGTTGTTAAACAAGTTGCTCCTTGACAAGCTCGTCAGAGTCAGACAGAAAAAATCTGCCACATTGATTTGTGCAGGGGATTACTGTGAGGGTGAATAGTTTGCTGCTGGTATTTCACGTGGAAGCTGGCGTCACAATGGCAAATGAGATCAAAGAATTCTAATAACAGTGTTCGTCAGGGCGGGCTGTTGTCTCTGAATGATGTACAGCTCTCCAGAGCATCTGTACTTTAGTTCATTTTCTCATGATGAAAGCAAACTAACAGCAGTGATATGAGAGCTTGAAGGTCTTCATCTGGCTGCTAACTAAAAATCCACGTCATGCTGCGGTGTCCTGGTTCACTGCCCTTAACTGAGCAGAAGCACTTTGAGATTAACAATAAAACCAGCTGAAGTTTGCTCTGAGTGCTGCTTCTCTGCAGTATGAGCTCATGTTTCTGAGCTGCTGTGTGTGAAAGTCATTCTCAGGCTGCCTGCTCGGCCAAATGGAGGCTTCAGAATAGAAATATCTGGCAGTTTTTCAGCAGATTGCCTTTTGTGTTACAGATGTGAAGCCTTCCATCATTGGAAAAAAGAAGCCCATGGCTGCCAAAAAAGGGGTGAGTCATATTTTTACCAAAGCACAAACCGTGTGTTCGAGGAGCTGCAATGCCTGCAATGAAAAGATGTAGTTTCACTAGACTGGTAGTTCTCAACACCTCTAACAGTGGGTGGAGTAAGTCCTCAGTGTCTCCAACGACACACAAACTCCAAAAAAAAAAAAAAAAAACCCTCCATATTTCCAGTTTTAAAAGATGTGCAGGTGTGGAGTCAGAAAGACGTGAGCTGACCAGACCTCTGTGGGCTCAACGCTACGTTAGCCGCTAGTAGCTTAGCACATAAATAAGATGATATCTCTGCCTGTGCTGCATCTATTTAGATGTTTTGGTCCGGCGGCGTCACAGCCGTGCAGTGCTGAACAGGTGGAATACTAAATGAAACAGCCCCCTTCAAACACATTAAGACAAATTACCTCGTTATGAATTCTTAAAATGCCCTCTCACCTCCCTCAAACAGAAATCCAGAATCTATGAATTTGGGAATTTTTGTTCATCTCAGAATTTTTACTAAAAAGTCCGTTTTCAGTGTAGTGTATGATGGAGGTGCAGAGTCCTGCTCACATGTGCACTCGTTAAAAGTTAAAGTGGAATGATACGAGCTGCTCTCAGCACAGAGCCCAGGATGAACTTTAACCTCTGACGTCTCTCGCCGATGCAGCTCGGTGCAAAGAAAGGTCTGGGGGCCCAGAAGGTGAGCAGTAAGAGTTTCTCTGAGGTGGAGAAGCAGGCGCAAGTGGCCGAGAAGATGAGAGAGGAGCAGGCAGCTGAGGCCAAGAAACAAGCCGAGGAGTCCATGTAAGAACACAGACATGTTGTTTTATCTCTTATTGGACAATTCAGTTAAAATGGAGCTGAACTCAGCTTCACCTGACGTCTCTCATTCTGGCTTTTGCAGCGTGGCCTCGATGCGTTTGGCCTACAAAGAGCTGGAGATCGACAGGAAGGTGGAGGAAAAGAAGCTTCAGAACCTGGAAGGCAAGAAGAGGGAGCAGGCGGAGAGGCTGGGCATGGGCTTCGGCAACAGGAGGTAAGATCAGAGCGTGGGGGTGATCAGCTTCCAGGAGCAGACTGCTCCTGTGGGCCACGCACGTGAGGCCTGAGTGATGTGTCATCATCACGGCGCCGTTGTTCCATCTCTGTGTGTGTGTGTGTTTCCTGTTTCAGCGCGGTGTCTCACTCGGTGATGTCGGAGATGCAGGTGATCGAGCAGGAAACTCCTGTGGGAGCCAAATCCTCTCGCTCCAAACTGGACATGTTTGATGAGCCGGGTTTCACCTCCGGACCCCCAAAGTACGTACGACAGCTGTCAGAGGACGCCTGCTGGTTTGCGTTCTCCAGTTTGAGTCCCAGGCCTGCAGGGACGCTGTCCTTCATCTTGTGCTTGATGTTTCAGGTACAAGGACAACCCGTTTACAGTGGGAGACAGCTTTGGATCCCGGTGGGACACTGAGGGAGGGACCGCCTCCTTTACCACCTCCTGGGCTCCGGAGAAGGAGGACCCCAAGGAAGAGGTCACCATCTCTAGTATTCAGCCAATTGGAGAGAGGTATCCATACACACACAGACACACACAGACACACACACAGTGTGTGTAAGCGGCGGTGTTCACTGGCTGCAGCTCTGATTGGGGCTCTGCGTTCATTCCAGACTTCCCAGCAGAAGAAAAGCCGAGGTGTCGGCTCCAGTGTCCGAGTCGAGCGAGGCCAGACAGAAGTTTGCCAACGCGAAGGCGATCTCTTCGGACATGTTCTTCGGTCGGGAGAGCAGCGCAGAGGTGAGGCAGCTCGTCTTCGTCCTCCAGCAGCCCTTCAGTGTTTCTCTGTAAAACTGGACTCTTATTTCTGAGGTGTTGACGTCAGTGTCTTCTTGTCTCAGTATGATGCAAAGACAAGACTGGAGACCATGTCTGGCAGCACCTCCATCAGTTCAGCTGACCTGTTTGGGGACGGCAGCGACCATAAAGGTAAAACCTGTTTGTTTTTTCTTAGTGTCAGAAAATCCTGTGAAAAGACGACAACTGTTCCTGTGAGAGTCCAAGTGTGTTTTTAGAGAAGAAAGCAGCTGCTCACTGGAGCTTTAAGCAAACGTTGTTCAAACGGGACTATTTTCAGCAGCGGATGAATCCACGCTTGGTGCTGCAGTCAGTCAGCCGTTCACTCACTGATGCGTTCAGACATGCTGTGATCAATACACAGACTGTAGGAAACATGGCCGTCGTCTCCCTGACATCAGGTTTGTGAAGAGAGAAATAAGATGGAGCAGCTGGCTGTCACTCCGAGTGGCCGCGCCCAGAATTATGCAAACCTTTAAACTAATATCATGTTAACGAGTGAGTCATATCAGGATTGGACACTGTGCAGTTATGTAACGAATGAGGAAACCAGCTGTAGAGGCCAAACTGGTCCGTATCAGGCTGTTTATTGCTGCTGTGAATGTCATTTTAATGTGGAGGCCTATGGGGAGTGACTCGCTTTTGGAGCCTCGAATGGCCATTTGAGGAACTGCAGCTCATGTTTGGCTTCATTCTTCAGCCTGGAGGTTGCTGCTTGGTTCACTATCAAACTGTCTATAAAAATAAAGGTTTAACCGTCCCCCCCCCCCCCCCCCCCCCCGTCCCCCCGTCCTGAAATGGAAAACCATCATCCTGAAAACCAAACCTCATGTAAAGCTGAGTGAACGCTGAAGATGACGTCTGTGCTGCCTCCTGTCTTCCTCTCAGGGAGGGCGTCGGGCTTCGACAGCGTGCTCCCCTCCGGTCCCGACATCGCACAGTTCAAACAAGGAGTGAAGACCGTCGCGGGCAAGATGGCTGTCCTCGCCAACGGTGTGATGAATACAATCCAGGTGAGACGTCCGGTTGCAGGAGCTCTGGGAACCATCCGGCATCGTGATCTCCTCTGTTGGCTCATTTGTCTGCTTTTTAAATGTCTTCTCAGGATCGTTACGGCTCCTACTGACCAACCCCGGCGAGCGAGCACCGACCCGTGGGAAGACTTACTAACGCCTGCGTAGAGCCGAGCAGCCTCCTCACGACACGAGCATGTGGGTGGCGTAGATGGAACGAGAGGGAAGCGGGAAGGATTGCATGGGAAAGAACTTGTCGCCCACCTTCTTTTAGAGACGATTTTACAGGAGTGAGACAGTATTTTCTTCTCTCATTCTCATTTTCAGACTCTTGAGTTTTATTTTCTTAAAGGAAACCATCGCAGGGCGCCATCCTCTCCAAACCAGGAGTGATGTCGTCATTTACTGTCGAGAATTTTTTGGTCTTAGTTTTCAAATTGACGTCAGAGTTAATTCTGCTCGATATTATTCCTTCTACATAAATCAAAGTGTTGTTTTTGATTCATATTATTCCTTCATGCTTAAGTCTTTTTTTGTTTGTTTTATTGTGGTATTAAAAAAGGTGCCGTATATATTTCCAGCGTTAATTTGCAGAAGAATCCACGATGTTTGCATTCAGTGTTCACTCAGTCCACTTTGTTCACAGCTGAGTTTCTCATTTACATCCAGCACCGAGCGTTTGTGAGCTTGGAGTTAAGCATTTCTGTCCACGTGGACGGAAATATTGTGAAGCATTGGAGCGTCACATCTTTAACGTCCTCGCTGCTGTTGACGGTTAGTATCTTTTACAAACAGGTCGATCCAGGGAGACAGATGCCTCCGACTCGCTCGTGTGTCCGACGAACAAACACTGCAGGGGAAGCAGATTTTAAAGTGGAGGTTAAAGCCGAACAGCAGCTGTAACAGACAGTTAAAGTGTGGACGTCAGAGAACGCGCTTAGTCCCAGCTCATAAACCACCACGCTGTTTTAACTATGCATCTCCGTGTAAGACGGCGTGCGCGTTGAATCTGAAGTCTGCCTCGATGCACCTCGACTCCAAACACAATGAGACACTTTGACGTCGCGCTGCCTTTTCTCTTCTCCGCAGTTTAGACTCTTATTTTGGAAGGCTGACTTCAGCCTTCAGTTTACAGTTTGATCTGCTCGTCTTCAGAAAAACACTGAACATTGGAGGTGTGAGCTGCATCCCAGCGGTTGTGCCTGTCACTGATGATGATGATGATGATGATGAGGCCAAATGATAAAATTGAGGCGGGAGGCATCAAACAGCATTAGCCCAGAATGAACTCAGTATAATATGAACAGCTGGCACGAGTCACAGTAAACATCAGACTGTGATGCGGCTCTTATCTAATACTCTTATTTAATATCCACACTCATCACGTCTTGTTCCTGGCAGACTTGAGGTCTGCCAACCGGTTTGTAATTTTCTTTGATAGATAGTTCATATTTTTCCCAGCGTGGCCATGCCGTGTGTCCCACCATGATAAACTCTCCAACAAGTAACAAACGTGGACTGAAACGATGAAACGTTCAACTATTTATTTGTAGGCTACAAAAAGAAAATTATTCAGTATGTTAATAAAGATTGAAAACATCTGCCGCTTCCTGCTCATTGACTCACACACACACAGCCTGAAACCTGCTTTTGCCGTCGCACAAGTTGTGCTGATGTTTAAGCTGCTTGTGTTGGTATTTTACAGTAGCTCGGTTTGGTGCGCGTCCTCGTCTCCACATGAAAACTGGCCAGCGCTGAATCAAAGGACGGGGAACTGAGCGCCGGAGGGGTCGAGATGTCTCACTGCTGACACCTCGACGGATCAGGCGTCACTGCGAGCGCACCTGCAAACATCCTGCCATCCACCAATTACATAACCTGGACTGTACAGAGCGCTTGGAATGAAAATCGCCTCTGACACAGGAGGAACATTCAGCATTAATCACAGCAGCGCCGTGTCGTGCCGTGTCGTGCCATGTCGTGCCACACTCGAGGTAATAAAACCTGTTTGCTGATTACTGGAAGTAATTTCATGAAAATCCCATCAGTGATCTGAAATAGCTTCCTGGATCTAAAATCAGCTTCCTCGCTGTCAGTCAGAGGAGATTGTTTCACATCATTTCAGCAGTTTTTTGGGGGAATTATCGTCTGTCCCTCGTGGTCCTTCCTCGCCGTCGCCCTTGTTCCCTCACAGAGGTCAAAGGTCAGAGCGCGTCCAGCAGGTTTTATCCCCAGTTGTAGAAGTAGATCTTCTGCCAGGTGGGGAGGTAATCCATCAGAGGGCCTGAACAGAGATCAGAGTGAGAGCTGAGCGCTGAATGACAGGAAACAGCATTATTTCTCTTCACACATGCTTGACTCAATATGCTGCCCATAAAACTAAACTGTCTGTCTTAATACGTGGCCACCAGTCAGTCACATCTGAGCCATCGTACTAAACAGAAGTCAAAGTGGCTACAGATAGAAGAAACCAAACGATAGGAGAAACCAAACGATGCTGACGTGAAAATGAGCCCCGACTCGCTGCTCAGGTTTTCAGAGGAGCTGCACCCTTTCACCTGATGAACACATGACTGTGTCGGCCTGTGGGTAAAACACCTGGAGGACGAGTCCTCGACTCGTTCTGGTGAAACGACCATGAACACGTCCGCTAAAGGCTAAACGTGGAGCCACACAGTCCGCAAACGGACTCACTGATGTCAGGATCAGCAGCTGAGAGCCACCACGAGCTTCCTCTGCAACAGCTCCATCGTTTGGTACTAATTCTAGAAAATGGAGACTTTAACTTCTAGACTTTCAGTTAATTTATTGTAACCGAGCAGACACGTTCAGAGAGTCAGTGCACAGAAGGTCGACTGAACATGTAAGAAAAGACGTTTGTCTACATAAAAATCTACAAACAGGAAGAAGGTTTATGGTAATTCTACCTTCCAGGAAACCATGAAAATGTTACAGACCCATTAAGTAAAGGGGTTGTGGCCTGTCAGTAACACAGTCAGTCAATCGGAGGTGAAACCACACCCACACAGTCCTGACCTTCTGAAGGTTAAACTCCTCAGAAATAAAAACTATGCTTGATGGATATTTAAGTCACGTGACTTTGAAAAGTCACATGACTCATACACAGAGCTCAGCGGCACTGAGCAGACCTGTCCACTGTACTTACGCGCCACGAGGCCGATTCCTGGAACGTGATCAGCCAGGAGTTTGAGCAGGAAGAGGATCTTCTCCCTGCAGACGAGGACACAGTCACAGCCGTTAAAGCACAACAGCTGTGCTTTTTAATAATAAATAATGATAATCAATTCATCGTTTCAGTCATTCTTTAAGCAAAAGTGCCAAAAATCTGTGGTTCCAGCTTCTAAAACTGATGCTCTTCTGTTTCTGTTTCTGGCTGTGAACCTGATGAATGTGGATGAAGACGTCACCGTGGACTGTGGGACACTGAGATACTTACTCTGAGTATTTGTCATAGAAGGGTGAGCGCAGAAGGTAGTAGAGGAAAAGAAAGGTTCTCCTCCTCATCTCGGCCCTCTCCCATCGATTCTGAAATTTTGCCTCGCTGAGCACAGCGAAGCTAAAAACAGAAGACAAATGACTGAAAGAATTCTGTCACTGAGAGAATTGCCCCCGAGGCGACTCTCAGTCTGAGCTTTTCATTACTCAGCGCTCACCTGTCAGGTCTGACAGACATCCTGAGGGCAGAATGTGGAAATGCCTAAAAACAACTGGACCTGTGTCGTATGTTTTGTTGAGCTGTTAACATCCATTTTATTCAAGGTCACCTTCAGCCCTTAAAGCCGCCTCATCAAACTACAGTTCTGTTATTCTCGTGACTGGGAGACCCCTAGTGGCAGAAATGAGGCACTGCATGTTTAAAACAGAGGAGATCCAGAACGACTGCAGCGCTGAAGCTTCAGATGACACAGCGAGCAGCTCGGACCTCAAACCTGATGCAGATGAAATGATTCAGCTGCTTCAACATTTACACTGAATGATTTCTGTTCCTTGGTTTTCTCTTGACGCTCTTTGATTTCTGAGTTTATTTCACATTTCAACCTGCAGAGAAACAGCTTCCATTCACATCCACACATTAACAGAAATATTTGTTTCCTCCAAAACACAGAGGAGAACATAATGCAGGTCTGCTGCACGATGAGTGAAAACCAAAGAAGAAAACTACTGGGCTAAATCCTCACAGCTGAAAACCTGACAAATCTGAAACAAAAGGGCCCAAAAATCTGGATGAACGTCCGACAGCTTTGTGTGTCGTGAGTTAACTTCTGCGATGGTAAAAATAATGACAACAGACCCACAAATAATGTGTTTGGGTGTTAAGTTTGCTTCACAGAAACACGCTTTGTGTTGTGTGAAGGTACAGCTCAGACGTGCTGTTTACAGTGTTTCTCATTACATGTGAACAAGTTAAGAAGGAGGAGCGTGTTCACCTGGAAAGTTCGAGGACTCCGGAGATGAGCCACGGCTTCCACGACTGTTTTCCACAGAGGCCGAGGCAGAGTACTGCAGTCAGGAAGGTTTGCTGTAAGGAAAAACTCCCCAAACTCCCAAAACTACAAACTACACGACAATAAAACAAAACCCATCAGCAGTCTGATTCCTGACTGTGGCTCTTTTTTTTTCTTCACTCTTCACTTCTTCAGTGTTTTTGGCTAATTATTATCTTGTTTTGGGTAATTTGCGTAAATGTGGACAAAAGCATCTTGAAGCGTTGGTGCACGTCCGTTTTCCTCCCGCGACTCACACACAGCTTTCTACTGAAAGACGTCCTGCGGAGGAGCGCGCAGCTCTAGCAGTACTTCGCCATCTAGAGGTCAAAACGGTTAATGCAGGACAGCGTCGTGATCCTGAGCTCAGCAGAGACCGAGGAGGTCAATTTGGCTGCTCTGTCCTGAAAGATGATCACAGATTCGTCCTCCCATTGAAGCTGGATGACATGAAAATACAGACGCACAGCCGAGGAAGACGGAGAGTTATTAAAATAATTACAAAAATAATAATAATAAACGAGTGTGGTTTGTCTGTCTGCTTATATACCACAAAACCCAAAATGCTAAAATGTGGTGTAAAAGTCAGACATCACAGATCATGTGATCAGATTTTGGTAGAGCTACAGGAACTTTAAAAATGCCCCAAAAGGCCTTTTTTCCTAAAGAACTGCAGCATTTACCTCACATGTACCCACGACTGTCTGTCACTGGTTTGGATGCAGATCCAGATTCAGATTAGAAATCTAAAACATTTTTGAGTACAGTCTCTCTGTTAGACGAACATGTAATTCAGCCGCCGTGCGGAGTGACAAACAGCGAAGGATACGGTGAACAAGTGGCCGTCCGATGAACACAGACTCAGCGATGGTCTCCTGGAGGCTCAGGTGTGTTGGTTTGCTGTCGAGCTTCTGCCTGTTAAAGCTTCTCCTCCTCTTCCTCTGAGTCGGTGCAGCTCCCAGCCGAGGCTGCAGGAGGCGAGCTGGAGCACAGAGGAGACGAGAGGAGGTGAGGAAGAAGAAGGAGTCAGTAAATCCTTCAGTCACAGTCATTTCTAGGGTGGTCTCTGTCCCCAACTGCCCCGTTACAAATGGTCCCAAGATTAGATTGAGGGACCCCTAGTGACAGAAATCACACACTGCATGTTTGAGAGACTTCTTCAAGTCTTTTCTGTGATTGTTTTAGGGGCTTGGCTCATATTTTCATGCCGTACAGCCATTTAAGAAAGAGCTGACGCAGTCTCACCGCTGCCCAGCGGCCGGATGACCCGTCCTGACCTCTGACCCACGAAGCAGGAGTCATCCTGCTGCTCCGTGTCGTCGTCTGTGGAGGAGAGGAGGCGAACGCAGAGTCACTCCTCGCAGACACATCACTTATTCAACGCACAGGAGCTGACACTTATGATCTCAGCCAACATTTGCTTTCAGTATTCCAACAAAGAAACATCATCATTCATTCATTCATTCATTCATTCATTCATCAAACTCTTTCTGCAGGACAAACATGTCGACTGTTCTCTGGAAGAAGTGATGAGAAAGAGAGAAACGGACCTTCACCGACGAGTTCTGCTCCTCTGTCCAGAGGGATTATGGGAGGTGAAGTCTGGATGCCGGATTTGTACCACAGAAGAAGAACGATGCGAAAAACTGCCCTGAGGTCAACGTGAGAGGAAAACAGGTCAGAGACACACAACGTAGTCGTGCTTCATGTGATTCCTGTTTGAACGGGTTTTTAAAAGACGACATGAAGTTTCTACTAAACATGAACTAATAACACCAAACAAAGCTCCCGCTGAGCGCAGGCACTCGGTTCATCCACTACATGGCCAAAAATATGTGGACACGAAAACGTTCCACCCACACGAGCTTCGTTTCACAATCGCCTGTATTAATGTGATGCCATATTTTGTATGCTTTAGGATATGATTTAAAAAAAAGTCAGATTGAGAAACACAAAAAGTTGAGTTCGTTCGACTACAAATCCGAACATTTTCTTTCATTTTCCAATCCTCCTTTTTGTTTATTTCCATTTCAAATGTTGAAAATAAATGAAATTCAAACCCAGAAAAAAGGAAACCGTACTTAAAAATCTGAATGAGTCCGATGGCCAGCCAGCGGCCGATGTCACCCCACAGCTTGCAGGCTCCCATCTCCAGAAACACCTCCACGTACTCCAACACAGACAGCCAGGTGAGGAGCCTCTGCTGAGAGAGAGACTGGACACAAGGCAACACACCAGTCAGCCTGCAGCTCGGGGTTAACACACAGCTGCTTCTGGTCATTCCTCCGGCTCGTTCAGCCGCAGCAGACCAAGAGCCAGACAGCTGTCACTGTCCTGTTACGGCTAAACTTTACCTCATATGTGTGTTACCTGTTTCCACCTGCACACTTTGCAGTATTCAGTACAAGTATATTTATTTTACTACAGTTTAAATCATGGCAGTATGTGCTTCTATGTGCACTTCCTGTTCATCTCTACTGCACATCACAGCGCAACAGTTCATATATTTAACTTCCTTCTTGTTTACTGTTTTTAACTTAAGTCTGAAAATTGTCATCTATTTTGTATATATTTAAAGACAGAAGTGATACCTTCAAGTCATCCATTAATCAAAGTAAAAGCCCACAAATAAAAAGTGAGAGCGCTTCCCTCCATCGTTTGCATAAACCAGAAAAACCTGCCCCCCCCCAAATCCCTGCAAACCAGCAGATCTGAAGGGTTTTTAGTGACACGCTTTGTGTCGTATCCAGCAGCGTATAATCCAAACCCGCCTCAGACAAAATGCAGCGAATGCTTATTTCTCTGTGAGCGAAATCTGAGATGATGCAGCGGTTGCTCACCACAGGGAAGGCGCATCGCAGCCCTTTGCGCAGAATACTGTCGTTGAACAGCACCAGCAGGTTGGAGGCCGAGTACACTGAAAAAGACAAAGAGCCACGAGGAGGAAGATCATCAGGAAACGACTGGATGACGTGTCGCTCGCTGTGAATCGCTGTGATCGTGGAACAGAATCATGTCGTGAACTGTACATTCACAGAATCTCTGAGTTTTCTGATTAATCATTTCACCTTAAAATGTCAAAATTCTCAGAGCTCAAGGTGACAATGATTGTCCCAATAGCCAAATATATTCAATATTCAATAATCAATGACCAGTCCTCACTTTGAGAACATTTTTGTTTGATGACTTCAGATTATTAAATACTTATTGATTCATTTTCTGTTAATTGAACTAATCTACTAATAATTTCAGCACAAATCAATACTTCTACAGCCAGGCTGGTATTTGATACCAATATTGAATTGAATTTAAATCAGTGAGAACTGTTAGCATCTGTTTGACATTAACCAGCAGATATATAAGAAGATACTGACTATGATCAGATCATGTGTATGTCGGGCTGACGGATTTATGGGACTGACTGTTATTGGTGCTCAGAGTGAATGCAGGAAAGAAGAGTCCTTAGTAAAAGCAGCTGTGTTGACTCTGAACTTTTACTCACCAAGTTCTGATATTTCATGAGAATCCGCAAACCGCCCTGCAAACCAACAGTGATGACAATCATTAAGCTGCGGACAGTGAAGCCAGGGCCATGTTTGTATGGGTGAAAATGAAACTCATATCAAAGCTCGGTGTGTTAACTGCAGTCAGACCTGAAGCTGAGCTGTCACACAGCCTCTAAGCTGAGCCACATTTAATTCTGCCTGCTGTCACTGACCTGCGATCAGGTAGGAGAGTGTCCGCACGGTGCTCTCCAGCTGTGCTGTGGCAGCTGGGTTTCTCCTCACATACTCAATGTACCGCTCGTAAAAGCGACTCAGTTTGTCGATGTTCTCCTTAAAGTGCGACATTTCTGCGTTATTTTAAAGCATACGGAAACATACACTCTTCTTTTAGCCGCTGTGGTCACAATATGCCAGCTACACGGAGAAGTTTGGTAGTTTTGAACACATCGGACCTCTTGCAGCTGCTCATGAAAACAAACTTCCGCCTTGGCGAACCGTCCGTCATTTATGTCCTCCGCTCACAGGTTCAAACACTTTGGTTCCTGTTCCTACTGCTACTATTTAGCGCGCGGGTTCTTCTTCCGGACACGTTATTGTTGCATCAGCATCAAACCATCCGGCACTGTGACTATGTCGACCTCAGGAGAGCCAGGTGCAGTACATTTTTGTTATACACCGTATAGACAAAAACTATGACAGCACCATTTAATGCGTTTTAACAAACTGTCACAGCCAACAAGCTAACGTTAGCTACGTGAGCTATCTAAAGCTGCTGTAAAGCTTGTAGACTAGCCGCGTAGCTATAGGAAGCCGGTTAGTGTGTAACAAGCCGAACCCCCTTTAAAAATGTCTCTATTTACACTCATAGATAATGGAGCTGAATGAATCTGCAGAGACACGCAGGGCAAAAAATACGAGTCAACAGCTTTACTGAATTTAAAGGGGACACTGGTCAACTCGACACAGATTCCATACAGTGTATTTTACTTAGAACACGACAAGTTCAAGTATTATAAATGGTTAAGAGTTTTGAATGGTGTTCGGTCTGGCCTGTTTGCACCGTGTTATACACTAAAAATCTGTGGACCATTGAAAATGAGTTGTAGCTAATTATTTAACAGTAGTCCAAGTTTGTGTGTTTTATTAGATCATAAAATGAATCAGGACAAAACATACTGATATAAGCTCAGGTCAGTCATCTATGGCTAAAATAGTGAAATAAAGACAGCACCTTCACATCGTTGACTTCCCTCCACCTGAACTGCTGCACCTCAGCCTGAACGTTGCATCGCCTTTAACAGGTTATAACGGCTCTCTTCACATCTGGCCAGCTGTTATTCTACATGTCCACACGACATTAAATGAACCACTGAGCCTGTAATTTATTTGTGGAATGGACAGACTATGATAACTCATGTATATTTTATTTAAATGTTTGTTTTTACTTTTTTTTTTTTTTTTTTTTTTGCTCAGTTGCATCAGCCAGTTTGATGTCACTTTCACTTTCACTCACATCTACATTAATTTTATTTAAGGTTCAAATGCCAAATGTCCTGAGAGCCTCTTTGAATCGCTTGTAATTACTATTATTACTATTATTATTATTATTACGAGTCTATGAAAACAGATAGATTTCCAAGCTCACTGGCGGACTGATCACCTGTACAACACTTTTTAATGAAGGTTTTATAGGTAATATTTGAGGTAAATAATTCAGATTGTGTTTGTAGGTTTCAGGTTTTTAATCTCTGTTGCTTTTAAAACAAAACTGTTTCCCCTGTCGTGCCAGAAAGTGATCGTCAGTCAGAAACGTCTGCTGTAAAGATAATTAAACTGGTAGAAAATGACTGAACTTCTAATTTAGCAGATAAAATAATGCAGTTTTGTTTTTTTTTGTTTTTTTTTTTTACTGTGTATAATAGTACAAAACACTGTATTTCTTATCCATATCTGACTCAAGAGATATTGATTGGTTGTTATTCTCTATCCTTTTTGTATTGCTAAATTAATTGCTAAAAGCTCTTTCTCTTTGTTTCATGTATAACCCATACATAAAGCATGCTCAATACAGTCTGCTTCAAAATATAAGCCTCAACAAGGACATCACACATATTAAGCTCATATGGATGTTGGAGACAGTTCATGTTGCCTATAATCACTTAACTTTAGTCACAACTGATTACAGCATAAACTGCACACCTCACTTTGGTTTGATTGATCGGTTGCATGAAACTTTCCCAAAGACGTGCTTTGCTATCACCACCGACAAACTTAAGTGTATCTGCACATCGGGACTGTTTGATCCAGATAAAATCAGCTGTAATCGTATAAAAATCAGTCAGTTTTTTCACTTTTTCACCCGACCAAACGTCCGTGTCGCTGGTTGGAATCTGACTGGACCTTCGTGGTGCTTCTCCTCATTTCACTCTGTGTTCACTCGTGTTGATGAGAGTTTGCTTTGAAAGCTGCGTGGATGCTCCATCCATCCTCCACATGCATGTGTACTTTATGTTTTTGTTTGTTTGGATCATTTTCTTTCAGGACCTTTCAGGCGACGTTGTGTAAAAACTCTCTTTTTTCCACCTTTTCTCTCACTTTGTGCTCAGACCTCATTAAACCACATCCGTGTCTTCACTCTGTGGTTTTTCTGAGACGGTTTTGTTTTGACTGGCTTTCATTTTCAGTCTGAGTGTGAATGAAAAAAAAACATTTAAGTTTCTGTTTGACCTCTTTTCACTTTCACTCTTAGTGGTCGTTTCTGTGAAGTGTGCTGAACAATAAACCACATGTTGTTTTTCTGAGTGTGCCTGGATGGAGAATCCTTATTGGAGAGGGCAGAACTGATTTCCTGATCGAGATTGATTGGCATTTTGGGCTTTATACATCAGTTTAGTTGTTTATCATTATGATCTTCTCATTTTTCTGTGTTTGTCATTAAAATCACATTTAGAGTCATTTTCTAACCCGACATCGAGCCTTTTTACCAAATGCTGTCCATGATGTTTACTCCATCGGCCCACGTCAGGTTACACACACCTCTGAAACACATCCTCTGAGAGGAGAGAAGTGTGAAGGACTACATTTCGTGTGTTCTGTCGTATCAAAGGTGTCTGTGACGTTTAGGACAGCAGGCTTCGTGTCATTTAATCTGCAGGACTTCAGTTCAGCTTTAACTTCATTGACATTGTTCCACGTTGTGCTAACCCTTCAGGCCTCGGCTGTGAGCCTGAGCACTCCGTCATCCCGCTGTTCACCGTCCAGGCAGGGTCGGCTTGTGCTGTTGTTGGTGTTTTCCTCAGGCTGTTGCAGCCTGCTCGGTAATTCTCTGCGAATGTTTGCCCTCTTGTTTCTGCAGCCTTTGAGTTTGGCTTCTTGCTGCACATAAATGAGGAGGCCGCGCTGGCAGTGGCCCTGAATGACTACCTAACCTCACGCAGCTACCTGGCTGGGTTCAGCCCCTCCCAGGCCGACCAGAAAGCCTTTAAGCTCCTCCACAGGCCCCCAGACCCACGACACGTTCACGCTCTGCGCTGGTACAGACACATAGCAGCTCTGCAGCAGGACGTCAGCCCTGAGAGCAGCAGTGAGTAGACAGCTGAAGGCATGAACAGGCCAGACGTGCTCGTGGTTTCTTATAGCAGCCTGGATGTCGAGGCTGCGTGACGTCCCAGAGACGGGAAGCGTCCTCGCCAGTCAGACCGAAAGCAGCTCTGCAGACACTCACATGCATGAACCTTTTGCAGTCGTTTGAATGAGTTCAGCTTTCATTGTCTCTTCAGTCGCAGCAGCGCTGAGGAAAGTTAGTTTATCACGACAGCAGCTTTGACACATCATGATCCCCGTCAGACATGTAGCTCCAAAGACACACCTAAAGAAAATGTGATGCTGGATTGTCATCGTAAACACACATCAACACACAGATTAAGTGAAGGAAATTAGCCTCAGTGTCTGCAGGTTTCCACTGCATGTGTTGAATGCATGGTGTGCTGTCCGCTGAAGACTGTGAGAGGCTTTGACTGGTTTTCTCCGAAAAGCTCAGAAAATAAGTGAGCTGATGAAAATTGGGGCACTGTCCCAATTTAATGAGGAAATAGAAATGAAAGGACCTGAAGAAGCTGATTTTTCTCATGTGTTCATGCAGAAGAAGAGATTTGAGTGATTTTGTGATCAATAAAAACCTCCATCAGAGGAAATCTTTAATGCTTCAGCTCATCAAGATTTCCTTTAAAGTTTGACCTTCTCAGTGATTTAAAGGCTGGAAGCAGTCTGGATCATAAAGCAGATTTTACTTTAATTTACTCTAAATGTCCTGTTTCTGTCTTAAATCAGAATTCAGTTGAGGAAAAAGAAAAGTTGTGGGTGAAATCTCTTGTGGTTTCTTTCTCATTCTGTTGCTCACTTGTGGGTTTGTCGCTTGCCTCAGTTTCAGGAAAGCAACGAGTAAAACAATGAAAACTTGGCAGCAGAGCTGAAACGTTCCAGCTGTTCATCGATCAGTCGAACGGCAGAAAACGATCTGCGAACATTTCAGCTTGTTTCAGCTTCTTCAGTCTGAATATTTGGAGCTTTTCTTTGTTTTCTGTGATCGTGAATTTGATCTTTGGGTTTTAGACTCGGACAAAATGAGAGATTTAGATACATCAGCTCTCCTTCGGGGAAGTTGTAGAGACCATTGATCGTTATTTTACTGACTGAAATATTGCTGCACATGACAAACTAATGTGTATTGATTACATCTGTTAAAGTTTAAAGCTGCTGTGTAGAGATTTTTTTTAAGTGAAAACCATTAACTTTCATTGTTTTCTTTCAGAAACAGGTTTTAGATTTTGTGTTTTAAAATCCTGAACACGGTGGCTTTAAATTCTTTAAAGTCTGACTGATGGCTGAAAACATGTGAAGGCTGACGGTTGATGTGTGAGAAGAGTCCGTTTGGACCGACCGCCTCTCATGATGTTCACTGTTTTTAACTGCAGCGAAGGGAAAGCGGGTTCAGCCGCCCTGGTCTCCACCAGCAGGGACAGATGTTCCCCAGCTGCGACTCTACAACAGCCTGACAAGAGCAAAGGTGGGTTCAAGGCGAACATCAGGTCCTCGTCAGGGTCTGCGTGGAAAGCCTTCTTCATGAACTGTCTGAGAGGGAGTCGAAGTGTAAAGACGGAAACGATGTGGAGCTCGGCCACTCGTTACTGAGCACACTGCATCCTTCTAATGACTGTTGGACCTTTAGTGTCAAATAAAGCTTCAGGATCTTTATCTGTCATCTTCTCCAGACGTCTGTTGTCAGCTGTGAGAAACTGTGATAGAAGGAATCTGAATAGTTTTTCAGACATACGTCTTCTGAGGCGTGAAACTATCATTCAGTTCAGTTTCCTGTTGAAGATCACACTCCTCATGAGGTGATGATAAGGTTACGGGCAGGAAGCGTCTGGAAACGCCCTTCAGCTCGATCGTTCCTCCAGCAAATTCTGCACTAATGCAGCTCTCATAACTGCACCCTGTGTGCATGAACACACATTCGAGTATAACAGAGTTTTTATACATCAGAAATGACTGAAGCGCACTCAAACGAACATGTTGGACAAAGCTGATTGATTGTCTGATCCGCTCGTTTCAGGAGCTGTTCGTTCCTCAGGATGGGAATAAAGTGACGTGGTACTGCTGTGGACCCACAGTGTATGATGCCTCACACATGGGACATGCCAGGTAAACACAGTAAAAGTACTCGCTGTGTCAGTCTCGTTAATGATTGCTCACAGTTCCTCTCGTCTCTCCTTGGCCTGCACTAACAGGATGTGAATGTCTGACGTGTCTCTTCGCGCAGGTCCTACATATCCTTTGACATTCTCCGAAGAGTACTGCAGGACTACTTCAAGTATGACGTCCTCTACTGCATGAACATCACAGACATAGATGACAAAGTACGTGTGATTAGAAGGAAGGCTTCGTCTTCACTGGTTTTACTTTTTTTTTGAGTAGATGAATAAATAAATTTCACCTAATTTTTGGAGATCTTGACAAACACTTCAAGTCACCAAGAATTCTTGTTTGTGGGTACATGCTGAATGTAGTACAATACATCAGTGGGGGTGGGGAAATACTTGAATCATTGAAATGTCAGATTTTTATTATGATTCCTGCGTTGATTTTTTTGATTCCTGAATGGATTTTATACATATTTAACTATGTAGTGCTTAATCTGTTAGCTCGATGCTAACACATAATGGAAATTACTATTAATGCGCTAACAATAATTAGCATTGCGACCGGCCTAATATTATCTCAACAAACAATCCATTACACTTAACATGCTTAACATTAGACAATGTGTGCTCGTACCTGGAGGCATGTCCTTCCTCCTTCACAGCACTAACTCAGTCTGCTACCTGCTACAGCAACCTCAAAGGGTCAAAACTCAAACTCAGAATTCACAATAGGTGTGTCCCAATTCAGGGGCTGCATCCTTCGGAGGACCCAGCCTACGCGGTCTCTGGAGGCTGGGTCCTGCGGAGGATCCTCCGTCGGCCGCATCAACTATCAGTAAATGGGACGGTCTAGCCTTCGGAGCGTGTCCTGATTGCGTCACGACGTCATAACTTCTTCCCTCCTAACCCGGGAAAAACACACGTATGGGGTGCAGAGATGCGCCCGTACAGCTCCTATCGCTTGTAAGAGGCGCGAAATGTAGCCTATTATACAACTTACAAATTCACCTGATGTGAATATCTTCACAGCTTCGCGTCGGACGGCGCAACTGTTATATTAGACCTAATCAGTGGAGGGAAGTGACATGATTGCTTAACGTTATGTTACGTGATACAAAGTATCGTTTCAGAGGGCAAGTGCACCTCTTACCGCTTGTGTGTGTCCAGAGGATGATGCCAAATTTTGTTTCAAAGACTCAAAGTCCACAGATAGTTTCCTAAATCATTTTTATTGCAAGAAATATTATCCACCATTCACTCTGATCATTAAATGTGGTTAAAGGAAACTATAAAATCACTCATGTTGTCTACTGTCTTGCCGTTGTGATAAATAAACTGTGAAATAACGTATGTTCTGAGTTTCTGTTGCCACGGTTACCAACCAGCGTTTGAGCCAGCGCAATAATTTAGAACAATCAGGCTATTTGACCGGAACGTTTTTATAGTTGTCCTACAACTCTTTTTAACGGAGACCCTGCAGCCAATCACAATCGAGTATTCACCCAAAATAAGATATTAGTTGACATGCGAGCTTGTAACATTTGTAAGTGAAGAGTTTTAATAAGGCTAACTGTTAACTGAGCTCCTCATATCAACAGGTCACCATTATTAAAAAAAAAAACAATCGGTGCGCAAAGCCTCTTGGGATATGGGAGGCCGTGAAGGATAGTAGCGACGCATCCTCCAAATACAGGGAAAAGGAGGACGCATTTGTCGGCTGCATTTGGAGGATCCTTCGAATTTGGACGAATTGGGACAGCCTTCGCGCAGCGTTATGACGTAAGCGGCCTTCAAATCCATCCTCCGAAGGATGCAGCCCCTGAATTGGGACACAGCTATTGAATTTAAAGTGCAACTCCCGCTAGGTGGATACTGTCAGCAGAGGGCAGCACATGAGCAGCTTATTATTCTTATAGCACACTTGATGAGCTGGAACAGCTTAATGTCACATTTTACTTCAGAAAGTATTTTATTTACCACTTCTCTATGCCGTATAGAGACGATGGCATGTGATGCTCTTTGTTTTTGGAAATATGACTCATGAAAACAGGATGGGCTTGATGTTGGTATTTGTGTCTTTCAGATCATTAAACGAGCTCGGCAGAACTACCTCCTGGATCAGTACAAGGAGAAGCAGCCGCACGCTGCTCAGATACTGCAGGACGTCCTGAGTGCCAGAGGGGTGAGACCTCACTGTCAGCCTTTGACACCATAACAGCAGAGGCTTGTGAGGAAGGCAGGCTTCCCTCTGGGCCAATGAAGTGTCAGATCAAACATGTTCGAGACTGATCACCTGAAGGTTACCTGAAGGTTTCTGTGTTTTCACTTAAGTCCTCACGTCTTGTCGTTTTCAGCCCTTTCAGGCCAATTTAGCTTCGACGACAGACCCGGATAAGAAGCAGATGCTGGAGAGGCTCGACGCGACGGTCACAGCCGCTCTGCAGCCCCTGCAGGCAGCGATGGAGGGCGGAGCAGCAGACCAGGTCGTTCAACCTCTGGCCCAGGTGAGACCGCGGGCTGTTAACATGGACGTCGTCTCTGTGGCGTCACTCACGGGTTTCTGAAGAGTCAGTAAGAAGTTTGGTGACAGTGACTCCGGCGGTCTCCACCACAGCAGCGGTCGCTGAAAGATCAAAGTGACCACGGCCATAATAATGCAGAACTTAAAGACTTTTCAGAATTCAGACGAGTGAGTTGAATAAAAATTCACCTTCGTACTTTTGTCACGAACAGAGAAATCAGCTGCACAGATTAAATCTGCTTTTTGCACTAAGCTGAGTGGAGTAAGTGAAGTTGGACATTTTAATATGGGGGTCTATGGGGACTGACTGGCTTTTAGAGCCTCAGGTGGCCACTTGAGGAACTGCAGTTTGGGCTGTTTGGATGAGACTGAGCAGACATGGCGTCCACTTCTGTCACTAGATGTAAATTTGAGTCATTTTTTCACGTTTCACATTTGAAGGAACAGTTTGAGGTTTTGGGAAGAAGCTCATTTGCTCTGTTGAATAAGAACAGTGACACGACTCTGAGTCTGCACTTAACGTGAAGAAATCGCCAGCAGACAGACAATAAATCGAAGAAGTGCTCATGAGCATTTTCTCATTTAGCCTCATTTTGACTGGAATACACACATATGTCTCGGGATACTTTCAGCCTCATATTATTTGGTTTTAATTGATTGATTTTCAGTTTTAATTGGCAAACAGCGAATCCTGAGGGAAAACTGTTTGGTTATTTAAAAAATTGACCAGTTTCTGAGCTTTCCCGTCTTTCTTTGAAGGCGCTGTTGGAGAATTCCAAAGACCTGCTGGCTGATTGGCTGGACAAGCAGTTTGGAAGTCAGGTGACAGAGAATTCAATCTTCTCCATTCTGCCGAAGTACTGGGAGGGCGAGTACCACAAAGACATGGACGCCCTCAACGTAAGTACAGCACGAGGAGGAGGAACTGAGCGGCGTGCTGAGGTGATGGAGGCGTCGTCTTTGGCTCGACTCGTACTTCAAAAATCTGTTTCTACAAACACAGCCTGCTTTGATTCTGTGCTTTGTCTTTGTTTATACTGTGAATGTGTTAAAGTAACCATCAGAATCTGACACGATATTGCAGGTATACTTATACTACACTTAGTATTATACTTACACTTAGGTGTGCTTACATTAATTTATATGCAAAATGATGTAGGCCCTAAAAATGTGCCAGAAAGTGTTCCAGGCTTTAAAACAAACATCTTCTTTTTCCAAGCCAAATATGCACAACATGGCCAGAAGTATGTGGACACCCTGTCTTTAAGTCTGAACGCCCTGCTTCAGTTTGAGGTGCTCATGGCCGTGTTGTGTCTCTCTGTTTTTGTGCTTAAATTGTCTTCATGTCCTTCAGGTTCTTCCTCCAGACGTCCTCACTCGAGTCAGTGAATACGTGCCCGAGATTGTGGAGTTTGTGAAGAAGGTGGTGTCAAACGGTTACGGGTGAGGAAGAACCTGCCTTTGTTCACAGCTCGTATCACACCCGCCCCGTCAGTCATGGCGGTGTAGTTTTAATCAATGGGTTTTCTGATGTTTACAGGTATGAATCAAACGGTTCTGTGTACTTCGACACCTTGAAGTTTGATGCCAGTCCGCAGCACTCGTACGCCAAACTGGTTCCGGAGGCGGTCGGCGACCAGAAAGCTTTACAAGAGGGAGAAGGTAGATTTGAGCCGCCCTCTTCGCCTCCCCGTGTGTCGAGGTTTCATGTGACTACAGCAGCTGCGCTGTGTTACATTCCCACCAGGGGTCGCCAGAGTCAGAAGTGTTGAAATCTTGCACACGGGGACATTTTTGGACCTTTTCTGTGTCTCGTCCGTCCCTGTAGGTGACCTGAGCATCTCTGCTGACAGATTGAGTGAGAAAAAGTCCCCCAATGACTTCGCCCTGTGGAAAGCCTCCAAGCCCGGAGAGCCTTCGTGGGACTCTCCATGGGGGAAGGTGAGCCTTCAGTTACATCCAGAAAGCAGACAATGAGGATCTTAATGAGGGGACTGATGAACTGTTGATCGTTTCTGTTCCTTTGAATGCTGTGACAGGGAAGGCCCGGCTGGCATATTGAATGTTCGGCCATGGCTGGCTCTATCCTGGGAGAGTCCATGGACATCCACGGCGGGGGGTTCGATCTTCGATTCCCTCATCATGACAACGAGTTGGCTCAGTCTGAGGTACCACAGCAAAGTCATAAAACACAGTCCTGATGATTGAGTACAGAGTACACAGAAGACACTAAAACCAGTTAGAGGTGATACCTGCTGTGTGTTTAAAGAGCGGAAAGATTTTAGTCACCGATGGTTATTTTCCTCACAGGCTTTCTTTGAGAATGATCACTGGGTCAGATACTTCCTGCACACCGGACACCTGACCATCGCAGGCTGCAAGATGTCCAAGTCTCTGAAGAATTTCATCACTATTAAAGACGCCTTGGCAAAGAACACAGGTGACTCCTCCGGTCCAGATGTTGAAGACATGTGAAATAATTCTGTCTGCACGTCATTCAGCCAAACCAAACCAACAGCTGCACTCCTGCACATTATGCACACACGTCCCAGTCGTGCTGCACATGACAAAACGCATGCACAGCTGTGGACTGTTGGTCTTTTCACATCTCACCTGAACTGGAGTGACACTGGAAGGTAGTTTCACTGTTAAAGACTGTCAGTCACTTGTATTACCAGGGCACAATTCAGATGCTGCCTTAAAGTGAAGCCAGTGAAAGTGACATTGTTGAGCCTTTAATAGAAGATATTTAACAGACTTGTTTTTTGGTGGATGTTTCGTGATGAGTTTTCAGATTATGGGGTGTATTGATTTCCATCCTTTGTTTATGCATCAGATGTCAGATTGCATTATGTATTTGTTGTCAGAGCTTCATGCTGACACCCTTTGAGTTCAGCAGCTTGTGTTGCACATCATCCATGATCACTTCATCAGCCTAGACGAGTTTGTGTTAACCGTCGTCTTTTCGGCCTCCTGCAGCCCGACAGCTCCGTCTGGCTTTCTTGATGCATTCCTGGAAAGACACCCTGGACTACTCCTCCAACACCATGGAGTCGGCCGTCCAGTACGAGAAGTTCATGAACGTAGGTGACGAGATGGCAGACGGGCCTTTTGGTTCCAGTTTGGTGTAAATCTTGATGCTCGTCTCTTTTGTTAAACTCTGTTTGCATGTAACAGGAATTCTTCCTGAATGTGAAAGACATTCTGCGCGCTCCCACCGACATCACCGGCCGCTTTGAGAGGTGGGAGGCTGAAGAGATGGAGCTCAACAACAGGTAAGAGAGCGAAGACGGGAGAGGTGCATTAGACACACAAAACACACGTTCGAGACATCTGAAGGTCTGAATGCAGAGAAGTCCTTTGAATTCATTCACACCAGCGTTAAAATCCAGTGTTCTTCAGTTTCTACGACAGGAAGTCTGCCATCCACAAGGCTCTGTGCGACAACGTGGACACTCGCACCGCCATGGAGGAGATGCGAGTGCTGGTCAGCCAGAGCAACAGCTACATCGCCAGCAGGAAGAACGCCAAGCTGAGGCCCAACCGCATGCTGGTGGAGAGCATCGCTGTGTATCTCACCAACATGCTGAAGGTGAGCATGTTCTTACTGCCTTCATCATGCAGGCGATCAGTACAGGCAGGCTCTGTTTCTGGTGATGATACCATGGAGCTGCTTCACACACCAGTGTGTCTGCGTCCAACCGATGCAGCTGTCATTGCAGCCCAACAGTGATCTCGTGTTTTAACTGTTCTGACATGTTACATACGAGCACAGAACCTCTTCTACGTCAACATTTGACTGTATTTAAACACACTTTCACTGTATGCATTAAAGCCACTGACACGAGTCTCCGCTCATTTAGATATTTGGTGCCATTGAAGAATCGGTGTGCATCGGTTTCCCGGTGGGAGGACAAAGTGTGAACAATGACGTAAGTTTGGAGGAAGTTTTCTGTTGTTGACTTTACTTCATGTCAAACACACTTTCCCTCTGCTCTGTCGTTTACTTTTGGGATAATGTAACAGACACCAAATAGTTCATGCTCAGATTTACATTTGTGGTCTACGAGTGTTTGAATCACATGCAGTAAAATCCTGTTGCTGCTGCTGCGTTTGCCAGCTGGAGAGCACCGTGATGCCGTACCTGACGGTGCTGTCGGAGTTCAGGGAGGGCGTCCGAAAAATTGCCAGAGAAAAGAAAGGTGAGAAGCTGTTTTAATTAGTTGGTCTAAGAAATGCTGATAATTCTTCAGGGTCTAATTTAAGTCTGTTTTTGATATTATCTAGTGACGGAGTTGCTGCAACTGTGTGATGTTGTCCGTGATGATACTTTACCGGAGCTGGGAGTCCGACTGGAAGATCATGAAGGTAACAGAGCTGAAAATTCAACATCCTGTCCTCCAAGACAAAAATAAGCTAAAGCGAAGAGCTTTGTCTGTTAAAAAGCAGTAGTCAAATAAAAGCGTGGTCTCTAATAGAGGCTGGGGGAAAATAAGGCTTGATAAACTCCTGATGGCTGCCAGCAAAGCACAATATATGTATATTTCTATTGCTTTGATTGAATAATTCAGTATAATCACAGTTTAATCGTCAAACTGTATTTTGCAGTAATGTGTAATCACCACAAGATGGCAGCAGCTACATTTCAAGTGCCATATGAGAACCTTGTAAGTCAGTAAGATTATCACAACCTGCAAATGTTTCACAATAAAAGCCTTGTTAAGAAATGAGGACGAAGACGAGTGAATCAAAACAAGGTTTTGGACTAAAATATTACCAATTCTACTAATCAAACAGAGGGAATTAGAAATAAAGGTCTGCCTTTAACACAAGCCTGCATCAAATGAAGACCTGTTCCCTTCTGAACCTGAGGTAAATTAAAGCCCCGGCCACTATTTGAGGAAACAGGGCATTTTTAAAGAAGTGAAGGTTCTGGTTAAGAAGGACAGGACAGCAGACAGAGCGACTCTTGATGAAACAACGTGACTGTGTTACAGGCCTCCCTACAGTGGTGAAGCTGGTGGACAAGGACACATTGCTGAAGGAGCGAGAGGAGAAGAAGAAGGTGAGGGAGGAGTGGAAATGCTGTCGTGTGTCTTTATTAAAACTACAGAAACTGGGAACCAGTAGCTGTCCAGTGAACAAGCTGCGTGTTGGTCTGACAGCAGCAGGGATGCATCAGAAATCCCAAAGAAGGGTTTCAGTTTGTCTTAGATGAGAGTTGAGCAGTAAATTTGAAATGTCTGAACTTCATTCATCATTTCTCATATAAAGATTCTTTGATGTCTCGTGTTCTTCTTCCTCAGATGGAAGAAGAGAAGTTAAAGAAGAAGGAAGAAGCTGCCAAGAAGAAACAAGAACAAGAGGTCACTCAGATGATTTCACAGACTAGTTTAGTTCTCCTCCTTTGTTTCGCTGACCATGAACACCTTCACTTACTCCTTTTCCTGTTTCAGATGGCTAAACTTGCAAAGATGAAGGTCCCTCCATCTGAAATGTTTCGCTCAGAAACCGACAAGTATTCCAGATTTGACGAAACAGTAAATAACGTACTTTTCTCTCTGAATTTCAGACGAAATGCTTTGATTACGTTGCTCTTTCCATGCAAAATGTGCATTCGTTTGAGTTTTCTTTCACCAATCAGCGTTTACTGAAGATTTCTTTTTGTCGCCGTCATCAGGGTTTCCCCACTCATGATGCTGAAGGGAAGGAGCTCAGCAAAGGACAAGCCAAGAAGCTTCGCAAGCTCTACGAGGCTCAGGAAAAGTTGCACAATGAGTATCTTCAGATGAACCAAAATGGCAACTGATGGTGTTCACAGACTGTCCGGACCATCCACTCCACACATTGCCTCCAGAATAAATGTTCAGGCCGGAGATGCTGGCTGGTAGTTTGTCTCCTGATTATCTGTTTCGGATCAGAAAACAACACAGAAAAACTCTGCGTGAATTTCAGAATGACTGCAGTCCCACATGTGTGGAAACATCTGCATTTGTTCTGTTTCTCTTCTCATTTCTTCAGGTTTCTTCTTTAACTTCATCAGATCTCAGAATCGTCTGAAGGCCACAAATAACCGTCGTTTTTTATCATCGATTAATGTGCCGGGTATTTTCTCGATTAATGGATTAATCGTTTGTCTAGAATGGTTAAGAAAAGAGTGAAAGATGTAATTAGAATGAGAAAAACAGCCCAAAGAGATGTTTTCATTGCTCATTTTATTCGACCAACAGTCTAAAAACCAAACATACTCAGTTTAATATCACTTATGAACAACGAAAGCATCAAACTGTCACATCTGAGAAGCTGAAAGCAGCAAATGATGGCACTTTGAAAAATGATTAAAACGATTAATTGATAGAATAGTAGCAGATATTTTTTGTCGATCAAGTGATTGACTGATCGTTGCAGCTCGAAGGCACAAAAACAAAATCATTACTGGATAAAAACAGTTTTTACTGCTGTAGCTTCGCCCTTTGAGGACTCTGCATTTTTGTGAATTTTTTTTCAGGAATATGTCGTTTTATAAAACCGTTAAATTAGCTACTGAATAAAACGTCGTGAACTTTTTATGAAATCCACCCTCAGTTAGTTTAACCTCTTGTTACTCCTTCATTTTTACAGACAAAAGGCAAATCAATCCGCTGATGTGAGTAGAAAAATATTAACGTATTAGGATTTAGATATTTGCTGCAGTTCAGAAACAGAGTTTATCACCTGTGTGCACCGTTAAAAAAAGACCCGTTTTGTAAATTGTCGTAACTTGGTGATGTTTCATTGGCTGAACTTGATGGTTATGACAAAAACTGCCAAAAAATTCAGTTTCACTCTGATGATATTTACCAGCTACTGTATGAAGGCTTGTATGTACCAAGAATACTTTTTTCCACACATTTACATGAACTGTTTTTGAGTCATTCCTCTTTTATGCTGCATATAGCTTCACTGGACTCGCACAATCTTAAAGGCTGCTGATATTCTAGAGTTTCATTGTTATCAAATCCCATGAAAAGATCAAAACCAGTCATGTGTTTGACTGATGCTGCTCTTTAAAAACAGCTCCCAGATTCATAGTTTGATTTTTACAGAGATGAACTACAGCTGCTCACTGCAGTCTTCATCAGGTGTTAATCAGCCAGGAGGAAATGGAGCATTTGTTCGGGACTATTTTAGTGGCGGATTAATACACATCTGGTGCTGCAGTGAGAGAACAGTGGAACTCTCTCAGAGGAATAAGATCTATCAGACAGGTCTCGTTTGTAGGATCAGTTCATTGTTGGTTTGGTCTTTTTGTGGGACTTTAAGACACGCACACACACACACACACACACACACACACATATACATAGAATATCAGCAGACTTACCATTTAAATCTGCAGCTGTTTTTTTTATCTTGCTTGGAAAATAGAACAGCTTAAACCCTCTGTTAATGTGGTCTCTGGTGGCTCAAGTGAAACCACATGAAGAAGAGCTTTTTATTATTCAACCGTCCATTAGGCTCATGTATTATTATATATAATATACAGTTAATGTATTGCAATTACCTGGTTAAGTGAAGGCGTAGCTGCAGTAATGTTTTCACATAGGAAGATGTTCAAATAAAGAGGCAAGAAATAAAGTCGATCATCCTCGTGAAGTCCTCAGACTTCAGGGATGTTGGCTCTGATCCAAACCCCTCGTTGGCACTAAAACGTCGTCACTGCAGTGGCTGAAATACATTGTTCATTTTCCAAAGGGTCACCTCCAATGATAAGATGATGGATGAATGTTAATTTGCCCAAATGACAGAAATTCAGGCTGCGACAGAATGAGACGTCAAATTTGGTGACAAGCTGTCTTATTTTGAAACTCTGTACATCTGTTGTCCAAATGGAAGGTAAAGATTGATACTGATGCAACCATTCAATGATTTTACTGCGCAATCTCAATAAATGCTTGAACAGGAACAGATGGATGTGTTTGTCCTGTTATTTCAGATGATCTGATGAATTCTGTATTTTCAGTAGCATAAGTAGATATGACAGTGAGCTGTGGGTTTTAATGCCAACCACGTCTGCATACATGACATTTCTTCAAATCACAGCTTGTTCTGAATGTGGCCAGCTAGTTGTCCATTTTAAATCAGGGCCCATTACAGATGTTGGCTCTTAATGTGGTAACAGTAACGCAACACTGAAGAGGAAACAGATGTTAAAAACAATCAGACTTCCAAAAACAATTTTGAGCTCTTAAACTTCACAGATGAAGAAGTTGAAAATGACTGAAACTAGTTTGAATCTTCTGTCTGAGGGTCGTCAGGTGTGCTCAGCCAACCACCTGTTGGCAGGTTCAATGAGCCTCGTTTGATGATGACGCTTTACATACATTTTCAGTTTTTAGTGGAGGTGCATGGAAGACGTACATGAATGTTGTTCTGCTTAAATATGGACTACAGTGCATTTTGTGGTGATTTTGTGATGTTTGAGAGGTCAAATGACTTCATGGCTCTAAATCTTAGATTTAAGAACACATAATAAGAATAAGAATAAGAATAAAAGAATAAGAATAAAACCCCCTTCTACTACTACTACTACTACTACTACTACTACTACTACTACTACTACTACTACTACTACTTCTTCTTCTTCTTCTTCTTCTTCTTCTACTTCCTGGAGTCCGTAAAGCGTACCTTTAACTCCACGCTGTCAGCCAATCAGGAGCGTCTCTCTAAGCCTCTATCCAATCAGATTTGACGGAGCGCTATTTGAAAGCTGCTCGTCGTTGCGTTGTTTACCTGCAGAAATCGCTGTTCTCGGATCTTGTCGGTGAATCTTGTTGGTTGGTCCTGAAATAAAACTCTGTTTCCTGAAGTCGCTGCTTGTTTTCGTTGCTGTGGACGTTCAGCATGTCGTCTGTGGAAGTTGTTGCTGTGGTGAGTAAACGGACATCTTTCTCTTTCACTGCGTTTAGCTGTTAGCCAAGCGGCTGCGGTTAGCCTCGCTAGCTAGCATCGTTAGCTAACATCACCGCCTGCTTCCTGCTTGTTTTTTGTTCTCCTGTGCTTTTATGATGAAACTCGACGCCTGGCAGCATTTGTGAAGCTTCTCGGTGGTTCTTGACTTTCGTGTCGTTCTCTTTTAGCAGCATCCAGCCGCAGAGAACCCAGTGAAGATGGCTAAAAGCACCGCAGCCGGTCAGAGGAGAGCCGCTCTTGGAGAGATCACCAACTTTCCTGGAGCAGCAGTCAACACGAAGGTAACGTTATGGAGGAACAGTGCGGTTTGTGTTGTGTTGTGTTGCATTTGTCATTAGCGCTGTGAATCACACAATGATCCAAGACACACATGAACACAAGCTACAATATATGAACTCCCTCGTCCATAAAGCCAGAATCCTCCCCAGGAGAGTGGAGGCTGATGTAGCTGCAGATCAGTGACCATGTTTTTGGAAAGACAATCACATGTGTGATGTCTGAGTGTGAAAGCACCTCTGGACTCCTCCTGAACACTTTATCTAACAAGCCTTACAGCCCCAAACTCAAAACACCTGTTTCTGAATAAGAGACTTGTTTCCTCAGAGAACAGCTCGAGCCAAAGCACCGGTCAAACCGTCCTGCGCCCAAAAAGCTAAACCCGCTGCGGTCCAGGTGGTGCATCCGGTAGACCAGGTCCAAGCACCTGCGGTCCCTGTCCCTCCAGTTTCAGAGGAGTCGGCTGATGTGTCCATGAAGGAGGAGGTGGAGGAGCAGCTGTGCCAGGCTTTCTCTGAGGCGCTGCTCACTGTGGAGGACGTGGACGAGCAGGACGCAGACCTGCCGCAGCTCTGCTCGCAATATGTCAAAGATATCTACAACTATCTGCACGAGCTGGAGGTAATTTATTCCTCCGTCATTAAACTCTCACCCAGCGTCGGTCGAGGTTTGTCCTCATTGCTGTGTTTCCACAGGTGCAGCAGGCTGTGCGAGCCAACTACATGCAGGGTTATGAAATCACGGAGCGCATGCGAGCTCTTCTGGTCGACTGGCTGGTCCAGGTTCACTCCAGGTTCCAGCTGCTGCAGGAGACTCTCTACCTCACGGTTGCCGTCCTGGATCGTTTCCTCCAGGTAGGAACAGTCTCCATAGTTTTCCTCCTCGTCGGGTTTTGTGAGCTGTGTGAAAACCTTCCTCGCTGTGCTGCAGGTCCAGCCGGTCTCTCGCAGGAAGCTGCAGCTCGTCGGTGTGACCGCCATGCTGGTGGCCTGTAAATACGAGGAGATGTACGCCCCGGAGGTCGGAGACTTCGCCTACATCACAGACAACGCGTACACCAAGGCTCAGATTCTGGAGATGGAGCAGGTGGTTTTGAGGAGCCTCAACTTTCAGCTTGGACGTCCTCTTCCGTTACACTTCCTCAGACGGGCTTCCAAGGTGGCCGGGGTGAGTTTCTGCATGAATCTGCTGCAGCAACAGACTTTAACTAATCAAGAGTTAGAACATCTGTTCATCAATCACCTCTGACCACGTGCTCGTGCTAACGTCTCACACAAACGGCTCATTTTAGTTTTGGGGGGTTAAGCAGCAACATGTGTCATGAACGGAGGTCTGAACCGGTTTGTCTCAGTCTGATGTAGAGAGACACACGCTGGCCAAATACCTGATGGAGCTGACCCTGCTCGACTACGACATGGTGCACTATCGGCCCTCTGAGATCGCCGCCGCTTCGCTGTGTCTCTCCCAGCTGCTGCTCGACGGGCTGCCGTGGGTGAGTTTGATGGATTCGAGGGACGAGTTTAATGGCTGTAATTTGCCTCTTTGGTGAAGTCGTCTAATCCGTCTCGTCTCAGTCTCCTACACAGCAGCACTACTCGACTTACGACGAGGCCCACCTGAAGCCGATCATGCAGCACGTCGCCAAAAACGTCGTGATGGTAAATGAAGGGAAAACGAAGTTCCAGGTGAGCTGGTCGACAAAGCACAAGAACCTCTGACGCTGAGCGCAAGTTAAACTGAGATACTTTGTTCCTCTGCAGGCTGTGAAGAACAAGTACTCGAGCAGCAAACTGATGAAGATCAGCCTCCTTCCTCAGCTGAAGTCGTCCACCATCAAACACATGGCGGCTGCTCTGCTCAACAATCCCTGAGGAGACCTTCTACATTTCATCACATGAAGCCTTACTGCACTTTATTTTAGATTGATCACTGTGGAGGAACTTGACTAATTTTAATAATCAGTTCTTCATATTTTTTTTTGATCCAAGCTTCGTAGTTTGTTCAGGATTTCTGTCATTAGTTTTTGCTTTTATCAGATGTTCCTCCGATGCACCTTGAACCCGTCAATCAAGCCTGAGCTGAGATGTTGCTCAGCTTCCAGTCAGAGGTTGTTTGCAACGAACTTCCACAAAAGACTTTTCTCAAAGTGGATTTTACTTCTTTTACTCTTGTAGATTTATGAACTGAGCTTTCGTCTACCTCACAGGTGAAGCAAGTGCCTTATTTGTTTGTTTTTGTTATTTTTCTCCTCAGACGCTGTCTGTGCTGCATTTGGGTGTCTGGGACTCCGTTGTGTTTTTTAATCTGTCCAGATATTGTGCATGATTGCAGTTGTGTACACGGATTTCAGAGTTTGGACTTGATGTGTATCCACTTTGTTCAGAAAGCTAAATAAAATGTTTTAGATATTTTAGCTTGTAGTTTTGCACATTATTTGTCTTAACAGCTTCCTTTGATTCAACCTTTCTGCTAACGTCATTTTGGGATCTGGATTTTGTATTTGGCAATAACTAATCAATAGGTACGAGTTTGTGTTGAATGCTACCCTGTTTTGATTTTACTGTGTGAGTCTTCGCTGATAAAAGCAGGCTGTGGTTTGAATTGGCAAAGATCCAGTAAAACCCACCATATTAAATCCAAACTCTCCATAAAGCAAAAGCAATCAGAAGAAAAATGCACACGTGTGTTTTTACAGTTTATTACTAAAATAAGTGTGTGTGTGTGTGTAAAGCTGACAGGTTTCGTGTGTGAGGCGGTGGACGTCCTGCTGACAGGACTCCTCAGACGCGGCGTCGGTGTTCAGTTGAAGCGGACTCTGCGCATTGAGCCCACGGTGCTGTTCTGGCTGCCCCAGTCAGAGAAGTTGTTGTAATCGCGTTTCTCCAGGATGTAATGAGGCCCCCTGTAGTTTGGCTCCTGGTACACCGCCCACCTACACACACACACACACACACACACACACACACACACACACACACACACACACACATCAGGGTGGAGGCTGAGGTCAGCAGTCTGTTTACTGGAAACTCTTAAATGACTTTAAAACTTTCAGGATGTGACAGAAAGTCACATTTCTGTGCTAAAGAGAAAAGTTTTCCTGCTTTGAATCCTGTAGTCTCAAGTCACAAAAATCAGGCAGGACTGCAGCGATTGGCTGATTGATTGATCAGTCGATCAAAAGAGAATTAGTCACCAGCTGTTTTCAGAACTGTTTCAACCACGTTTCAAACAAAAATGGCCAAATTCTCAGATGTCAATGTGAGAATTTGCTGCCTTTTTGTGACATTTCTTCTGGGTTGTTTGGATGGAAGACATTTAAAAATATCACTCTGGTGTTTTACGAGTATTTAACATTTCAGAGACTAAACGATTGAAACTATTCTAGTTGGCAGATTAATCAGTAAGTTTTGATCTGGTAAATCCTGGATCAATGGAAATGAAACGCAGACCTGGGACGTGTGATGACTGGGACTGTGCAGTGGAAATATGTCCGATCAGTCGGGTGTGGTGTGGTTTTAAGGCTCAGCTGTGAGGTTTGCAGTGACTGAGAGAAGAATCTGACCACGAGGATCATTTAGCAGCTGTTCTGGAGCTTTCAGTCATTTCTCAGTCCTCATCAGCAGAAGGAGGTGCACCGCTCTCATCTTCTGAGGAGGCTCATGTGATATGATGGAAAACTCCACGACAGCGACTAAATGGAGCTGGAGGGCTGACTGTTTATCGTGTCCTCGGGGATCAGCTGACTGGGAACAGGCAGGACGCTGCACTTACGCTCCTCCGAGCACGCGGATGGAGGCCACTCTGTTGAGGCTGTATCGGCTCATCAGGTTGGGGATGTCGTCCTGGATCTCCATCTTCTTACCAGAGAAGCCGGCGCGCTCAAACAGCTGAGCTCTGGCGGGGTTGTTGTCCTGGAGAGAAGAGAAAAGTGTCGTGTGCTGTGCAGTTTGCAGGCTGTGACTTGAGCCTTTAAAATGTTTGTGATTCTACACATCAGCCTGTTTTCTCTAAATGTCAGATTTAACAGCTGTCTGCCTGGTTTGTGCATTTAAAGGTTGTTTTCATCCACGATTTGACCTCTGAGTGTTTTATGACATGTTCCTGCTCCTGATGCAGCAGCTGGGACGTCTTTCTGTCCCTGCTGTCAGTGTGTGTGTGTGTGTGTGTGTGTGTGTGTGTGTGTGTGTGTGTGTCTGTCTGTGTCTCTCTTCACCTGTTTGACGGCACGGACGGAGGACACGTGGTCCACCTGAGCGCACCACTTGTCGTAGCAGTTGTACTCTCCGCGCTCGGACATGTCCCACAGGTACTGACGGCCCCGGAAGTTCTCGTGCTCGTAACCGACCCATCTTTAAAGGAGGGGAGAGTCAAAGAGTGACGGACAGCAGCAGAAAGCAACACGTTCACGGTGGATTTAGTTTCAGACTCTGCGAGCTGGACTTCATGTCCTGATCGTTGACTGGTTTGGTTATTGAGGTTTTGTTTATCTGTCGAGCAGAATTAAATATCAACTTATTTCCATGAAGTTTGGTGGACAGAAGAAACTGCTGTGATTCAAAAGTTAAATTTCCACAGGTTGACAGTTAGAAGTCTGAAATATTTGACTCCAAACTCCTGATTCAACGAGGCAGAAAAGAGTCAAAGCACGAGTCACAGAAATGCAGCTAAATAGAAGTTACTGCACACAAAAAAAAAAAGTTTTCCAGCTCAAATTTCGGCTGAGGACACTGTCTGCAAGGTGTGTGTGTGTGTGTGTGTAGTTAGTGTGTATATTAAGTGTCATTGTCAGTCCCTTTAAGCCTGGCCAACTGTCCCTTTCGATAAAAGCGACCGTGAACTTTGAACTTTGACTCTGTCGTTTGAACTTTGACCTCAGACGTAGTTTCTCCTGCAGGTCGCCTCACTGAGAGCTGCCTTCAGGTTCGTGCTGTCTTTGCCTGAAGCGCCTCTGTCCACCGAACCTCATGGAGGTGTCTTTAGATGTGATTCTGCTGCTAACGCTCCGTGATGGATGCTGAGGTGAGCGTGCTGACAGGTCACGTGGTCACGTGGAGGCTGCGGACACTTTGCTCTGAACTCCGTCTCCTCCTTGTCTTTCCCAGCGTCCGCTGCAGTGACCTGTCGTCTGCTTTGGGTGGTGCTGTGGACTTACGCTCCGCTCTCCACCTGCACGGAGTTACATCTCTCTGGGAAGTTCTTGTCACTGAGCCTCACGCAGTCTGAACTCAGGTCCAGCCGCCTGCCGGCGAAGTTCCGCTGCTCGAAAAGGGTCACCTGAGGGCACAGGTACCACAGGAAGTGATTTAATGGATGCATCAGACAGACCTCGACGCTCAGGTGTTCCTAATCACTGAGCAGCTTATGAATATTACATTGTTTGTGGCACTACTGTAAGTTTGACGTTAACTTTACGTTTTTATTTTTTCCTTTTTTTGGCAGGTCCAGTCTGTTGCAGCCTCTTGGACTGCGGTTCACTGAAATGTCCAGTTTGGACCATCAGTAACTGATGTCACAGCTCCCACAGGTACAGCAGGTGGAAATCAATCGAGAGCTTCACATATTTTCTTCACAGTAAATTGATTTTACGGGGAGTAAAAATTTCTTTGTGAGAGCTGAGAGCAGAGACTTCCTGGAAACTGGGGTCAGTCGTTTTTATGTCCCTGTTTGTGTGTAAATTAAATAATCAAGATGAAAGAGTTCATTAGTGAGCTTAGAGTGCTGATAGCTGCGCTTTTTAGCTAAGCTAAGCTAAGCTAATCAAATCAGTATCTGGCTCTAGACGACTGAGAGCAGTGTCCTTCTTATCATCTGTCTCTCAGAGAGAAAGTCTATTTTCCCAATATGTCCACAGTCTACAGTCTGTCCACAGTCCAGATCACATCCAGTCTGTCCACAGTCTGTCCAGCGTCTGTCCCCAGTCTGTCCCCAGTCCACAGTCTGTTATATTTCTCAGGCTTGAATCCACGAGGAAAACACATTTATTTAGATGTGGGTGAACTGACCCTTTTAAGACTTTCCTTCTACACTCAGACAAAAACCCCCGACAGTACAAGTCAAACCCAGAGAGACGAAGGAAAAGCTTCTGTCCTCGCCGTCTGGAAGGCGAACTCTGACCTCTGACCTCTGAATCCTCTGCACAGTCACATATTTGCTCTTGTGTGTCAGACAAAGTTTGGGTAGTTGTCTTCCATAAATACATTTTTACTGATGTTTAGTTGTTAGAGTGCCGCCGCTCTGCGTTCACCGCACAGACTGTGTGTTTTTAACCTGCTTCGCTGTATTTCACAGATTTTCTATCGTGAGCATTTTAAATCCCATTTTTAACTTCACTGGAGCTTTAATAGTTTTAAATGCTGAGGCAGCTCTGTCTCATAGAAACTACATTTACTAATTCTGTTCGCTAATTTCCGATTAGCCGCCTGGATTAGCTTCATTTCTAGGACACTTGAGGACGAACCGCCTCCTCTACACACAGGACCACCTTCTCAAAATGACCAAAAACCACCCAGAACGTAGGAACTGGAAATATTCTACATTCACCAAGAAGCATAGTAAAAACAAGTATGTTAAAATATAATCACAGTTCAGCGTCAGAGAGTCTGAATCTGCTCCGCTCAGACAAACTGGCTTTAACAAAGTAACTCCACATCATGATTTGACTCACCCTCCCACTGGACCCGTAGAAGGCACGTTGGAGCACAGACCCCAGCTTGCTGTAGATACAGAAGCATTTTTAATGAGTCACTATACCCAAACACACGACAGACACACTTCAGAGAACACGATGGCGTGTGGAAGAAGAACTGAAGACCTGAGCCGCTGAAAATGTCTGACTGTGGTGAGCAAACATGATCGTTTTCATTATTGTCCAAACTTTACAGATTCTGACTCTGATTCTGCCGTCATGCTTCAGTCTGTCCGATTAAAACCATCAACTTGCACCTAAAATATTCAGTGTGTGTGTCTCCTATCACTCCTCAGGTGATTTTGGGAAACTGGTGCTGGAGGCGTCACAGAGAGCAGAGCACGAGAACCAGCAGGAGGTGGGATGTGGAGCCGCCGGGGGCCCACCCACCTCGACACCTCTGACCGGGGGCTGCGCAACACTCAACATACCTGGTTTGTTGGGCTAATCCTGGGACCTTAGTAAAGATGTTCATGTCAGCTCTGCGAGGCAACAAGAAAGCCCCTTAAATACAGCAAGGTGAGGTGAGCCGACAGGTACTAGAAAGCTCAGAGTGGTTCTGCAACAGTCATCGGGGCCCTGGACGCCATTGATATGCTAAACACACATCCACGCTCATGTTGTCTTCTCTGTCCACACACACACACACACACACATCATTAGCTGTAACCGCATGCAGAGCACACACACAAAAAACATACAAACACACACATGCGATTGAAATGGACGTGTGCATGCAGACGTACAAACACAACGAGCAGAGAGAACAGAGCTTCTGTGCGCGCACACACACCGCACACCCACATGTAAACGTGAGAGTGCAGTGCCAACAGTTTCAGCTTTGAACAATTCAGCACTTCTCACAACAATGCAGCGTAAACAATGCACCTTATGATAATGGTTGTATTCAGGCTTTGTGCAGGGCCAGCTCCAGCTCACTGTATTCACCGCAGAGGTCGTGACCCCGGGGGGGGGGGGGGGGGGCTGCTGCTGCACTGAAAGCCCCTCAGAAAAAAGTGTCATCAAATAAGTAACAGAGGCCAAAGCAAAGGGAGAGGCAGCAGCAGGATTCCTCTGAAAACTCCCCAATAATTCTCAACAGTTTCTATCTGCTCAATAAAAAAGGATAAAGATCATATTATACTATTATACATACATACGTGTGTGTACAGTGATGTAATACTGTGATATACACATTATTATTTGTTAAATCACTTGTGCCGTTTCCTTTGCCTTCATCTGCTGAGAAGTAGCTTCTCTTATAATCTCTTAATGTATTATATCATACTGACAACACTTCAGTCACCACTGATGATGTTTCGTTTTAACGCATACACTCTAAATTGGTCACATAATAATAACAAACTTTGTGTGTGCAGCACCTTTCATACAAGCGTTGCAGCTCAAAGCGCTTCACAAGAAAGAAATCACACACCAAGTGAGAGCTTTTGGACCTAAAATCAGATGAAAAATGACCCACTTGATAATGATGATGAGGATGTGAATAAAAACAGAGATAATGCATAAAACCGCAGAATAAGATGATAAAATATGGTAAAAATAGATTACACAGAATGCCTAAAGTCCAGTGAAATACAGTCTGAAAAAAAGCGGCTGGATGCTGCAGTTCCAGCTGAAGGCGTTCACTGCGTTCATTTCTGTCTGTGCAGTATTTAGCTTTAATGGTGTGATTTGGTAACCTGGCATCCGAAGTGTTAGGGAGCCATCAGCCACACCTGGATGATGATACAGGTGCAGGAAAAGAACGCAGATCCAGACCATAATATTCTCTGAGAGTCTGTACGAGCTGTCTGTATGTGTTTATTCCTTCATTTAACAGTGACGGTGGACATTAAAAAAATTAGTCCCACGTCTGTCTCTGTGTGGAAATACACTGATGGTGTTTTAAAGCATGTGTTAACACACTCATTTTATATCGTATTAATGGGTTTGTGTTACTGTCATTAACACGTCACATGTAGGTGCAGGAACTCTCACAAATTCCTTTTTGGAGAAATAATTTGGACTCAGTGTGGAGGAAATATTATTTTTATTGAATTAGATTTTTATGAGAAATGTAGTAATTTTGCCCCAAAAGGCAGAAAGTTTCCATTTAATGTAATTCGATGCATCATTAGAATATACTCTGGCATCAAAAGTCATTTCTTAAGATAAAAATCTACTTTTCAAACTTGACAAATGTGTTATATCTTTGCAGGGTTATTGTGCTGGATTATGTGACGCTGCACAGATGTTTCTATTATTGTGTCCACCCCATGCATGTGAACAGAACACATGAATTGATTGGCGTCCATGGCTCCTCTCCTGCTGTGAACCATCCACATGTGCGCCTCCGGTGAGTGTTTTCTGCTATAGATCCGCAGAAAGCCGAGCGCGAGGCTACGAGTCCGAGCTGCAGATGGATCAGACCCTCTAACATTAACTTTGCTTACAGCGACAAACTCCCTTCTTTTTTCCAAAAGATCTGTTTGCACCAGCAAATTTACGCTCACACTTCACTGACCTCCAATGGGCCGGTATTCAGCGTGTGTGTGCAGGGGGGCACCGGCTGCTGCTGCATGTGGGCTGATGAATAGCAGAAAATGTCCTGGATGCTTCACTCTGTTTTGTTTTTGTAGCGTTGGCTGAACCTGCCGGTGACACTGGGAGCGTCCACGGCTCCAGAAGCTTGGGGACGTTTCTTGTATTTTGGAGCAGTTTCCAGCGGAGACAAATGCAGCAGGTCAGACATGTATATGTGGTTCTGAGTGAGGCGGCTGGGGCTGAGGCAGACCCTGAGCGAGGGGCAGATGTAGGGAGGGAGTCAGCTCAGGCTTTGGTAGGAGGACTCTCAGCTATCCTTTGCAGCACTGAAGAGACACAGCAGCCTGACATGTCGCTCATCCTCACGGTGCTGGACAAGCTGGCTTACTTTCTGTCTCTGATCGCGTTTTGTGTCAGTGTGTCCTACAGCTGGCTGAAATGAAACTACAGTCTTCCTTTTTGTCTCGGAGGTCTGATAATGACTGGCTGCGTTTTCACTGGATATTTGACAAATGATGCTGAGGTTTGGGGTTTGAGGTAGGATGGTTTGATTGAACACCTGTGGACGCCTGACGCCTCTGTGTGAGCTTCTCAATCTTTGTTTTACTTGAACGTATCCAGACACTCTGAGATCTGACCTCAGCTTATCGAGCTCAGGGTAGACTAAGAGGAGATGGAGCCTTGCAGCTGACGGGTTTTGGAGGCCTACGTGTTACCATTAACGCCACCACACCTGTGACATCAGTGATCAAACTGGGTAATTATTGTCCTGCAGGTGTAACTGAAGACAGCGAGCTCTGGCAAACATCACGATGCTGCAGCGGTGCATCCTGAGGCTGAACCATGTGCTGGCACTGGTGCTGTGTGTGTCAGCCACTGATGACTTTGACTGGACGAAGAACGAAAAATCGTCTTTCTACTACGGCACCTTCCCAACAGGTATGACTCAACATCAGAGCCAGAGTATCCAACAAGCTGCCAGAGTCATTACAGGATAAAACCTTCATGAACCTTCACGCCGTTGACGTGTCGCGTCTGCTTTGTGTCCTCCGCAGGTTTCTCCTGGGGAGCCGGCAGCTCAGCCTATCAGACTGAGGGAGCCTGGAACGTGGATGGCAAAGGAATGAGCATCTGGGATGCATTTGCTCACACGAAGGGGAAAGTGTCCTCAAATGACACAGGAGACTTCTCGTGTGAAGGCTACTACAAATTCAAGGTGACATGAGAAGAAAAGCTGTCACCTCCACAGAAAAGAGGACATTTGACATCCAAGGATATAAGATAGAAGATATATAAGATGTATAATTCACTACATTACGTTAAATTAAGTTGTCAGTGTCATAGATCCAATTTAAGTCACTTTAAGGTCATTTTATTCTGACTGTATATTTCTGATTACCTCGTTCCTGCACCTTTGAAACTATATGACCTACCTTGTTTTTTATGGCTAAACCCTCAGATGGAAATGCTATACATGTGCTGTGCAGCATTTTAGATAGATTTACCTGATGTTGCGTTTCTGCAAACTTTTGATCTCATGAACAACATGAGAAATACACTGATTTTCTGTCTTAAAGAGCTTTAGATGAGAAAATTGATGCACTGGCCTGTCTGTATGGTTTATAGCCAGAAAACTTAGCTTAGCTTAGCTTAACTTAGCTTAGCATAAAGAGAGGAAACAAAGGATCCAGCTGGTCAGAGCCTGTTAATGGAGCTAAAACAAACAAGATATAACATGTTAGCTTCAGAGGCAGATTTTTTCAGTTTCCCTCTCTCCAGTCATTGTGCTAAGCTAGCTAAGCTAAGCTAACTGCCTCAAAGTTCTCATCTGACTCTTGGCAATAAAGCCAACAAGCATGTTTCTCTCTGTGTTGAAGTGTTCCTTAAAATAAAGTCCTGTGTGTGTGTGAGCGGAGTTTGGCTCTGAAGTTTAAGGATTCAGTGTGAACAAAGTGTGCAGCTGCTTTAATTTCATGCTTCCTGTTGCTGTTGATGAGAGCTACAGTTTACACTTTCTAACAGACTGAAGAACCAGAGGACGCAGAGATCTTTTCTGATTGGTCTTTATTACCGACTGGAAGGATCTTCATGATGTTTCTGCTGTTTGTTTTCAGGATGACGTTACCTTGATGAAGGACATGAAGTTGAATCATTATCGTTTCTCCATCTCCTGGCCGAGGATTTTACCAAGCGGACTGAAAAGTAACCACACGCCCGACGTTTCTTGCTTTTCTGTTTGTTGTTGCACTGGTTACTGAAGTCAGTGCTGAAGCTGACAGTCAGTGAATCAACATTGGTTTTAATTTGCAGCTTCAGGCTTTTTAAATGTGAGGATGTGCTGCTTTTTTCATGAAGCTGAACACTGAATTCCATCCTTCACCTTCTACTCTGTCAGGCGAACACATCAACGAGAAAGGAATCAAATATTACGACGACCTGATCAACATGCTGCTGGACAACCAGATCACACCCATTGTGACACTGTACCATTGGGATTTACCGCAGGTGAGCACTGAACCCACCAAACCTAAACCTGGTTCAGGGTTTCCTTTTACTGACTGGAGGCCGCGCTGTGGATAACAACACGTTTTTACCTGCAGGTCTTGCAGGAGAAGTACGGCGGCTGGCAGAACGTCAGCATGGTCAACTACTTCAATGACTTTGCCAACTTGTGCTTCGAGAGGTTTGGAAACAGAGTGAAGTACTGGATCACGTTCAACAACCCGTGGGTATGTCAAGGTGAAGGGAGACGGTGCGTTCGCTGACCTGTGATCAGACATTGTGTTTGAGTTGTGTTTCAGAGAGTGTGCTCTTGTGCTTTCAGTCTATTGCTGTGGAGGGATATGAAACAGGGGAGCATGCACCCGGACTGAAGCTAAAGGGAACGGGAGCTTACAAAGCCGCCCACCACATCATCAAGGTGAGACTCAAGGTGGAACCAAAATGAGTAGAGGGGACCTGATCCACTTTTAGAGCATCTTTATTTTAACAAAACAATCCCCCCACAGGGTCCATTTAGTGTCTAAGTCCAGTTTTGTGCGTCACTGTATTAAAACACATCACAAACTCATTGTCATTAGTTCTTATACATATTTACACCCTCTAACTGCCAGCTGTTGCGTAGCTAAGTGAACCAACCGCTAAAGCTAAAGCTAGCATGCTAATATCTGACCTGAGAAGAGCTGATGTGGAGCACGGCCGACCTGAAAACTGAGGAACACGGTTTGATAATGATGAAAATCTTTATGGTTTTAAATGACATTTTATGAAAACAACACAACAAACCTGAATTTACCAAATGTTGTGCCGCTAACATTCGACTACGAGTAAATAACATCAGTTAGCTTAGCATAATCATATATTTTCTATTAATTATAAACTGTATGAATGCTGCTTATTCTGAAACACACAGATTTCTGCGTGTATGAAGACTAAACATTTACTATATTTCATTATTTCATTCTTCATGTCATGTTTAAATGCTATGCTAGTTTGTGATGCTACAGGGACTTGCTGTTTACATAGCTGACAGCACTATATGTTTCCTACCAAATTACACATTCCTAATGTCTTTACTTATTAAGAAACTTCTCAAGTTTTTATTTAATTTAGTAAACGATTAAATTCAAACTAGCTGGTCTTTTCTAAGAACTGAGGAAGGACTAGATGTTCAAACTTGTGTATTTATGAACGACTGCTGCCACCTGGCCCGGGAGTCCTGCGTCTTTGATGACGTCTTCTAACAATGTCAAAATGTGTTAAATAAAGAGGTGACGCTGCCTTTCTGTCTCTGAAACAGGCGCACGCCAAAGTCTGGCACACGTATGACATGCAGTGGCGAAGCAAACAAAAAGGTAAAAACAACAACTGACGGCACAGTTGCTTTTTATTTAGTTAATTTTTGTGATTGAACTTCCGCCATGTTGGACAATAACACGTGTGTGTGTGTGTGTGTGTGTGTGTGTGTGTGTGTGTGTGTGTGTGTACAGGTCTGGTTGGGATCTCGCTGACGGCTGACTGGGGGGAACCAGTGGACATCACCAACCAGAGGGACATCGAAGCAGCAGAGAGATACATCCAGTTCTACATGGGATGGTTCGCTACCCCCATCTTCAATGGAGACTACCCCCAGGTCATGAAGGATTACATTGGTACGTCACAGTCGACCATTTAAATTAAATCTCACAAACATGTGAGACTGTCCTCTCCAGGAAAATGTCAGTATCTCTAATTAGTTAAAAAAGAAGTGTTTATTAGATCAACAGCTGGTTTCCGTTAGTGGTTTTCGTACCTGTCAGGGTCCCTCAAGGGTCACAAGTCAATGAACTTGATAAGACAGCAGAAAACAAATGTTCATGCTGCACAAAGTTAGTATTTATTATTATATATAAAGTATTTATTTCTTCAGAAGTGATCTAATCTTTGATTTATGGAGTCGTGTGAATCGTTGGACCCGATCATGGTGTGGGGTCACATGTAGATATGGCCTCGTTTTGAGGGGTCACAAGCCAAACAGGTTTGGAAAACGCTTCTTTATGAGCATGAAAAACCAACAGCTGCCATCTTTGTGCACCTCAATGTGTCTGCTGACCTGTTAGTTTCCTCTTAAAATGCACTGAACTTTGACCTTTAGGCAGGAAGAGTGGCCAGCAGGGCCTGGGAGCTTCACGGCTGCCCGTCTTCTCGCCTCAGGAGAAGAGTTACATCAAGGGAACCTGCGACTTCTTGGGCCTCGGACATTTCACGACGCGCTACATCACCCTGAAGAATTACCCATCAGGCCTCGGAGACAGCTACTTCGCAGATCGTGACCTCGCTGAGCTGGTCGACCCACAGTGGCCTGATCCTGGTTCTGAATGGCTCTATTCTGTTCCGTGGGGCTTCCGCCGCTTGTTGAACTTTGTCAAGGTACAAGACACAAATCTTGAATAAAAACCAGCTAGTAAATATAGAAGATATTGTTCAAGTACGCATAAATACAGAATAATAAGTACACATCTGTATGCGCACCATCAAACCTGAATGTCATGTCTCATCGCCATAACAGACTCAATACGGGAACCCGATGATCTACGTGACAGAAAACGGTGTGTCGGAGAAAATACTCTGCACCGACCTCTGTGACGACTGGAGGATGAAGTACTTCAAAGAGTACATCAATGAAATGCTCAAAGGTGAAGCAACAACTGAATGCAAACAACACCACAGCAGAAGGATTCAAGGGTCCACCTTTAGTCAGCTGCTGGATACAAACACGTTTGTTCTCTGGTTCAACCTACAGCCATGAAGGATGGCGTGAACGTGAAGGGTTACACTGCCTGGTCTCTCCTCGACAACTTCGAGTGGGACGAAGGATACTCCGAGAGGTTCGGGCTCTACTACGTGGACTTCAGGAACAAAAACAAACCGCGCTACCCGAAGGCCTCGGTCCAGTTCTACAAACGCATCATCAGCTCGAACGGCTTTCCCAATCAGAGAGAGGTAAGCTCACGACACTCCGCCGTCAGACTCGCTCTGCAGCAGAATCTGCTGTTTGACTGTCGAGCTTGTCGGATCTTTACAGGTGGAGAGCTGGAAGAGGAAGGCCATCGAGACGTGCTCCTCCAGTAACCAGCTCCTGGCTGCAGGTCAGTACAAAGTGCTTCAGAGTGCAGGCTGTGATAAGCTAGGTGGGGCCAAACAAAGGAAAATTCTGCTTTGTTATTTCGCGATCTAACAGGGTTTTTCTTTGTTTTGCCCCTCCAGCTAGAAGAAAGTCCCAGGGAAATCAGGAACATGCAGGGATGCAAAAGGCTTGGCCAGTTCATGATGAAGTTTAGGTACAAAAGCTGAGACGTTTCTGAGTGAGATCAACATTATCTTCATGTTTCATTCATCTCAGAGACCAATGCTGCACGTTTACTCCTCCACGTGTCGCTGACTGAAGATCTTACAGTCCAAACATGATGATTTAAAAAAAAAGACACATTGTTTTAGCCCAGCAAAAAATAAACTTGTTCCACTTTAGCTCCATCTTAACCAACAACACATTACTTTGTCCAATCAGGGACATGGTTTATAAATTCTAACTAACGGCTTTACTCTTGAACTTGGACCTGAATTTCCCCATCACATGTCCCACTTACTTGGTTTTCTGATGCTTTCAGGTGCATCTCTTGGTCTTCCGCAGCAAATAGTTTGCTAAGCGCACAGTGAGATGGTTTAGTTGTGATCACATGACCTATTCATGGCATAACATGAATATATTAAGAATATTGATAACAACTAATCAGGACAGCTGATGAATCTGAATAGATCTATAAGATGCCTGATTTTCCTGTATGTTTATTAGATCCACGGATCCTCTCAGAGCGATCTGAAGTATGGCTTGTGAACATTTACACACATTTACTTAAATTTCCATTTCTGGCTTTCAGATCCGTTGATCGGCCACATGGAGATGGTAACAGAGATCGTGGTTCCCACAGTGTGCACGCTCTGCATCCTCCTCAGCGCAGTCTTCCTCATGTTCTTACTGCGTGGACGCCTCTGAAGGCACACACACACACACACACACACACACACACACAGCTGAAGAAATTAATCTGAGAGTGACTTCAAAGCTGTAAATCTTCATCCTGTCCAGAGCATTTTGTCGATTTAACTGTCCTGCTGTTCTGTTTTGAATCAACACTTTTTCAGGTTGTCATGACTGAGTCAAAATCGCTGTCACAGCTCTGGAAGAATGAATTCAAGCTTGGTCTATTACTTTTTTACTTTTTAACAAACTGGTCTTGTGTGGTTTTTGAAGAAGCTAAGTTTTACAGGCTACTCCAGCTAACTGCAGAGAGGATATGGTTTACCGTCAAGTTTGTACCATTAAGAAAAAAAGAGTGGAAATAAAGTGTTGTACTCTCTGTGGATCATAAACTTCAATTAAATACATTTTTAAGACTTATATAGTGCTGCTTATTGAGTGAGAATTTGTGTTTCCTGCATATTTAATTCGGCAAAAAGGTGGATTTATAAATAGCTGCAACAAGTCGGAGAAAATTCACAGACACGCCTTTTCCCATACGTCATTTTGCCTTTCAAAATAAAAACCCTGGAACTGAATGGGAAACACTTCATGCAAATAATCAGAGGGAAACCAGCACAGGTGATTTTACACAGTTTAAGTACAGTTCACTGTAATGATTTCTATCTTTTTTTTTCTTTCTTTGAACTATTTTTGATAACTGACCTAACTTACAAAACAACCTCAAAAAAGTCAAAGGTACTTTAATTATGTGGTCTTATGCAGGTGAGGACTTAGAAATACTGAGGTCCTGAGTCTAAAACCTCAAATTCAAATTCCCCCACCTAAGAAATCCTTCACATTCTATATATGAATTTGAATGTTAAATTAAATTTTCTGTAAAATTCATCTCTCAACAATGTCTGTTTGAAAGAATACTAAATAACAAAATGTTTGGTGAACAAACTACCATGACAAATATTCAATATTTCTGAATCTATAGATAATCCATAAAGACAATGAGGGTCATTTGGAACAGTTTTACACCCACGTCAATAAACAGATTTTATTACTATCTCTTCCATATTCATGGCAGTATTGATTATACACTTATAAGTAGTTTCGTTTACCACTCTAATGTTTCTCTGTTGAAGTATAAAAATGGGATTTGTATATGTTTTATTTATATGTCTCCATACTTCCACAGTCGTCAATTAAACGTCAGGCTAAATTTGTTGGACTTTATTTTGAAAAACAAAGCTTCATACCGGACGTTGATGCCGCTGGTTTTACTCTGCTTGTTGCATCGCCGCCGGACGGCTCGTAACAGGTAGTTCATGACATTTCATTGTAACTAGAGTTATACTTTATAAGTTAAGTCTGTCGGTGGCTTGTGGTGTAACGTTAAGGTGTCTCGTTGTGTTTTACCGTTTCGCTGACAGCAGCTAGCTTAACCAACATGTTAGCTAAGTTAACTGCTTGTAGTTAGCTTTGCGACGCCATGTTAACGCTTTTCTGCAACTGCAAATGTTTCTCAGACATGAAGTTAAATTCAGCCAACATTCAGACAAAGACGTGACTGTCCTGTTCAGGCAGCCTGTCTGTCTATCCCGGCCTGTCTGACGGCGGAACACAGAGGACCGTCCGGCTTGTCAGTGCGTATGCAGCAGAATGCCAGGCTTGAGTTTACCGCCATTCTGCCGCGGAGGCGGTACTGGCGTTACTGGCTTGAGTTCACCGCCACCGCTGACGCGTTTCTCGACCGATATCTACATTCATGGCCGATACCGACCAGGAACCGATAATTGATAAAGACCGATAAAAGTTACGGGGGTCGATATTTTCACTTGGTACTAAAAACTGGGAGACAAAATTCATAATAACACTGCCTTTAACACTAAGCTACTGAAATATGGAAATGCTGCTACATGTGTATGATATGACTAATGGTGGAAATAGTATTCAGCTACTTAAGTGTAATAAGACAAATTTTGTTAATCCCTCGCCGGGGAAACGAAATAGTTACAGCCAGCAAAGAATAAAAGAGAGATGTAGAAAGATCAAAAAGACAATCAAAAGAATACAGAATAAAAAATAAAAAACATCTGTATAAAGATACTTATCATATAAGGAGAAATTAAGAGATTAATAGCAATTAAGTTGCTATTAACTTAATATACTTTTGATGAGTTAAATACATAAAGATGTACCATAAAAGTTGTATTTTACGTGAAATATTACTCGAATTTTGACTTTGAGTTTAGTGTAAATGGGTTGAGCACGTCAGACACACTGACACTGATTTTTAAACCAAAGTAAATCCTGTTTTCATAGCTGTGCTGCAGAAAATGTTAGGAAACTAAACTTCTAGCTTTATAATCTGCCAAATAAACATGATGTGCTTTTAAAGCTGATATTGGCTGATACGGGTTTTACCTCTCCTCCAGGAGTAACACACCTTGCTTGACGTGATGGAAAATCGGCTGCATAACTTTCCTGACTTCAACAGCATGGAGGATGAAGCTTTCCCTCCCCTCCCGCCGCCTCACTCCCCGGGCCAGGGAGGACCAGACGACGGAGACCCTTTTGAAAATGGTAAGAAGCTTTAATAGAAAGAGAATATTCAGCATTTTAATCCTGTTTATACCCTGAAAGTTTGGAAGGGAGTGACTGCTGACAGAACACACACCACCTGCTGATGGTAGTTAAGTCCTGATTTGCTCCTAATCTGCCCTGCTGAAGGTTTCTGTTAACAGACTGATGTTGACCATCTGTCCTGCTGTCTGTCCTCTGGTTAATGCAGGGGAGGAAGACGGCGACGTGTCCAAGCTGGCTGAGGTCCCTGTGGCTAAAAGGAAAGGCGTGAAGAGGCCACAACCCAAGCTGGACTCTAACAGGTGCCTCACCCGTCAGCCTTTATGTGATGGAGGATTTCAGTTTAAGATATAAAAAAAAAAAAAAAAAGCCACAAACTAATGGAAGCATGCACGAAAGGTCTGGACAGTGCATGAAGTATTGTTTGTCGCAGGTAATATCATGTGATTGTAGCTCTGCTTCAGGTTTTGAGGGTCATTTTTGCTCTTACAGCAGTTACTTACACATTGTGAGAATCAGTGAATTATTTAACTGCGGCACAGTTTTCTGCTGACTTGCAAATTTTAAAAATTATACCAATTTATTGCAAAGAAACACGAGGCTGCAAATGAGTTTGCATCTGAAAACACGGCTACAGATTCAATTTTAGGCCGCATTAATTACAAAAATGAAGATCCTGCTGGAGTTTTATTACCTTCCATAATACCTAAATTAAAACAGCTCTAATCAATATGTTTCTACAAACAATGGACCAAATGACTGAGAGTAATGAGGACGAGCTTGTCTCACCCGACTCTGCAGTTCAGCCCGGCTGTGTTTTTAGCCTCTTTCAGCTCATTCTTTACTGTTTTGGCTCGCCGTCGCGGCGCTCAGCAACTGTCAGCATTAAACCCCGAAGATCAGCTGGACTGTCCACGTCCTGCTCAGGACACGGCAGAAGATTCAGCAGATAAAGTGGTGGAGACCTAAAACATAGTGAGAAGAGTGAAGGTTGGACGTAGAGTGATTGGGTCTACAGAGACGTCCAGATGTCTCTCACTGTTTTAGCAGCTGATAAGATGCCTGATGTTCACATGTTGTTTCACTGCCTCTAAAAATATTAATGAATGCTGCTTTAATGTTTTCCTTCAGGCTGATCTCAGAACGAGGACTTCCTGCTCTGCGCACGCTGTTTGATAACGTCCGTTTCAAAGGCAGAGGACATGAGGTGAGCGCTGACAGCCGACACGCTAACAAGGCCAAACGCAGCAGATGAATGTGGAGTCGCTCGTATCAGCTGCACTTCATCACCGGGGGCGAAACCATCCATCAGTCCATCCACGATCTGTTCAGTGTTTGTGCCCGACAGCGTTCAGCACGCTCACGTCTGCTTCATGGTTAAATCATTCAGTTCATAATGTCACAGTGACGTTATGAAGACTTAACACTTCTTCAGCGTTGTTGCTGCTTTCAGTCTCTTTCTGTCCCCTCGTCCTCAGCTGAGAACCTGTGACTGCGAGCGAATATTCCCGACGACAAAGAAAGAGTTTTTAGAGGCTGATTCTCTGTCGCTGTGTTGTTTTAACTGCAGCTTCTGTTTGATCCGTGAGTTCATCTCAGCCACAGCAATGAAAGTCTGTGGCTAAAATCTGATGGCAGAGATCGACTGTGAGTCAGAACAAAGCTCGAGAGAGTGACGGATGACTTTCACCGTGTGCCTCCTCGCCCTCGTCCCTCCTCTTCCTCACTATCGCTATTCAAACCTGTCAATCAAACCGCTCTTACTCAGCTGGTTCGTGTTCAGTGTGATCATGTAACATCGAGCGGAGCCCCTGAGGTGAACTCTTACTGTCAGACTCGATCGTTGTCCAAAGAATCGATGCATCATCATGAAACACGATTTACACTCCTCTTCATCACCTCACATGCATTTAGCTCACCTTACAGAGTGTGTGTGTGTGTGTGTGTGTGTGTGTGTGTGTGTGTGTTTCGTCCGACCAGGCCGAGGACCTGCAGCTGCTGATGCAGAAGATGGAGAACTGGGCCCACAGGTTGTATCCGAAACTACAGTTTGAAGACTTCATCGACAGAGTGGAGAAGCTGGGAAAGAAGAAGGAGGTGCAGGTGGGAAAAGATGCTGAAGAGTTCAGAGAGCCGTGATTCTCTTCTGCAGTGCAGCGTTTCTAACGGTTCGCCTTGTTTCCTGCTGCAGACCTGCCTCAAACGGATACGACTGGACATGCCTCTGACACACGAGGACTACGTGGATAAAGACGGTAAGAGATGAAAACACCTCATGTGTGAAGACGGGAGTGAAGCTCAGAAAGTCCAGTTAAACCCTCGTGCTGGGACACTGTCCTGTTCGTTTGTTGGACAGTGACCCCAAATCAGAAACATCTGAGGGTGAAAAAGCTGGAACGTGTCTTGCTTCATGTCGCAGGCCGTCAGAATGAGGCCACACATGAAACAATAACTGAGTGAGAGATGTTCAGATTTCCTGTCAATCGTCGTGTTTGGGTTCAGGTGAAGAGCAGGCGGCTCCTGAATCAGACGTCTTCGGGGACGCAGATCCCTTCAACAGATCGAGCTTCTCTAACGACCTGCATGAGCCGGTCCACTCTACCCCGGCCCCACCGGCTCCACCTACTCCGTCTCCACCCGCTCCCTCCCTGACCGAGGAGCAGCGTCAGCGCATGGAGCTGAACCGACAGCGAGCCCTGGAGAGGAAGCTCGCCCGCCAGCAGCAGCAAACAGGTGAGAGGATTCATCCTGATTGTCCAAAGAGGAGTGATGCAGGAAAACCTCAGCCAATCGCTGACGAGATGCATTAAGATAAAGCAAGGTCAGCCAGTGTTGTAGCTTCCAGTGGTGCTGATGTGCTGTAGTACATTCTGTCCTTTCACTGACGTTTAAAGTACTTTTACTGTGTTCTCTGAACATCACTGAGTGACTCCTCCCGCTGCCCCGCAGATCCTTCACACTCCCAGACCGTCGACTCGTCCACGTCAGCTGATGAACCCGCGTCTGCCTCCTCTGCAAAAGCCCTCGACCGCTCTGAAGATCAGGAGGAGGTGGAGGAGGAGGTGGAGGAGTTGGACCTGGAGCCAGCCAGCAGCAGCAGCAGCAGCACAGAGCAGCCCAGCCAGCGTCCACACAAAGACTCTGAGCCTCCTGCTGCGTCACCTCAGAGGGAGAGAGAGGACGAAAGCAGCTCCGTCAGCTCCGTCAGCCCAGCAGCAGGCGTGAGGACGGAGGTTAACGCTCAGGGGCAGCACACACACTGAGACCACAGCGATTTCTGAGGAGGCGTCTGGAAGCTGTGACCTGCCCTGTTCTTCATGATGAACCAGGAAGTTTTAAAATGCCAAACCATAATAAACGTTTCACTGTAAATGGAGGTCAGATGGTACGTTGAGTCTTTGACGAACAGCTTCGCTTCACACCTTCACTCGTTTTTTAGGTTTTTGTGTAAAGGTGAGAAAACTTTGTCATAATTCCTTTTTCGGACGTCTGAGTGATAAAATATCTGAAGACAGATTTTTGTTTCAGAATGTCGGTCGAAGAGTTTCAATGAGTTTAATTTCTGCAGGTTTTTACGTTAGAATAACGATTTTACTCCAGCTGACGTGAACTCATCCATAAACTTTAATCTCAAAGCACAAAGTCAAAAAGTCAGCATGTTAGAAAAATAGATTCTGTGAAAACACTTCATACAAAAGCTTCAGGTACACAACACTTCAACACTGACAGGTCAGTAATTACTGAAGCTCCGACTCTTAATGTGTAAAATGACCAGCAGGTTTATTAAAACAGGATTTGAGTGTGGGTGGAAACCAGTCTGTCAAACCAGTAAATCTTAATGTTAAGTGTTGAAGGAAGGAAACAGCTGCAGGAACATCTTAAAGAATGAAGAATCAAAGGTGACATTTGGAGAAACTTCCTGTTTTCTGTTTCTAAATTCATTAAAATATGTTTGAAATGTCTTCAAAAGTCAGATTTTTACTTTATATGACCCACATTAACACAGTGTTCGTGTAGGATTGAACCATGTTTGATGTATTTATCGTTGTTGGATCTGAGTCTTCATGCTGAACGCTGACACACAGTGAAGGACTGTTATCAATAGTCTGTTTGTGGTGCTTCAGTCTTTGATGTTTCACATTAGTTTATTACTTTGTATCAGCAGCTGTTCATTTTTCTTCTTAATGTTTCAGAGTTTAAACTTATTTTCAGCAAACAGTCTCATCAGTGAGGAGTCGATCAGTCAGGACCAATAATCAATAATCAGTTTAACCCTCGGTTCTTCTGTTTGCGTGTCTTTGGACTAACATGTGGAAAATGTTTCTCGTTCACGCTCTTCATTCTCAGCCTTCGTCCTTCAGGTGAAACGATGAGACAAACGTCGTCGTTGGTTTGTAGTGAAGCAGCTTCTGGTCGCTGCTCTGACGCAGATTCAGCTCATTTCCTCCTGGATGTTCGCTGCACTCGATGTTCGAAGCTCGTCGGGCTCGTCGCTTCAGCTGCTCTACGCTGTTGTTGCGCAGACCCGTGCGGCCCCGTCCAGGTCCAGCAGAGCCAGCTCCCTGACCTCCTCCAGGAGGGAGTACAGATTGGGAGTTTTACTCTGGCTGAACTCTTTCTCCTCCTTGGAGAGTTTGGGCCGGCGGGCCGCCTTCTCCTGGGCCTGCTGGTACGCCTCCTCGGCCAGGCGCACCACCTCCTGGACCAGCTGGCTGCGGGACTGGGACTGGGACTGGGACTGGGCCTGCTGGGGCTCTGCGCCTGCGTGGGGCTTGTTGCTGATGACCTCCAGGTTTAGACTGTCTGCGTGGCAGGATGTGGAGCGGACGGAGATACGCACCTGAGCAGAGCAGACGATTATAATTCAATCACAAACACCAACATATCTACATCTGTGGAGACGGCCGGTACAGCTGGAGTGAAAATCCCAAAGCTGGTAAGAATAATCATCACAATATGAATAATAATAATCACAATTTAAGGAATATTCATCATAATATAAAGAATATTCATCACAATATAAGGAATATTCATCATAGGAATATTCATCACAGTGGGATATAATATTTCTCCAGCGTTGATACAAATCATAACGTGGCCGACAGAGGAACATGTGAAGCCATCAAACCTTCTCTTGAGGGACACATGAACCTTCAACAGCTCGTTTTGTTAGTTGTTAATCAAGGTTCTGATGGACACACTGTGTGACCTGTGCTACTACTTGGTTTCCTCATGTTTCTCACTGTGACTCACTTCGTCCCTTCACCTCCTCTCTGTGCAGTAAATGTTACCACAGACACCTCCTCCCCTCAGGATGTGAGGAGGGGGTCTAGTTCGACCAATAGGAGGTGCCTGTATGAGGATGAGGAATATAAAAACGAGCTGTGTGCTCTGCTTCGAGCGGGTTCGGTGTTCTCTGTCTTTGTGATCATCACAACAGAAGAAAAACCCGTCAGTGTGAGCTGTTGACCACTAGAGGCGCTGCAGAGCAAAGGTTTGAAGACCTGGACCCTGTTTCTCAGTGACGACTCGGTAGTGAAGAAGAAGACTAGCAGGTACACCAGGATGCACACGTGTGTGTCGACTGTAGATCAGTAAGCTGAGTGGACTCACAGTGATGTGGCTGAACAGTCTGAAGGTGGAGGAGCCGCCGCTGGAGGTGGTGGTGACGTGGTCTGAGTACTGTCGTATGGAGCCGCTCTGCCACTCACAGCTGCCGTCCTGGCCTGCAGACACCACCTGGCCCTCCCGATTCCTCAGGTACACCGGCCCCTTCACTCCATACCTGCAGACAGCACAGGTGTGGTCAGCTGTTAGAAACTCTGCCAATCCTGTTTGAGCGTGAGGCGTCTGACGGGAAGAATCCACGAGATCAAAGACCCTCAGTCAGTCTCTTACTCTGGGACGAACACCAACACGCCGTTGTTTCGGATGGAGTAGATGACGGCGTCCGCCACGCAGCGCTGGTCTGTCTGCGGGTCTCGCTCTTTGAAGTAGAGACACTGGAACAGGAGTGTGGACATCTTCTGGGCCTGCTGGGCCGCCTGGACGTCACACACAGCTCAGGTTATTCTACAAACTCAGACCACAATCACAGACCACAAACCAGAAAGTGCACCGACCCTGTTCCTGTTGTTGATGTGCTGAGCCGTTTCTTCCAGCTCTTTGTTACTGGCCAACGCTCTGCCAGGGCCCGCCCCCCGGTCCACGTCAATGGCTGCGGTGAGAAGCCGGTGGACCACCATGTCGGCGTAGCGGCGGATGGGTGAGGTGAAGTGCGTGTAGCGGTCCAGAGCCAGACCTAAGGAACGGAAAAATGCGTCAGACACCGAGATCTTCACTTACGCTGAACATCTGGATCAAACAATAACAGGCATGATGGTGGTTTTGTGTGGCCGACCGTAATGGTAGTACTGGTCTTGGGACTCCAGACCGGTGGAGAAGTACAGCGCCTGTGACATGGCGGCGGTGGCCATCATTCTCAGCAGCCTGTTCACCAGCGGGTCCTGAGGGTCCACAGCCTGATCCAGAGACTCAGCTAAAGCCTTGTTGGTCCTGCAGGAACAGAATCAGCTGTTCAGAAACTCCTTTCAGCCGCCGTGCTGACGGCTGCATTTGTCTCGATTCGAGGAAAAGGGAAACAAGTTTCCACTGATTTGCAATAAAGTGCAACAATCATGTCAGCCGTGTAACTGCTGAGTGACTGAGTGCAACACGGCTGTGACACATCGGCGAGTCTCCCTCCAAACTGTTCATGTTCTCTCAGACAGAGACGTTTGCTCGTGAGTCCAAAACAACACGTGAACCAGTGAAGTCACATGACATGGACCTCCTCAGCTTCCATACTCTCGGTCACCTGGTATCGATGGCAAATCCCCTCGCCGCGGCGATGTCCACCAGCTGGCTGAAGAACTCCTGCCGTGGTGGCGGGTGACGCCTCAGCAGGGCCTGATGAGGGAAGGTCTCCTGGATCTTGCGCGCCACCCAGTGGTTGGCGTAAATCATGCACTCGGCCACCGTCTCGTGGACCTCCAGAGGCTGCCGGGGGACCAGAGCCGTGATGTTCCTCTCCTCATCCAGCTGGGCTCGGACCTGAGGGGGGACGGTGAGACGGTGAGACGGTGAGACGGTGAGACGGCTCGGTTCAAACGAGTGAAAGACTACAACTCGTCTCCTCAGAGACTTTTCTGTCCATCAGTTAAGATCTGTGGGTGATGAAAAGCAGGAATGCTTTAAACTATTTCACCGTCCTGCTGCCACAAACACTCACTGCAGCACCAAATGTGGATTAATCCGCCGCTGAAAATAGTCCCAAACAAACGCAGTTTCCCTTTGTTTGTTTGATAAAAATGACAGCGAGCAGCTTTATTTGTGGCCAGTTTGTAGAGATTTTCGTGTTAAGTAGGAACCAATGGGCTTTGAGCTGCTAGGACCGAGCAGGCAAGTGAGCTTTGTCGGACTTTAAGTCATTATCAGTTGAATTTTAACACATTTAGCTTTGAACCAACGTTCTCAGTGACATAATCTCATGATGAAATCTACGTGAGGAAGGTAGCAGAGCAGCTGTGATTCCTGCAGGTCGAATAAATGATGCTCATTTTGTGCAGCCTGCAGTTTTTGGCACAAAGCAGCACCATGTAACTCCATGATGACATCCGCTGTAACACAGCTCCATCGCACACGTCGATAAGGTCAGTGTGTTCGAAAGCACCTTATCGATGATCGACCAGCCGTCACATATGAAGCGCTGTCACGTGTTTCAGTGCTCTGCATTTACTCAGCTGTTAGCGGACAGCCTGCAGAGTGTTATTTCAGGACGGATCCACTGAGCAGATTTAACAGATTTAAGCAAACGTTTTGACATCCAGGACGTTTCTTTAGTAAAAGAGAAATCAGTCGTACCTCCACCCCTTCCAGCTCCAGCGCTCCTCCTCTGTCCCTCTGCGCCCGCAGGTGTCGGGCGACGTGTGTTAGCATCTCCAGAGCCTGTGTGAGCTGAGCTAGCTTAGCATCCCTCTCCTCAGGCCCGAGCTCGGCCAGCTCGGCCACCTCGGCCTGCTCGCCGTTGAGGAGCGCCTGGGCCAGCTCGTAGTGGAGCTGGTAGGAGGAGCGGATGAGCGTGCGGCCGTACCACACCTTGTTGACGGCGAGGGAGTGCGCATCGAGCTCCCACAGCACGCTCATCGCGTACCTGGATTTGAGAGTGAGCACATGCACATTTACAGATCAGCTACTGCAAGCTAATGACCTGCACGCCCTCCAACCCAGGTAACGTGGAGTGTACTGACCTGTCGACTCCTCCCAGCAGGGAGCACAGGTCTGCGCTGAGAACAGCAGGCAGCATGTCGTACCTGCGGTCTGCCAGGTAATAGGTCGTCGCCCTGAAGAGACAGAAGAAGAAGAAAGTTGAGGAAAACCACAAAGCAGTGACATCTGAACCGATTTCTGGTTTCCAACCTTCTCTATCGCTTTCATCGCCGCCTTTGTTAGAAATAAATGTTCTTCACCTCATTCTGACAGTCGCCAGAAGTTTAAAACCAAACCTAAAAATCTAAAAACTCTTCAAGTAAAGCAGGAAGTAGATGAGATGCTTCAAGGATGAGGGTAAAACACAATGATATGAAGTACAAGAAGAATTTCAGGGAAGGCCAAACACAGAGAAATAAAACAAAACACAAAGAGCACGAACGCACTGAGGAAAAGGTCATAAAACGCAGCCGACGAGTGGATTTCAAAGCTCTTTTAAAACGTGGCCTCAGACTCAGCGGACGAGTTTGTTCCACGGTGTCGGAGCTAAAACAGCGAAAGCTTGATCGTCTTTGTCTTGAGCCTGGGTTGAGGCGGCCTTGGTGCAGCATAAGAAGCTAAAGATGATAAAAGAAGTGCACAGCTGAGGAAAACGTCATGAAAAGAGTCTTGAGCTGAATTCTAAGACGATCGATCCGGCTCTGAAAACATGTTCTGCGTGCCTGTCAGCGGCTTTTCTGCTGATTCTGCGTTCACGGATGGACAGTTGTGCCTCGTGTCTCATTGTCCCGGCCTATGCAAGGACAAACGTGTGCTGTACATTCAAGGCCTGGACGAAATGAATGACTTCAGCACAGTGCAGAGACTGTCAGAGCCTCCACGCTCTGGTTTGTCCCCTTTGAAGCCTGCTGGCCTTTCACTGTCAGACACTGCTGTGCCTCTCGGTCCGTGTTGTTTGTGATTACTGCTGCTTCTTTTCTGAGTGTGTGTGCTGTGATTTTGAGACAGAAATTCAAAGAGTGTGAGACTGAAGAGGCTGAAATGCAGGCAGCAGCTTTCTGGGCTCGTTCTGGGAGTTGCTTTGGAAACTTCCTGTTTGTCTCTTGTGTTTGTTCTAAAGGAGTTTCTGCTGTTTCTTCTCTTCCAGCAGGTTCTAACCTTGAACGTGCCTCCAAGTCGGTGAGCGAACCCTCTGCGACAAAGTGGGTGACGTCGGCGATGTGGACGCCCAGCTCCAGCAGCTTCCCGCCGGCGAGGCTGCGCACCGACAGCGTGTCGTCCACGTCCTCGCAGCCCCGCGGGTCGATGCTGAACACCAGGTGAGTCTCCCTCAGGTCCCGCCGCTCTGCCACCTGGGCAGGGTCCACCCTCCAGGGCTTCTCAGGGGAGTTTCCCGGCATCTCTCTCAGCTGAGGACAGACGAGCGCGGACACAGAGAGAAAACACAAGGTTACATAAGGTCCTGAAATTGTCACAAAGGCAGCTGTGCAACACTAGAGCCGAGTGATGGGACTTGAATGAATAATTTATTTTGTGTGTGCTTTGGGCTGAGAAGAGACCATCAGACATTGTGTGCTGTGCTGAGTCTCTTCTTTCACCAGAGGCTTTTCTTTCCAAAAGAAAATGAGCAGCGTGAGTCTGAGCAGAAAGAAAAGGTCCTTGGACGGTTCGATGAAAGAAGGAACAGGTAAGCACGTGGTTTCAACAAGTCTACTCCATTCCTCTGAGTACAACACGCTATTCATTACTGCCCTTATCGGGTAAATATCCTTTTCAAAGAACAAGAGGGACTGAGAAACTCTCATGAACTCTGCAGTTTGAGAAAAACACTTCAGCGCTGGAGAAGACGGTTGAAGGCTACGGCCACCACACGTTAGCGCCGCGCCGTCCTTCTGCTTAAAAGGAGGAACGTTTGAGTTTTACAGCAGGTTCCAGCAGAAAATCATGTTTACGACGAGTGTTTCTCAGCAAAACATCAAACATGAATAAAACCCACTGAATAATCATAAAACTAAGGTTTAACCTCACTGTGAGTTTTATCTGTGTTGTGGATGTTAAAAAAGACAAAAAACACACACCATGAACAACGTAAGATACAAAATTAAACCCGCTAATTAAAGGCTAAAGTGGAGAGATGCTGAACTCGTCCGGTGCCTGAAGACACGATGCTGTGTCTCCTCACTGTGAGACCACTGTTTTCTGTCACAGCTCTAAAGTCACAGGTGCTTTAACCTCAGAGACCGTCTCCGTGCTGACCTGTGCGTCTGAGAAGGGGGGCACGTGGATGCAGTTCTCGATGAGGATGGTCTGGACCTCCGTCTCCAGCTCTCCGGCCCGACCCAGCACCCGCACGCTGTGGCCGTTGGGATAGAGCGACGTGCTTTCCCATGAATCAATGCGCACCACCACCCTGTGGTCCTGAGTGAAGAAGACAAGCCGACCCTGAGACGCTGAGACATGAGACATTTCACATGTTCCCTCATTGACGCTCAGCTGATCTCAAACCCTTCAGCCTCGGCTCACAGATGAACTCCTTCAGCACTGATTTTCACTTACAAGGCGCAATGATTGAGGATTTACTTGAAGTTTAGTCAGTATTTAGATTTTAAGGCAGATATAATCGTGCAGTGAAAAGCCAAAGTGACCCTTCTCGCTTCAGACAGTTCTCATATATTCTGAAATAATAAAGACTCCAGTTATGATCATGTAGAGAAATATTAGTCAAATTAGTTTTGAATCATGACTTTCTGACTGACTAAAATCAATCAGCAGCCACGTGAAGGCAAACCAGACCTGCAGAGCGTCGGCCTGCTGAGTACTGATGCGGATCTTGGGGATGCGACGGTCCCACGGCACAGCCAGGATGCGCTGGGAGTTCCTGCTCTGGGACTGAGTCCCGTCTCTGGGGGGAAAAGTTACCACATAGTCCCTCCAATTCCTCTGCAGGATCCCCACAACACGGCCTGTGGATTTCAATTTCAGACGTCAGAAGAGAGACTTTAGAGTTCTAATATGTTGTATGTGTAAAGTTATACTTCAAGTGTCAGGTGATACCAGTTAATGCAGGCATTTGAAATACTAACATTTCATAGCATTTAAACCCATTCAAAGCATTCAGCCAGTCTCAGAGTTCAATTACTTTGTGACACAAACTGCTACCAAAAGCTAGGAAGTAGTAACATGCATTCAAAGTGACTTGGAGCGTTTGATAGTGACGGCACTATGAAGGCAGCTGATGAGTTTCTGTCAAAAAAGACGAAAAAAATTCTGTTTTATGATGTTTTCACAGCGTCCTGGGGTCAGGGCTGTATTCATGTGTCAAAGCAGGTGAAAAGTGGTTCATACACACAAGCTGTTTCAGATAATTGAAAATAAAATCTGTGTATCTGTACAGACAGAAGCCAGAAAAAAATAATAATCTTGCTTCTACAGTACATTTATGGAAGAACAGCGCTTTATTAACGGCCTCATGGTCAGCCACTCTGAAGACGACGTGTGTCTCTCTGGGCCGTGTCAGACAGTAACCAGTGGAGCTGAGTCCCACCTGTCGGCATAGGTTTGCTCTGGTTTTCCTCTCCACCCTTCTCCTCCCCCTGGCCTTCGACCAGAGCGGTGACCTTCCCTCTCCACTCGCTCTTCGGCAGCAGCTCCACCACGACCACGTCGCCATGAACGGCCCTGTTACGGTTCTTATTCCCGCACACCAACACGCCGCAGCTCAGGTCTGATGATGGACGGGGACAGACAGGGAGCGGTCAGGACAGGAGAGGCGTGCTGCTCTATGCTGACTGACAGCCGAATGTGTCGGCGTGTCCGTGCTCCGCGGCGCTCAGCTGCTGCTCACCTGTGCTCTTGTTGGACAAACCCTCCGTCATGATGAAGGCTTCATTGTGGTGCTTGTTGATATTCAGAGAGCCCTGATAAAAAGACACACGGTTTATTTTGCTTTGAGGAACTCTAACTCGTTTAGACATGACCCAGGCGGGCGGACTCGGACTGAACCTTAACGTAACGTCCGGACTTGATTCCAGCCTCCAGGACTTCAGCCGGCAGATGTTCAGCAAACTCCCTCTGCGAGCCCTCGCTCTCCTTCTCCTGCAGCGCCTGAGAGAGGGAGCTGTACAGATCGTGAGCTGCCTGCAGCTCCGGCCAGAAGTTCTGCAAAAAGTCCTGGAAAGTAAAGACACAGGGAAGCAATGACTGGCATTATGGGATGGATGCACACACTCACTTTGATGCCTTTTCATGCACGGGGTGGAAATTTAAAGTAAACGAGTGTTTGGCCTCAGTGACATGCATTTACTTCTATTTTTGCTCCTTTTCCACTGAAGCTCAGTTGAATCCTGAATGCTTTTTAGCACAGACCCACAGGACTCTCCTGCTGTTTCAGTGATAGAACAGGTTCATGTTATGGACACTACTTTAAATGATTGTTTCCCCCATCAGATCTAAACGCTGAATACCTCTAAATACTACATTACCCATCAGCCTCAGCTGCCTTTGCTCAGGAGATTTAGAGAGTTGGAGCTGCAGTTGATTCAGATCGTGGATAACGAATCAGTCCCTCAGTGACCAAATTCATCCAGAACTGATCCAGAATCTGAAGGTGAGTTTAATCTGCTGAACGTTTTATCAGGTTTCTACGATGTCTGATCCTCAGCTTCAGCTCATCTTGCAGAAATGCACCCTGGGAGTTGTGGACAGCAGGCTTCTCTGCACACGGGCTGTAATTATTATTTACAAAAAACGTCAGATATTTCATGAAGCAGCCGCTCATCTTTCGTACTGCTGATTCAAGCGGAGAGTTTCACGTCCAAACACACCCTGAAGCACCGTCATCCCGCGCTTCCTGTTTACTTTGAGTCACTCTGCTGTGGCAGCAGGTCAGTTCTCATCACTCACTTCTCCTGCATCGACACTTCAGCATCGACACTGGATGAGTGTTGTGAAGTGCCGTCGGCTTTATTAATGTCGCCATTAAACACTTCACACAGATTTGTGCTCTCAGCTAAAACAGGACAGACGACAAAGGAGCGTGTTTCTGTCTGTCAGGCTGCACCATGGATCCACTTTAATCCCAATAAAATAACTCCTCATGCTGTTTTTGCTCCACTACTGAGACCTTATGAGCCCATCAGCTTATGTGACCATATCACACACTAACGTTTATAAAGTCTTGACAGCTGTTAACATGAAAACCAATGAATCACTGCTCCTTTTCCCAGAACAAGCTGTTTCTGTGAGGATACCTGTGATTCATGTGTGAGTCACACTGCAGCCACCTCATCCAAACTTCAAACCAGCCTTGACGCGTCACAACTGTTTTCTTCACTACTCCGAAAGCATATTAGTTGTCAAGCGGCTCAATGGAGCGATGTGGACGGAGCGCACGCGGGGCGCGGCGGTGCAAGACGATTAGGCAGGAGTCCATCGCTTCAGCGTTCACAGCAAACACCGCGTGCTGCTGCATTTCTAAGACTCAGGATGTGAGAGGTGAACGACTGAACAGGACTCATTTACCTCACCCTCCATGCACGTTCTGTGTGCAGAGTTATCACGAACAATTATTCGCAGCATCTTCAGGTTTCATCTCCAAACAAAGCGGTTCAGATATTGTTTCTTGACCCGTCAGACGTGTTTTAGTTCTGCTGCTGCGTTTCCACACGGCATCACTTTGGATGCCACCACACAGCGGCCAAATATATGAAAGTTGTGGTAAATTAGAATTTAAAAAGGAACAAAATCAGTTATTGTTCAAAGTCTTTGGTTTGATCTGAAGCTCAAAGTTCATTCACTGACTCTGGAAACATCAGCTGAGGAACCTCATTTGATATGAAGAAAGCTCCAGAATCTGGACCAAATTCAGGGTTCAGGTGAGCTTGTTTCCTCAGACTGACTCCAGATATCCCTGGACGGCACGGACAGACGTTAGCGTGGGTGGTAACGCACAGGTGTGAACATACCTGGACGGAGATGACATACACTCCAGAGTTGAGGCTGCTGTACTGAGCGACGGCGTCCTGGTCCTCCGTGATCATCACTACATCCATCATACCTGCCAGGTGGTTATGGTACCATACTGCTGCAGAGTACACACACCTATACACACACACACACACACACACACACACACACACACACACACACACACACACACACACAGTTAACTCACAAAGACGCGCACAGACAGCTTGCTTGTTAAAGCCCTAAACTTTGATGTTTTGTCTCCAGCGTATAAATGAAAACCACCTGTAAGTGGCGGCGGTGGTTGAACGTGATAAAGAGCTTCGTTTACTGCTCTGTTTACGGTCTTGTTTACGTCATAAACTTGTTTGTTGACAGCAGATTGCACCTCCAGCCTTTAAAACTAAACGACATCACGCAGGACACCGGTGGAGCCATCATCACCTCCCTGAAAGTTTAATCTTTGAGGCAGATTCAACTGCAAGAATGACACTTATTTAATGTAGAATACATGAATAATCATTTTGATAATTGGGTGAAATTATCAGACTTTCTCATAATACCTTCACAAACACTGAATTTGTCTGATTTCTCTGTTTCGTGTCACTTTGATTTGAACTTTTCATCCATGGATTCTTGGATTTTCGGCTCCTGGTCTGATTTCTCTGTAGTTCTCTCTGAATGTCTGTCTTTCCAAAGAGCTCCTGCTTTTTCATTACTTGTTTTCTACGTGACGAGGAGGAAAAACATCTTTGGAAATGCTGCTTTTGCCCCTTCAGCCGCCCGCATGGATTCCAGCCAACGTCTGATTGACACCTCGGTCAATGGAGGACGTTAAGTGGCCTTATGGTTCTGCACCACCAGCTGTAAATAATTCAGGCTTTATGCGTGACTAAACTGCATTTTTAAACTTTCATCTCAAATCTGCTGAAGGACTCAGAGGAACAGAAAAAGCACAACAACTTAACATGGAAACACTCGCTGCTCTCACTGCTCAAAGTCAGGAAACGCTGCCTGTCCAAGAGTTAGCAGGCGCGAGCGGCGACTTCCTGAAGTCTCTGCTGGAACGTCACGGCCAAGAAACGGTCCAACACACAACCCCACGTAAAAATAACGACTTTTTCTTTTTTTAAATACTTTTTATTCATTTGTTGTATATATAAAATGAGATATACTGTGTTAAATTTAGAGCAGGTCGTGTGTTTGAGAAGCATTTTTGTCATATTTGTTGAAATTCTCTTTACGTTCAAACAGTAATCAATAAATTGCTTTTGTTTTTACGTCAGAGCGTTTCACTCGTTTCAATCTTTTTTCTTCTTAATTATCTTATTTTCCACTATTTTATTGCTTTTTTTCTTGGAGTTTCTGCTGTGTTGCAGGCCGGCAGTAAGCCAATCCAATCATTTCACTGAAACGATGAGTCCACCTGCCTGTCTGTCCACCTACGTACCTGCCGATCGACCCGTTCTCTCATTGTGCATGAGCAGAGAGTCTTCAGCAAGGCTCGGCGGACAGATTGCAAAAGCTAAAGCGAGCTAATTCTAACATCTGAGCCGTCTAGAGAGAAGAGTTAAAGTGCTGCGAAGCACAGTCGGCGTCTGACCTGAAACTTAATGCTGTTTAATAACGATGTGAATCTTACATTCACGAAAACAACAACACACACCTAAAACGATGAAACCTTATGCCTGTAACATTTGACTAAATGAGGAAATGACACCATCAGGTTAGGATAATCACACACTTCCCCCTCATTATAAACTGTAATGTTCCCATGAGACACACACATTTCTGCATGTATGCAGACATGAATAAAACAGAGTAATTTCTACATTTAGCTCATTTTTGTAAGTTTCCATCACTGACTGTTCTTTCTGGAGCGCTTCAGACGTTTCCTCGTGCACACAGCTATGGACATTTCTGAAGCTTTAAAGGTGCAGGACGGTTTATTAAATCACTCGTTTGAAACTAGTGGGTAGTTAAAAAGACCTTTGGAAGGACGTTAGGTTCTGACTCACCGACAGATTTCTGAATTGCATCTGCAACCCAATCCTGGACCTTCAGTATCTGGATCAAGTAGCTTGAGAACAATGAGGTCTGCTAAAGAAGATTTGATGTACACCTGCTGCACACCTGTAGTCTCTCTGTGACTACCTGACGGCGGCCTGGTGAACTTGTCTGAGCCCTTCAGTGACGCTGTGGGACCATAAAGAGCACTGACCTGGTCTGCCACTTCTCCTGGCTCTCCCCCTTCTCTCGTGGACAGTAGGAATACTCTTGAAATTCATTGGCAAACAGCACACAGTCATGTCGAGGGTCTTTGAGCAGGTTTCGCAGACGGTTGTACTGCCTGCACGGACACAGAAGAAACACTCGAGATATCTACAGCAGTGAAGAGAGCAGATTGAAGGAAGGCTTTGAAATGCTTTGGGGAAATTCTCTGACTGTCAGTCAGGTAGCTTCACTTAGCACAAAGACAGGAAACAGAGGGAAACTGTTAGCCTGCGCCGTCCAAAGATAACAAAACGGTGTGTGGATTAATTAAATGTAACGTGTTCATTGGTGAGTCTGTCTGCTGGTGGTTGGATCGTGTTATCTTTGGATGGAGCTCGGCTAGCTGTTAGCTGTTTCCAGCCTTTGTGCTAAGCTAAGATACCCGGCTGGTGGCTGAATCTTCACATTATTTCTCAGTCTCTGAAAGTCAATGAGAGTATTTGTGAAAAGTACGTCGAATGCAATTCGGATTTTTATAATCTATAAATAATGTGAATATACAAAGTTGATTTTCTATTCTTTTAGCCTGTGTCCTCCTTATCTTGACCCCTCTATGCCACTGTTCTTGCTGTTTTTGCTCTTTAATACTAAGCTGGCTGTAACGACTTAATTTCCCTGGCGTGGGATCAATAAAGTTTTATCTTATCTGAACTGTTCCTTTAAAATAAAATGTCTGTGATTCTGTAGCAGAGAAAACTAGAAAATCACTGAAAATAATAATAATTTGTTTCACTGGATAAGGCTGCATATTTTCTTTCAATGCACAAGATAAGAATAAGATGACTAAAAAATTCTGGATTGACAAAAAACCAAAGCTGCAAAGTCACACACACACACACACATACACACATACACACACACACACACACACACACACACACACACACACACACAGAGTGCTGGTTCCTTTGGGCTCCCCACTGTGTGTGAATGGAAAACTGCAATTACTGACACAGTATGGCATCAGCGTGTGCTCGAGCAGCGATGTCTACCTAACGTTATGAAAAGTGAAGCTTCATCACATTAATGATGCAACGTTTTAAAATGGCAGCGTAAGCAGAAATCAAAACCAGAGGTCATGTGGGACTCCTTATTTACACTGTTCATCAAGTTTGTCAAAAGCACTCCAGCCTGTTTGTGCGGGAGAGATATTTCAAGTCACAGACTGGACCTCTTCGAGCTTCGTCAGCAGAGTTTTCATGTAATGAGGTTGACCCCTACCGACTCTCTGCACACTTATGCAGGTACGCCGTCATTAGAGGCTTCACTCAAAAGCAGCTTAAGGAATTAAAGGTCTTGACTCGTCTTGTTGCCTTCAGGATCCCTGAAGCTGAAGTCCTTTGATTTTCTGGAGGATACCGACCACCAGGACGCTTCTTCTCATATATGATAAAACACAACTAAGTGCAAGGCTAAAAAGTCTCATGAGGGCTTCCCATACATGATCAAACCCCCATTAAACAAAGCACCGTGCACCTGTTTGCAGGTGTGAGCGTACCTGCGTCCTTTGCTGTGCTGCACGGCCTGGCAGGCGGTCTGCGTGAAGACGATTCCCTGCAGCTCTCTGAATTCCAAGATCTCCAGATAGTCGACCACCACGGCCACATCAGGCACCACGTAGTGGGTCAGATCGGCCGGCAGCACCTTGCCATCTGTTTTGGACGAATGCAGGGAGACGTGGAAACGTCATTTTTGTCATTTGGGACGACTCATTATTACTGTTTTCATGTGTCAGCATTTATCAAAAGAGTTTAGCACACATTACTTAACACTTAATTACAGGAACCCATTTTTTCTCTCATAAACAGTCCAACATTTCTGTTTTTGGATGTCTTTTTAGCAGCAGGTCGATCTTCAGCTTCTTGCATGGCAGGATTGTCCTAATGGTAAATTTACAGTAACTTTCACAGCTTTGACTCCATGCTGCAGACATGTTTGTGTCGACTGTACTGCAGCCTGTTGCAAAAGATCAAGTGCAGTTTAAAAATCACATTTATAAGTCATGAACCCCTGGGAGTCAGAAGTGCGACTGAAAAACCATTTTGAACTGGTGTTTGCATTAATCTGACAGCTTTTCCTTCGTATATGACACACTGTTTTGATCCATCTGAACACGATATGACAGCAAACATTAATCCCACTGCAGGTTACATCCTGCATCCCCTTTAGTCATCAAACGTCTCTGCTCTCGATACATCACCCTGATTTTTCCCGTTTAACGGCTGATAAACACAGCCTGGTTAGCTTTAGCATGTTCAGCTTCATTAAGCATTAAATTTGTCAAAATGAATGATTGAAATTAGCTAGTTCAGCTCAGCGGCGCCAAAGCCACCGCCTGCTCTATAGATGCTCTTAGCTGTGATATTAATTACAGTATTTGCTCGTGAATTGTTTGTAATTGTAGATAAAAGGCTGTTTTCCGTGTGTCCGCCTGTGTGCCTTTGTTTTGGGCTGACTTTACCGTTCGCGCAGTCCGCCTGACACAGCGCGCTGTAGCAGGGAACCTGCTCTCTCAGATAATGTTCCCGGACCACACGGACCTTTCGGCCCCGGCAGCTCTTCAAATGCAGAATCCTTTCGGTCTTAATCATCCTCGGGACTCAGGAAAGAGCCATGTGTAGCCGTCTGTTCTTCTTTTCCGGCTGTGTTATTGTAATGCTGGAAGCAACACTTGTAAACATTTACGGTGAACTTCAGGGAAGTGCGTGCGGCAAGCCCGCTGACGTCATGACGCCCAAGCCGGTCCTTCTCTTGCTGCATTCATGTGCTGTTGGAAAAATTACCAACTCTCATGAACACAAAGTGGGAAATAACGAAACCCGAAATTATTTATGTATGGCTATGTCTTATATGAGAGAACAAAAAAAGCTCATCTTTCACTTAAAACATATCTCGGAGTATTACGCTGCCCATATACATATAAAGTACATGACCATCATAAGTATCACAATCGTACGCTATCTGAGTCAAACACGTCAGGTTATCAATGGTTATGTGGTTCATTAAGCCCGCTGAAATTTCGAACGGAAAAAGAAAGGTGAACACTTCTCAACGATGTTTTAGGGGAAAACTGGTCGGTTTCAGGTTGTTGTAAATTTAGAAAAACAAAACAAAAAAAAAAACTTCCAAAGTAGTGTAGTGCCCGTGATTTCAGTTCAAATTGAAGCAAGGATGTAAAACCCAAGATGGCGCAGTTGTTAGCTCACAAACTGCAGTGCTCCGCGCTGCCTCTTGTGGCCCGGACGTAATATCAGTACTGCCAAACAGAATAATGACAGCCCGCTCAGCAGTTGTATATTTATGGTTTCCAGTCACCATCAGCTTGTAGATGCCGTTACACTGTCCAAAAACAATGCTATTATCAAAACTGCCAACGCAACAGCTAATACAAGCTAACCGTATACTATCTCATGTAGACAAAATGGCTGAGAGCTGACATAGAATCGTGAAAAGGAGTTTAACATGAACATTTAACATAGCTAGCAAGCCAAACTGACAGAGGGGCCTGCTATCTCAGCAGGCGGCACAAGCAAGACGGGAATGTTTTGGTTTTCAACTGAACAACTGGCCGAAAACAAAGGAAGAACGCTGCTCTGCTGAATGTGTAAGTACTTTTTTGCTAGCATGCTAGCTGTGACAAGTTTATAAGCAGAATGCTCATTCGGTGTAGTTTTTGTTTGTTTGTTTGTTTTGTCTGCCGCCTACTGGTCAAATTTTATCTTCAAATATCTAGCTTGAAATTTATATTTGTATATAAAAATTTCTACAATACTGAAGTGAAACTCAAATAGTTTGACCTCAGTCAAAGACCGCACAGCCTCAATGTGTTTTCCGGAAACGAAGGAGACGGTGAGGTGGGTCAGTCCTCTCGTTGCCTCTGCTGCTCTTTGGCTGCGCTCTGGAGAGACGCTGCAGCAGAGCACCAGCAGAGAGGAGAGACTGAGCTCAAGTTGGCAACTACACCGACACGGATGCTCAGGACTTTCTTCATGTTTCCACATCGACATTATTCACAACGTTTATTTTTTAGAATAATTTCTTCTGGGCGCTTCTCGAAGAGCACATTTATTTCCAAATAATCCACGACAATGAACTTTATTTAGGACGCATCCACTCTGCAGGTAAGCTGTTAAGATATTGTCATTGAGCCTTTCTTGTTTTGAATTACTTATTTTACACACAGAGATGATTAATTCAGCCCTGAATCAGCTCGAACGACAAATCATAGTCTCACACAAAGGAAGTGTGTCTTTTGTTTGCCATATAATCACACTTGTGTAGGCTGTTTTCTAATCCTCTATATTATAATTGGAATATTCGTTTTGTATTCGTCTTAATCACGTATTGCTGTGGTGTCAGCTCCATTATAGACTGTCCTGCTGAAGTTGGTTGTAAGATTGTAATTACAGTACTTTGCAAAGACTGGTCGATTTGCACCAGACAGATAAGTCCTTGTAACGTGTGCCATATATATATATATTTTTGTTTGCCTTAAATAACCTGCATGTATTGAAAATCCAGCTGCGTAATTACTTCGATATGTAGCAAAACAGGGAAAATTGTAATTAGTGGAACAAAAATAAACGTCAGTGGGTATGTCTTATTCCATCATTACGTGACCTCATATTCATTTGGCAGGTTCTTTGTCAGCTCTAATTAGCCCCTCTCGTGAGTTCACATTGTCCGTGTTGTTACTGTCTGGATGTGAGGCATCGGGATGAGGCTGGCCTGTGAAAGTTTGTCCCTGACTCGTTTTTGTTTTTTCACTGTGTGCTTGGCACTTTGGGGTTTTTCCTTATTTACTGCAAGTTGACTTGTTCTCAGTCTCCTCGCTTTATTGTGCAGTCCTCAGGTCCCAGAGCGCTGCTAGTTTTAATTCCAGTCATCCAATCAGGATGTAGTCGACCTTGGCCACTTGGTGAACGCAATTAACTGCAATCAAGTAGCTGGTAGGACAGAAAAAGCCAACTCAACTCAACCTGCAGCCACTGTGGTTGCTGAGGACTGGGAAGCGCTGGTGTTTACTGAGACTGTTTCCAGCTGGAGGTCTGGACTCCGTTGTGATCCAGAGGGTTTGACGTTAATCAGATGGGTCAGGGTGATCATTGCTGCTGTAGTATTTCCATTGATTCCCCTGAGGCATCGCAGCGGCAGACTTTACACAGGGACTAATGCAAAGCCAGCACTAGATGGCGATCTTGAGCAAGGCACATGCAAGCCAACAGCTGCTCTGTGTTGGTGATTTTTCATACATGCAGCTGGGAAGGTTTTAGGTCACGTCTCCTTGAAGATGATATTCAATAGTTCAGTTAAGTTGAATCTGAAGAACATTTGTTTTGTGTTCAGTGACCTGAGGATGGAAAGCTCAGCTCATTGAAAGTAAAGTTATCCATTACAGAGAGAGAGAGAGAGCTGGCAAGTGCTTGTTTGAAGAGCGATTCGATTTCTGTTTTGTGTTCTCTCCTCAAGTAGCTCCATTTACTGTGCTGCTGTAGTCTGAGAATGTGCTGTGCAATGTGTCACGGAGACATTTGTCACAAATGTGCCCTCGCAATAATAGTAATGCAGCTTTTGACGACTCCTGGGCTCTTACCTTAATTAAATGTGTTTTACTTTTTAAGACGATGCTGTGTGGGTGGCTGGCATGGTGGTGCTTGTGGTGGTGGAGGGTCAACAGTTCAGCTGAAGAATCATTCCAGGACCGTAAGATGCCAGGAGTGTGTGCAGGAGAGTGCTGCTTTTTGTAGGACGTGCAAAACAAAAGCGCTGCATTTATCTGAGAATAAAACAAAGTGGATGAGGCTGATGGCAGACGGCTGCAGACCTGGGCTCAGGAGCGCTGGAGCACATGGCTGGAGTTTGAAGCAGGTTGAAGAAGAGGAGTGCTATGTGATATGGAAATGCTCCCTCCTGTCATCCAGGTGAATATAGTTTTAGTTGGAAATATGATTTTAATAACCGCTCTCATAAAGCTATGGCACAAAAGGTGAAAATGTAAATTCGGGAGACGTTTAAATACATTTCGTGCTGGTTTTGAGCGACTTAAATGCACACTTTGGGTCTGAATGTGCGTTTAAGGTACTTAATGTCACTGCCACTGTACCAAGCTCTTTATGAGCCATAAAAGCGTAAAATTGAGGTGGTTTCCTTATGATGTGACTGCAGGCTGTTGGAGAAAATGACTGAAAATCAAAATGTTCAGCCATTCTTTTGAAAAATATTGAGTATGAATTAATTATGGTTAAGAGAGCCCTCAGTATTCGAGCTAATTATTTGTGGCTGCACTAGTAGGAGTCATTAAACGAGAATTTATTCTCAAGTCCATATGAAAACACTTCAACTGCTCTGTGGGCCACATCTTAATAATTGTTCCCTCCACCCTCCTGCATGTGTGATTTAGCCTTTTAATGGTAAACATAATTCCAATGGCTGTTTAAAGACTAACAGGCGGGTGAGTGCAGAGTATTGAAGTGTGTCGCCAGCAGAAAATAGTTCCTCCAGGCCAGCTGCCCTCCCGTGCATACAAACCCAACAGTCCGCTGCTCCGTGCAGCCACAAAGCCATTAAACACCTGATTTGGTGCAGAGTACAGAAGGAATATTGAGGCGGGCAGTGCAATGTTCCTCCGGGGTTTTGTCAAGCATGTGGAGGAGTTTTTGTCCCTGAAATTCAATGATGTTTGTGCAGGCGGTTGGAGGTTCTGTTTGTCAGTCTCAACACATTAAAGCAGACTTTCCATTTCCATTCCTATTTCATCCCAGGACGCGATTCATATTCATGCTCATTTTGGAGAGACAAAATGCTGCCTGGAGCACGTCAGACAATATTTGCGAATGATAAACGGTTCTGGGCGACGAAAAATAGACCAAGTAAAAATGTTTGTGTGACACACAAATGTCTTTAATGAAGATTCAGACCAAGCTGCCGTGTGCTTTGCCCTCATGTCAGCAGTCAGTATGAGAGAGGGGGTCTCGTGCTCGTTATTTGATTTCTTCATTTGTACATTGGGAGTTTGTGCTGGGATCTGTCACAGAACTACAACACCTCTTTATTTTATTATTTGATGAACAGGAACAGATACTTCCTACAAAACCTCTTATGAGGGAAATGTAACATGACACCAAATTATTATCAGGTATTTACCAGGTAATAAAGATCTGACGCTGTTGAGCGCTGACCTCATCTGACAGCTGATGGCTGATGGTCTTCGCCTTATTTCAGTCTGGATCCTCCAATGTGTTTCCAGTCTGCTGAACCCTTTCAACTGGGAATCCTCCATGTTCTGTCAGATCAATACATGTAATCAGTGTTGATAAATGGGAGAACGCTGGCTGTTGTTTCTCAAGGACGTGCTATATTGGAGTTCCAGAGGCTGTGGGTGGCTGCCTTTGCATAGCCACAAGCTCTTATGCTGCATTACTGCACGTAAAATGGGAAAAAGAATGAATGCCGAGTAGCTCCATGTCATGATGGAGTGTAATCTTTAGGAGTTCCTGGTTTTAAAAGGTGTTCCTTGGTTTCTGCTCGTCTGTGTGCGTTCGTTTTGTTTAGCACATTAGAAATGGAGATGAAAATCTGGCACTTTATTTATGTTGTTCCACAGCATAACCGGCTGTGTGTGTGTGTGTGTGTGTGTGTGTGTGTGTGTGTGTGTGTGTGTGTGTGTGTGTGTGTGTGTGTGCGTGCGCGACAGGAGTAATGAATTATGTAGAGACTTTGTCAAGAAGTTTGAGCCCCGTTCCCTCATTCTCAGGATGAGGCAATGGCAAAACATCAGTCATGAAATTCAAATAGCTCATAAGGTGGAGGTAAAAGGGAGAGACCATTAAGGCCAGCAGCCCATCGGCTCTCAGCGTCTTATTCATGCTGCAACAAAGGCAGAGCGGAGGAGGGAAAAAAGAAGAAGAAGCCACATAAAAGACTTTTAAGTGGTTCTGCCTGGTGGGTACTGTGGAGTGGACGGGAGGGAGGGCGATGGAGCTGACCATTACAAAACATCATGAATGCTCTCCTCAGGGCAGATGGATGAGTAACACATTATACACAAAGCAGAGAGGCGCTTCCGCATGTTCCTGCCGCACACGCAGAGAGTAGTAGTTTCTCGGCGAGGACATTCACGGTCACATGTTGTTTATTTCACCCAAGTTTGTGCTTGAGCTGCTCCCACAGTCCTGGCTTTGATCCTGGAGGTCTGACAGTGATGGATGGATCAGAAGGCGTAGCGCTGAAACAATGACTCGATTAATTGATAAGTCTTCTGACAGACGTTTAATAAGCGATTAATCATAGTTTCTTAATGCAAAATGGTAAAACTTCACTGGGTCCAGCTTCTCCAGCGTGAATATGTGCTGCTGTTCTTACTCTGAAGACGTCGGCTTCTTCACTGTTTCCTTACATTTCACAAAGCAAACCAAGAAAATAAGACAATCACGGATGGATGATGGATCAATAATCGCTCCCTGCAGCGTGAGGCAGTCGTCATCATCATTAACCCCTTCCACACTTGTTCGGCTGTTGGCGGCTTTCGCTGCAACCGTCCTCACCAGAGGAGCATCAGCTGATTGTACGGCTGCAATTAATGATTATTTTCATTAGCAGTGAATCAACCAATCACTGCCCAGATTAGTTAACAATTAGAAAATTGTAAAAATTAATGAATCAATCAATGAATAAGATGCAGAACACCATTTTCAATAAAGCCCAAGATGAAGTCTTCAGTTTGTTGCACAAGACAAAGAAAAGCAGCAAATCCTCCACCATGAAGAAGACGGGAGAGACAGTTGTCTGTTGATCAGCTGATTGATCAGTGAAGGGATGTCAGGACAGCTCTGCATCCAGCAACCGTCAAAAATAATTATATTCATTATTTGACATTATTTTTAAATAAATAAACTCCACATTGACACTTCAGCTGTGTTCATTGGGAACCATCCCATCCAATAATCACACTGATCACAGTATTTATGAGCTCAGATTAGGCCTTTTGGCATATTTACTGCTCCTGCAAGATGCTGCGATCGTGCCCTGAGATGGAAGCTGGTCCTCCAGGTCCGTGTAGGTCTGCTTGCAGAGAGAGACGAGCACCTCTTTGGATGCTTTAGGCTACCAGGAGCCGTCCTCATGGAGCTTGGCAGTAGTTTGGAGCCAGCACTGCAGAGACATACTGGACGGTCTTAACTTGGTCTCAACCACTGGGACACTCATCCCATAAAAAATCAAACAGCTTTCAGTGCAAATCTTTATTTATTTTTTAAATTCTTGTATTAATTTCTCTAAGTGTCTCTGAGATGTGACCGGTGTCAGTGCTTTCGGTGTCAGTGTTTGGTCTGAGATCAGACCTGGTCGGCGTGGTGAAATGGCTGCACGCGGCGCTCAGAGACGCTAGTGTTTGAACACGTGGAGCATCGAGTGACAAAGCAGCTGTGAGGCTCACATGATAACTGTCAGATTCAGGCGTCGGCGGGGAGACGAGACGTGAAAACAACACGTTTTAGTCCTGGAATCTGTTTCTGTCCTGTTTTTCTCTCAGTCTTTCAGTTGCTAAGCAGTGAGCACTGCTGCGCTGGACAAGACGCGCTGTGCGTATTTCTGGATTTTTTTATTTTAATGAATTCAATTTCTGTTTAACAAATCAGCTTAAGCAGCGAGGAAGTTAGAGCTTTTCCTCCATCTTTTCTGGTTTACGCCATCTTTTACGTCTTTCCTCAGTTCAGTGTCTCTTCTGTGTGTCAGCAGCATTTCTCCTGACATGACGGGAACTTCAGTCAGATTTGGTCTGCAGCGTGACGAGGCTGCAGCGGCTTTGATACTCAGGCAGCCACATGCACTTTTACAAAGGCCTGTCCGACGTGACGCTGCAGCATTTTGATGCGTTTCCTGCCTCGGTTTATGTCAGCGTTGTACCATCCTAAAGACAATAAGATAAAAAAGAAAACAAAATTCAAGTTTTGGCTACTGCTGCACTTTCAGCCGCAGTTCTAAAAAGTAAAAAGTTGTGTTTCAGAATTGGAGTTTGGACGGCGTCCTCTCAGAGGGGCTTGACAGGGTCCCTGCTCTCAAATCAAGTTGCATATCTGAACAGTTCAGTAATCATAGTAACCAGAAAGCACGAAAGGATTCCAGCAGGGAGCTCGTGTGAGGTTTTTTTGTGGCATTTCCCACAGCTTTCATTAAACATGAGAGCCCAGAGACGGACAATCCCACTCATTATGTTCCTTGTAATAAGTAATGACCTTGCCTGCTCGGGGAGACGAGTGGAACCAAATTACAGCAGAGATCACCCTGTGACACTGCACAGCTACTGGTACTGCGCGAGGGAAGAATTTAATTCTGCCGTTGCCTTTATTTTGACTGTACCCGGACACGCAGAGAGCACTTGTCAGCGTCCTCTGAAAGAAAACACAAGTTTGATTAGAGGAGTGCTCGCCGGCTGAATGGCCTCTCCATCTCAGTGTTTAGTTACTTCTTCTCCTCGCGTCGGGCGCTCAGATGAAGCTGTCGACTTCAAGCTAACCAGCTTTGACAGCTTCCCTCATAGAAAACCCCGAGAGCCGGAAGCATTATAGTGGATTATACTAAGTCCAGCAGAGCACAGCAAGACTCGCTCGTTGTAAAGCGATCCTCCTTCTTTTCTGACAATCAACAGTCTGTAAAGAGTCTCTGTGGGGTTAGTTACTGACCACGCTCTGACAGCTGCCAGCCAAACACAACATGATGCACGGCCATTGTGCTCTGCTTGTGAAGGTTTTCATAAAGCAGCGTGAAGTGAATCAAAGCCTGGCGGTGCCCAGGTATCACTGTTCAATCTGAAGCACGAAGTCCTTTCATGTGTGTTTGTTGAGCAGCAGAGAGACTGAAATTAACGCAGCCTTTCAGACGTTTGGTTAAATGTAGATAGAACCAAACAGGATTAACCCACCGAGGGGTCTTGGGGCAAAAAGGAGCTGTGAAGCCCCTTTTAGCCCCACCACCCACATATGTTCTCCAAATCCACTTTGAGTCCCAGAAACCAATCAGTGTTCCTGCACTGGAATCAATCCTTCCTCAGGTTTGCTGTAAGTCAGTCAGTCTGTGACAGTTTGATTAAACACTCATTTGTGTCACGATAGAAACTAAAATATTAACGGCACATTTTGACACAGGGCCTCAAGATTAGGTACGAATGCAGGAGCCGTCTGAGAGCCCCTTACTGGTTTCCAGTTTTTAATTGTGCTGCAGTGGCAAGTATTACCAGACAAATTTGTAATTGATCAAATTACAGCGCGGTAGGGTCATCCTGATGGTCCACGGTCCAGGCGCTGGCCGACCGTGAATTGTAACGTCCCTGTTTCATGCCTGACTGTGTGATTCTCGTTTCCTGTCATCTTTCTGCTTCAAACGATGTGATCAAGAGGCGTAAAATTACCACAAACTGATTGCTGCTTACAGGACCTGGGTCACACGGCCTGCATGGCTGGTAATCCAACTTTGGAAACGCTCAGTCTGGACAGATGTAATCTATCTTATGAAGGTTTTAACAGCATTTTGACTTAGACAGTTTCTTTATTTCTTTATTTTGTGAGCCAGAAAACATAAGCACCTCCTTTGTCTTTAGCTTGAGTCTGAACACAGAGTTGTTAACCGTGGTGAGTTTCTTCTGAAACCCAAAGCTGCTGTTGCTGCAGCTCATTTCAGCTGAGAATCTGCTGAAGCATTTTCATGTGAGCTACAACACTACAGATGACCTTCAGTCTGCTAATGAAGGAAAGTGCTGATTGCCGTGTGCTGCTGCGCATTGGAAACACCTTCATGTGCTCTGATGTGAATTCTAAAGCAAATATCTGAAGGAACTTCGGAGATAAATTTGCTTTCTTTTGCTTTAATGTCAGCAGCAGGGCTGCAACAACATACTAATTATGACTGACAATCCTCAGAGGCTTAAAACGCTGCTGCATTTGGATACGCATGTGTTTAATAAGGAGACGGGTGATAAAGCACTGCTAGCATTAAAGGTTTGAGAGTAAATTTTAACTTCCATAAATGTGACGTATCCTGTGTTTCCTCAGCTAAACAGGAGTTTCATCCAACATCTACACAGGATGTATTTAATGTAAAAGCAGCAAAACTTCATCTGTAATGTGTAAAGTTACACAGAATATTAAAGGCTGAAGACTTAAGTTGTACTGTTGCGTTTCTGCATGCAGGTGAAACCAAGAAGGCCACGTGAATAATGAAAACGACCTCAAGGCAGTGACAAACCCATGTGTGAACCATTGCGTGGAAAAGTTAGCACTGACAGTATTAATGCATCTGAGAAATGGGATCTGGTTTTTGTATGAAATCAGGCTCTAAATTTCACTGTCTTGTGTGTGTTTGAGGAAACGTCCACTTCACAGTTCTGTGAGGATTTACTGAGGCATGTTTTATTTTTTCATGCTAACGTCAGCGTGCTAACATGCTGAGGTTTAGGCAGTAATTTTCTCCAAGGTCATCTCCTTAGTTTTGCATGCTAGCATTCGCTAATTAGCACTAAACACAAAGTTGAGGCTGATGAGAATTTCATTAGATCTGCAGATATTTGGTCATAAACCAAAGGATTGTACAAATCAAAATCTTGGCCTGATAATGACGCTAGATGAGAAGTCAGGGCATCACCAAAGTCTTTACGGTTCATCATCTGGGAACCACCAGTATCTTCACCAAAGTATGTGCCAACCCATCCAGCAGATGTTGAGATGTTTCACTCAACCTGCTCGTTACTCCAAACGAAAAGTCCGGATGAGTCATCCTCTGCATGTCTGCACAAAACTTCATGGCAAAGTGCTGAACCCACCAATGCTGCTGCACCCAGAGCTGCACTAAACCTTACCTGAACTCAGGTCCTGCACTAAATCTTATTCATCAGTTTACAAAAAATACCTGCTGAATAAAACACTCACAGATAAACATAGATTATATACCACAATAGATTGTTTTTGTTTTCAAATATACAGATTTCTCCTCTGAAGGTCGTTCAACAAGGATCGCTGTTCACCACTCCACTGAGGCTGAAATTCAGCTTCCTGTCAACTCCCACTGTCTCAGTCTTGATCTGTCAATCATGAATCAAAAGCGACGCAGTGGGACGGGCAGCGTTCCTCATTTACTCTCCTCTTTAATTAATTACAACTGTTGAGACCTGAGGGTTTAAGCCAGAAAATAAAGATTTATGCCAAAAAAAAAAAAGCACCTGACAAATTCACACTTTCACTGTTTCTGTAGCTTTAATGGACTCAGTGTTGATTGAAAAAGGTCTTAAATCAGACAGCAAATGTCAAAGGTCTTGGATCAGTGCAGCTCACTTTTCCTTAATGTCCTTTGAAACACAGACAACGTTCATTCTCCGATCTGCTGTTGTGTGGGAAATTCAGTGGTTGTGACCTCTGAACACACCTGTCGAGTTAGTTTTTAGCTCTCAGACAGGTGAGCAGTTCTTTAGTGTGACGGTGGTTCGGCGGTGTCAGGTGCAGACCTCGCACATTAGGAGAGCTACCTCCTGAAACATGCAGCTGAAGCTCTTGTTTCAAAGCAACAATGGCCAAATGGATGTTTTCATCAACAGTACGCTGTGGTTTTAGATCATTTCAGACTGTGAATACCTCGTGCTTTGGCAGCAGATGCGTTCGTCCAGTTTGAAATTGAGATAGAATTGAAAAGCCTGCAGCTACCCTGAGAATACATTTGGAGATATGGGAATTATTATGCAGCAAGCGCGTTTCCCATTAAAGAAATCCCACAATCTAGCTGAGCTAAACCTAACTCTTGTCTTTCCATCACAGGACACACACACACACACACACACACACATACACACCAGCGCACACACAATAACTTAAGGGTTTACTTTAACCTCGGTGCCCTCCCTTCATTTCTGTGGAGATCAATTATTAGTCAGTTTATCTCAATGACAAGTGGACCGTCCTCTGCGGGGCTGTGTGTGACTTTTTACAAATAGTGCTGATATGTCTTCTTATGTGAGCCGGCTCACCCAGGGGAGCGTCACCGCTAACCTGCCGCCTCCCGGCTTAACTCCTCTTACTGTCCGTCAATAGGCACAGGGGAGCGGAGCGCCTGCAGAGGCTGAACTTCAGAGCTGGGCTCTGGGCGGGTTGCAGACAGAGCTGCCAGGACTTACGCTGCAGTAGTTTGAAGCTACATGTGTCCCATCAAGGTGTTAAACATCCTTTCATGACTTAAAGCTGCACCGATCAGTATTTTCACATTAACAACGGGTCGAATGTGGAACATTCGATCGATCGATCACCCAACTCTGCGCTTCACTCCAGCTCTGCAGAGTCTGAGCCTCCTTCAGGTCATTGTTTTTCTTTTATGGCCACAGTGCTGCTGTTTAGGTTCGCTCTCGTCGCTCTCGTCAGTGTTTTTCAGATGAGCAGGCAGGTGTCAGAGTGCAGCATTTAGCAGTTAAAGAGGCAGATATTTTTCTCAGGGGTTGAGACCAAATCAGAGCAAAAAGGGGGTGAATGTTAGACTTGCTTCATCAGATGGACAATGAATGAATGATGCTAAGGTTGCTCCTTGTCTGCTGGAGGAGTAAAATCTATTTGCGAACACAGTCATGATATCAACGTTACACGATGATAATACGTCAGTGATGTGTCAATCAAATCAAATACTGCCTAAACACCAACTTTCTGCAAGAAATCATTAATTACATTTATGCAAGTGTGTTTTAGCAGTTCGAGTACCACGTTTAACTTCATTTTTACAGATTTTCCAGTAGAAATTACAACATTTGACTTATTTTAAAACAGATTTCTTTAAAAGTGTGCAGTTTAAGGAAACCGTGTTTTCAGGTCAGGACTTGAACTGACTTTTCAGACTCAGCTGACATGTTGTTGATTCATTCAGTCTGACTCTGTGTTCATCTGAGCTTCAGTCTGAGCTGTGTGCGAATCTACTCTGGTCTTAACGGTGTTGTTTTGAAGCCATCCCTGTGAGGATGGTACATCAGTGGAGGTGAGGGTGGGTGGATGGTCAAACACAGGACTTTCACCCAGGAGACTTCTGCTTGTGTCCCGTGTGAAGCCAAAAGTCGGCAGTGACTGATTTTCATTTGCGTACATTAGTTAATTACATAACATGCTTAACTTACGTCACGTATGTAACCTGCATATGTATGTCATGTAAGTGAACTTCCGTGATTAAGGGGCATATTTTAACCCAACCAATGATCTTTTCCTAAATGTGACCAAGTCGTTTTGGTGCCTAAACACAAGCAGACTGACTGTCACCTGAAGCGTTTTTCAGCAAGCGTTATTTTGAAAATAACAGTTGATATTTAATATTTATTATTGCTAACTTGACCACCGACAGAGAACATCTTCTTTTCACGCCTCGGCGAGACAAACGTGACACTGACTCTGTGGATCGGCCGGTTTATTCACACTTTGCCGTGGTACCGTGTTCCTCCTCCGTCGCTAACGACAGAAGTTCTGCTTTGTTCTGTGAAGCCAAAGAGATAGTAATGATCTTCTGTCAATTGTCACATTGACATCCTTTTAACCCCGGTGTGTTCACAACCACAGCTTTGAAAACAGAAGAAAATATGTTGTAATGAATCTTTTTTTTTTCATACAGAAACATACAAATACAGACAAAAGGAAAAAACACAAATGGACACAGCATGTCCTTGGCAACAACAATAACCACACTCATTATCACATGAAATGCAAACCAAGGTACAAAAGTGTACGACAAAGTGAAAAAAGGAAGATGCACTTCGAGGTGCTTCACACTGGACTAGAGAGATTAATGTACCCTGAAGAGTTTTCAGGACAGGGTCCCACATCGGATCGAACGCACCTCGTTTGTCTCATCATAAAATCTCAGTCTCTCCACATGTCTCTCTCAACCACAAATCACACCAGATTCCCTTTTACACACTCGCAAGACGGACGTTTAGACAATCACGTCCCAAACAAAACACATTTTTTCATTCTAATCGGCAAAAAACAAGGAGCTGGTTGCTCAAAGAATGTCTGAGTGGATCAGGTTCCAAACGCTTCCCGAAAGCCTCCGTGAAAGATGCTTTTCCGATGTGTTTAAAGATGAATGCTCATAAACTCACATTGATTAAAAAGTGCTGACACATCAGTAAAAAAGCTGCGTCTGACACTGACCAAACAGTCCTGTATCCTCTTTAAGCATTCATCCCAGAGCTCAGCGTCCAGCTCTGCAGTCGGCTCGTCCGCCCACACCTGTTTAAGTCCTGCTGTGTTATGTAGGATCTGATGAAAGAGGGAAAGCGCCCGCGAGTAACACCGTCACATTTATTTATTGCCTGCAAGGACTCATCCGAGATTTCAGACTCCGGCCTATACGTCCTGACATAGTCGGGAATTTGTAAATATCTGAAAGAACTTGATGCAGTGATACTGAAAACAGCTCATAACTGTGCAGACGATGAAAAGGTCCCATTAATGTATAATCACCTGTATGACTAAGGCAGTGAAGGCCCTCCTGTCTGTGTTGGGCCTCGTCCTGTCCACTGCTGGGGTTTGTTATTAACTTGGCAATGTAAGAATGCAGCACATTGACTCTTTCAGGCAGTAAACAGCCTGTTATGTCGCCTCGTCAGGAATGGAGGACATCAACTTTAAATTTAAACCAAAAACCACGCAGGGAAATTGACAGTGTGGAGGCATTTCAATTAAGCTGTCAGTGCAAATAATATCAAAGATGAGATATGACGGCAAGAAGACGTGAAATTCAGCCTTACAGGGACATGTGGACACAGGGTCCTGGATGCCGGGCTGGGGTCGGGTTCAGACCCGGCTCGGTTAGTCCACCCTCTGCTCGGGTTTGGGCAGAAAATCCAGCTGCCCTGTAGAGGGGAGATCGATGTGAGTACAGGCTTTTAAAAAGGAATAGACTGTAAATAAATGGCGTTAACACTGTAGAAAACTGTTTGATTTCACGTTTGTCCCGGCTGATCGAAGATCCTCAGACACTGTCAAAGTTGTTAATTAATGTGTTGTCGTGAATCTTGAAGTGCTTTTAAACTAGATCAAAAAGATAAGGCCAAACAGATGAGACACCAACCTCCAGAGCTGGTGACAGTCGTCTGTCCCAGCTGGACCTGTTGGCTCCTAATGATCCGGCTGCCAGGACTGTTTGTCAAACACGGCGCTGAAATCAAGCTCCTCCAGCTGACGTTCGACTCATGAAGTTTTACCTTTCATTGTACCACCGCTGTGGGAAAATCATCGTAAGCCTCTAATCTTTGATGATCCAAATCTAATATTTTCAGAATGAAACACGTCTTAAACTGCTGTTTTGCACAGGAAAACGTGGACTGTGCATCCTGTTATGAGGACAAAGCATGATCTCAGAGTCTGGTGAGGAAACATGTTGAATTACATCACGGCGTTCTCCCAGTTTTCCCACAGCATTTTAAATCTGGGCTGACTGTGACCACTGTGCTGCTTATGTAAACCTGCTGTGTGTTGTGCGTGTGTGTGTTGGGGTGTGTATGGAGCTGCAAAGCCACCAGTCTACATCAATCACACAACCCGTTTAGACCAGAGACTCCTGCTGGGCGCAGATAAAAGATAAACCCAGCTGAAGGAATTCAGGCAAGTTGTGCAGTTTGTTATTTCACTCTGCATCTGCAGCAGAGTCCGAGAGCGAGACCAGCCCCGAACATGCACCATGACAGAAAACCTGAACACGAAGAGACAAACCAACGGCGTCAAAACCTGCATCTGTGGAGCAGAAAAACACACCTACAGTCAAATAAAGCTGACGTCTGTGAAACAAGAGAACACCAATGGCAGAAGAGTTTGGCAGCTCAGCAGCCGAGAAGATGATGTCTGCATTTGTCATATTATGGTCTGTCAGAAAACAAAGTGTAGCTCATTATTTTCCACTGTGTGCTCTGTGCAGACAGGTTTAAGTGTTAAATGTTTACTGAAGCTGGAGGAGAGGGACCTTCGTCGTGTTTGTCTTCACTGCTGCTCAGATCCAGCAGCTCAAGGCCTTCACACTCGTGCACATTTTGGCCTTTAGAAACCTGGAACAGGAAATAACAGTCTTTTATTGCTCATTCTAAAGCTCAGTGTGTGGTTGCATCGGGCCGTGGAGGCCAGCTGTGTTTTTTCATGGTCAGATTTATTGCCTTTAACGGGAGCTAGCAGCCTTTGATAATGAAACATTTTAGAGCTTGTAAATAATCTCGATTCGCATGTCGTGGAACACCGGACTGGAAACATCCACTGGCATCCATCAGCTGTGATATTTTGGCTGATATCATCTGCCACCGTGCAAACAGAGATCTTTGGAACAGCCGTCATGATGAAGTCAGCGCTGATGAAACGAAGCGTCAGGAGCATGTAGGTGTTTGACATCACAGCGAGGGCATTGAGCTGTGTTGGTCGAGAGTGGCATTAATCCATTTTTTCACACAATGTTGACCAGTGCCACATATCTTGCTGGGCGATACGTCGTAAATCATGTGCCGGCGAGGCCCTGTTGGTCTTGGCAGTGAGCTGTATCAGGCTCCTGTTATGTGGGTTCGTGTGGTCGGATTTTCCCCTGAAGTTTTCTTGGCCTTGAAGGCTCCGTTGTATTTAATCTTTTGGCAGTGTGTCAGCTTTGCACAAATTCGCTGTGTTACTTTTGCTTGCAGTGTAATGGGTGCCCTCTGCCGCCACCGTCTTTGAAACCAAAAGACCTCCACAGAGAGGACTGCAAAACCTTCTCCAGTCCACGTTTCCGTCAGAGCTGAGGATGGACAAAAATACTCCACCATCTCAGGGTTTACTAGAGTCTGACTGACCAACTTTTGTGTTTTACTCCCCTCTAACTCGTCAGATGTCTTTACGTCGGTGGTCTTCTTCTGTACCGCTGCACAGGTTTTCATGTGGTTTAATGCACAGTTGTAATATGTGGATTCAGCCCGGGGAGAAGTTGGCAGCTCTTCGTTTGAGGCCTCGTATATTTCTGCTAATGCAAATACGGCAGAATTGTTGGCATGTCAGAGGTGCATGGCAGCAATTGTCAAGCGTGTGATTTTAATGGCATCAATCGTTCTGCCCGAGCACACGTGATGTTTCCTTACATCACTCCTGCAGCTCTAATCTCATTCTAATTACTGCATGTGTTTTTTTCATAATGACTGGCCCATAGGGATTGCATCATTTGCATGTTTACCTGCTAATATCTGTGACTAAACTGACCTGTGCTTATGGTAATCACGGGTGTGCAAAGTTTCAAAAGTGGTATTTTCAGTCAAAGTCAAAGTTAAATCAAACATGCTACGTAGGTCTACACATAATCTATACGGTCAGATACATTCCTGATTGAAGCGTTAAAGCTAGTGCTCGTTCAGCATTATAGCTGGGCCTCTAATCGATGTAACGGCGGATGGAGTGGGGGCCTGCCTGACAAGTTACAGAGGGGAAGTTGTGTGGGTTGTGCCTGGGCCTCAGAAATACCTCACAGCAGCTCGGTTGGCTGACAGGCTTCACTCATGAATTACGCAGCTGACATCGCGGCGCTCTCTGGAGAAAAGTTCCTGCTGGGATGTCGAGAGTTTGCATCAGTTGTTTGTTCTTGCAGACCTTGATAAAAGCTCATCGCCTTCACCTCCTTCTCTGTGACTGTACTTTAAGACATAAATGCCTTTCAAGTCTGGGGTGTGTGTTTGGATTTAAATACAGTAGCCTAACAAAGGAAAGCAGAACTTGTGGTGTGAATAGTTGAGAGATTGTGTTGCTTGTCCTGAGATTTCATCACTTTGATTAAGTTTTGCATGTCGTTGCAGCATTTAGTGACTGAAAAGTCAGTGAACAGAAACCCTGTCGACCATGTCAGTCACTGCTGTCAGTCACTGTCCAGATTTGTCATTCCGGGTTTTGCCGCCCACGAGTGATCGTTGAGTCCACCTCAGTATCTCCGGTCCTGAGAGAGCTCCATAATAGAAAAGCAGAAACTGGGGCACCCATGTTTCAGAAACCCCTTCGTGTGTATGTGTGAGACTCAGGTCACATTAACTATTTATGCTCCGCAGACCGTAACCTCATTCAGGCATATGTTCAAAGAGAAAGTAACCAGCAGTCATTAGACAGCTTGTACTCATTATGCAGTATTGTACATTGATCCTTCTTTCGTTTGTAGGATGTGTACTAGTTTGTACATTAACTCTGCAGGATACTTGGAAAGATTGTTAGTAATGCATCATTCTGTGCACGCTCAATGTGTCATCGGGGAAAGCAGGTCAATTACTGAAGGGATTATTTTTCTAATCATAGAGGATAGATTCGTGTCAGAAACTGGAATAAACAGAGCTATCTGTTGGCAGGGATTCACTTTTTAGCTTAAATGTTCTTACATGCTTCCTGTACAGAAACTCAGCTGACAGAACCAGTTTGAAAAGAGTGGGATCTGTTCTAAACACAGCGTTCCTCTGAAGGCTCATTCAAACAGTTCACACTGACACTGGCAGCACTTCACCTCCTGACCCCACCCCAGACAGCACGTGAGACCAAGGACACAAACAGGCACTTCACTGCTAATCAGGTAATCACTGCACATTATGTGAACGCACACTTGACCATTTGATTTAATTTGTGACATTTAAAGACAGAAATCCAGAGTATCAGCTGAAGAACGATGTGATGAACACACACTGGAGCAAGCAGTGTGGGCAGGCTGCTAATCAAACGAACGTTCAAAACAGTGAGAAGCAGGCAGCAGGAAGAGACGCCCGAACGCATCAACAGTCCAGCTGAACTGCGTGCTCACCAGCAAACAAGAGAGCGAGGTGGTTAGATGAGGTGAGGCAAGGACAGGGTCCAAAACGCCAGCATTGGTGGGTAGACTGGAGAGAGGAGCTGAGGAAGAGGAGGAAATGGAGGCAGAGGAAGGAGCAGCCGTTGCCTTGACAGCAGTGTTAAGCTTCCTGCAGGAGCCTTCACTGACGCACAGCTCTTGAAAATTGAACTGAGGCTTTGTACGAGGAAAAGTGTTGCTAAATTTAATGTTATAGGCTCTTAAAGAGTCATTTAAAGGACGAGTCCACAGTCTGAAAACACGTCTCCAGGTGTCCACGTGCACAGTGAGACAGGCTGCTGTTGTAATCTTCCTCCTGCTCATACTGAACGTGACTCTTCCTCATGCTTCCTCAGTTATCTCAAGCTCAGTGGAGTAGATTTCTTCATTCACTCTTTGTTTCCACACTCAGTGTTTCACCACTGAACAGCAGTGGAAGAACAACAGCAAAAAATAGACCCTAAAGCAAAAAACTGTGGACCTGTGGCTTAAATTGCGCAGGTGATCCATCTGTGCTGGATGTGACCAGACGTGAAACAGTCATGAAACCAGAAAGGGCACCGAAGCAGTGTTTTTCACCGAGTTCACATATTCATGTTCCCTCTACGATGAAGATGAAGTTGCAGTAACTTTCTTCATCGCCATTGTCAGTTCAAACTTTCCATGTTGATGCTTTGTTTTAGGACCAAAGACGTACAAACATGCTAAACTAATACAGTGGACACAGTAAACAGCTGCTGCAAACATCAGCGTGTTGAAAGGGTTTTTTATTGGGAGCATCTCACTGAACTGATGTTAGCTTGATTTAGCTCAGACCTGCTGTGCTGCTATGCTAGCATGACTGTAGGCTCATAGTGTTGTTAGTTGATCCGTCTTTTCTCCCTTTGTTCAGTGGGAATGGGCCATTAGTCATTACTGGAAAATAATGAATCATATAGATCTCTGTTATATGAGTAATATTCACAAATACTGTGTGATTTGGTCTTTTTTGAAGCCCACATTTAAAGAGACCCGTTTGCACGACTGCATCCATCTGCAGAGGAGCATTAGAACTGGAGATTACGTTATCAGCCGGTTTTGGCCACCGCGGGGGCCACTTACACAAAAACACGACTGAATTGGATCCTTGAAAACATCCTTAAAGCATCTGAACATCTGAAATGGTGATGGGTTAAGCAATGGCACAGCTCGTCCTCCCACATGAACCATCACACAGCTCAGGAAGGCGTTTACGGACACATTTACGATGATGTTTGATTGAGGAAGGTGGATTTTTGTTTGGCAGTGATTTAGTTGAGTTGGACCATCTGAGAAGTGGTGAATTGTGAATACTATTGAGGACACGTAGGCTGATGAACATAACACGGTTATTTGTCAGATAATTAAAGAATATCATCAATCCCACCTTCTTAAGACCCAAACAAAGAGCACAGTAACACAAAACCTGAGGGGAGGAAGCCCATTTACCCTGAAAAGCTCCTGTTTTTCAGGCGGAGCACGACATTGATTGGTGATTCACATGTTGAAATCTTGTTTTTGGACAGCCATTAGTTTATGTTGTTGACAGTTTATGTGAAGAAGAGTGTAAAAAATGACATTGTTGCTGCTCGGGTAAGTCCCCTTCAGCGGCCTTCTTAAGCCTTTTTTAGGCTTCCTTCTGTGGGGAACATTTGTCCTCAGCCTACAGCGTACATTTAAGTAGCTGCTTTTGCAGAATTTCTGGAACATTGTGGGACAAGTTATCTTGCTAATATAACAGTGGGGGTCTGCACTTTATGGCTATGTGCTGTATTTTAAGGGATTGTGCTGTTTTGTAGTTTAGCATGTTGTCATGGATGATGGGTGCTTTCACTCACCCACTGCCCTCATCAGGCCTCTCTGTCCTGCAAGGCAGAAATGCTTTCTAAGCTCCCTCTTGCACACTGTGTTCCTCCTAAAAAAAAGCTATTACTTCATTGTCCTTGATACCAAGAGGGAGCTGCAAAAGAGGAAAAGCTGGGGTTTTCCTGGGGCTAATTATACATTAAGTTCAAGTTAAAGGGCCCCAGGAGCCAAAGCATTGCAGACTATGAGGCCTTATAGGAGGCAGGGTGGGCTGCGCTCTGACTCTCTTTAATGTTGCATCTTGAAATATAGATTTTTCTCCCGCTGTCTCTTGTGATAAAGCCTCAAGAAAGCAATCCAGTCAGTAAGAGACAGCAGTTTTCTCAGATTACCCACAAAAGTTGCAAACATAATTTTCTCTGACAGCTGTTGCTGTTAAGAAGTGAAGGCAGTCCAAATTGGACATGTCAGGACAGCTGTGTTTCCATTGGTGCCTGCCCTGGTTACTGCGGTGGTACTGTACAATGATGCAGTGTTTTGATGATGGCTGCGATCACCGTGCAGCACAGTGTCATTTCATCATGTGGCTGATCCAGCGTCAAACTAGCCACTCAAACCCTCCCCCCTCGTTTGTTCAGAGGTTCCTCACTTGACATATGAAGCCACGTAATATTAAATGCTGAGGGACATGATTACCTCGGGAGGCAGCTGGATTCATAAGATCATGTGAATCCATCTTGCCAGACTTCAAGTCATCTTGGACCAATCAACATCCTCTGAAGAACTACTGATGGCAAGAGAAGCGACTGTTTGTAAAGGCATAGCGTAGGTTAGCATAGATGCTACTGTAGCATCACTTATGTCAGGACTAGAGATTATTCCACCATCGGAAGAGGAGCAAAGAACGGAAATGAAGGCGTTTCTCAGCGGAAAAGATGTTTGTCCCGACCGGCTTCGCCAAGAGGCCAACTGCATCGCAGGGTTCATTGGTCTGATTGGTTGAAGTTGGCCCCTGATAGATGGTGACAGACGGATGGTTCATCCAATGGCCTGCCAAGTACTTTTATGAAAGTGCCTGCCATTTTCCAAACAGTTTTCATGGATGACATTCCAGATGGTTCTGTGTAACCAGCCATCTGCAGCGTCATGTTAGGGAAGTGAAGGAGGGCAGTGCGAAAAAGGTGAGCAGACCTCTCCTCTAAGTCATGTAGCACATTCTGGATGCAGCAGGGCCATGCGTCATCATTCTCATAAAGTTCTCACTTTGTAAATGTTGTGACCTGTAGAGATTTCTGGGCTGTTGTTGAGCCTGTTTTGCAATTTTAATAGGAGCTAATATTTGGAAACCGTCTGCAGTGAAATGCAAAAACCCCTTAATCAACAAAAGTAGCGTGTCTTAAAGATATAAGGGACTTAAGTGATCAATATATTGACCGGGCTCCATGGCCATCAATACCATCCCTCCATCCTCAGCTCCCCTTCGCCCATAGGTGACCATTGATCACGGCGAGATGAAGGGTGAATGGGCGGATTAGGGTGATTTCACAGATTGGTGCGTTGCCAATTGAGCGTAGCTCTTAAAGACACTGTGCCGAGAGCGGCCGCCTCATATGGATCATTGAGGTTATGGTCCACTAACACCATCAATGTAATAACAGCTGCTCATGTACAGAAGCTCGTGACTGCTGCCAGGCTTTTTTAACCACAGCCTTGCACTTGCGGCGGTGGTGAGTCAGCTCATGTAGAGCTTAAGTGAAGACCTAAAAGTGTTGAATAGTTTAATATTAGTGTCTCTATTACTCAAATCACTCCGTTATCTACAAACGAGTGGTTTGTTTTCACTCTTTGCTAAAGGTCGTCGTCTAGTTGTGAAATACGCTCCGTGTCAGTGTCACTTTTGGTTGTTGGAAAAGAAAAAAGTGCTCTGACATGCTCATCATTTATTAAACATGTTTGAAGATAACAGGATGGTGATTCCGACACATCTAAGGTAGTGTCATATCCCTTTGATGAACCATTTAATTAATTTATTAATTCTTTTGAGTCTGTTGTTGTTGCTGAAACACATAAAGCATTTTAATGTCTTGCTGAGGCACGCTGACCCACTTACGCCCCATCCTGTTAACAGTTAAGGATCACTGAACACATATTTGGTTGCATTTGAGTGCGTTTGACAGGAGTAGTCCTTTAAGCTGGCTCAGTTACAGCAAGCCGCACGCTGCTTTGCCATCATTTTAGAGTTTAGATTACCAAAGAGCCCTGGGAGACCGCTGAGGTGATCGACTGGTCTCTTTCTCCTGTCAGCAAACTGTAACTCTCCATCACTGTGGAGCTGAGTATTGGCCACAGGGGAGCGTACTGGTCAATGAAGCCTTGAGTCACATATTAAAGGTCTGTATGGTTGCAGAGTCTCCGGCGGCTCTGAAGCCACACTGCGTGCACACATTTTGGTCCTGGCCGTGGATGGGAATCAACTTGTTGTGGGAAAACCTACGATCGACATGATTAATTAAACTGTGGGGGATGATGACCTTTGCTAAGCATTCATTACAGAAGCAGCCCATGGGATAGATATGTCCATTGTGACGTGCAGTGAGTAAGTTGTTGTTGTACTGTATTGAGTCGAGTAAATTAAACCTGAACTGGTGGATTTGTGCCCTTTTTTTTATGTTTTCTCCTCCTTAGCTGCAGTGATGGTATTTTCTTCAACGTAGCAGAGAAAGATAGGACAGCAGGGTAGAGATTGGGAATGACATGCAGCAAAGGACTCTGGGTTGCTGCAATAAGGATTTTTTGTGCTTTTCTAAAGCACGATTTAGAACCCCCTTTATTTTTTTGACATTTACATTCACAAAATAACAGGACAAGTTTTCAATGGCATTGAAAAACATTCCAAACTGAATTGCGAAGTTTGTTTTTGTTTCTTCTGAAAAGCTGTTTTTGGGTTTGTTTATGGCCATTTCAACGGACTGAGCATCATTTTCAATGGAACACATTTGTCTGTGTGAGGTCCGTCAGAAAGCAGGTTCAAGCTGAGGTTACTGTATTTGTACCTGTTGGCTTGCATTCGACGAGGCATCCATCTTGACACACGTTTCACAAACAACGCAGACAAACGTGATAGAAGCACTCAACACTCCAACAATCAGGACTTAAAAAGAGAAAAAATAACAATAAAAACTCTAAAGCATCGGTGCAGTGTTGCTCTGACTTGTTCATCTGATCTATGGCTGCTGGACCAAAGATATTTCTATGCAGCCTTGTTCTACACCTCGGGACTGCAGACCTCTGTCCAGGAAGAAGCTGGACGTCGTCTGCAGTCGTCGTTTAAAATCGAGCTGGTTATCTGCTGTAACTCTCTGGTGTACTGAGACGCTGTAACTCATCCATCAGCTTCTGTCCTTTAAAGATAGGTTTCCTGACAGAAGGTAAAATGAAATCCCTCAGTAACAGCACAATAGAATAAGGTCACTGTGGTTTGGTCGCTGACAGTAAACCTCAAACCAAACAAACACGGCTTCGCGTTTTACTTCAAAGTTCAGTTTTGAGTCACTAATGGTCCCAAGATACTTTCAAGATTGCACACATTCCACTTTCTGATCCTTAATGGATCTGACTTCATGCGGATGGACCACGTCTTGTCTTACAGGGTTGACCCTAACCCTAACAGGACTTCAGAAAGTCGTTAATGACTGACTAACAACAACACTCATGTGCTTCCTTTAGATTGGTCCTATTTTCACACCTGTTCTGACACATATTTGTGTGAAGGGTAAATAATAGTAGTAATAACAGTACTGCTAGTGGAGGAGCACAGTCGGTCAGACAGAAGTCCATTTACCCTCCCTCTTTGTGTCCTATAAGTTAATATGTTGGTAAACTATTTCTGAAATGTGAATATTTGGCAGGAATGTGTTGGGCTCCATCATCATCTTCACTATCAGGCTGTTTCTACAACAAACCATCTGATTGACCACATTGACCAGAAACCTTGATACATAATGCAGAGTTCAAAAACCTACAGCAGTGTTTGGATAACAGTGGCTCACTGACCAAAATTGGCCCCCAGATGAGCCAAAGCCCTCCGTTTTATAGTTCCCATAAAATCTAATCTAATCCCAACAAATACGACCTTGCATCAGCAATTGAATCAGTAATTTCCGTCTCAAACACAAATAGACAGCAGTCAAACAGCAGTGATGTGCTGATAACTTGTGTTTTTGCTGATGCAACAGCAGCACGTCAGCTGTAAATGACGTAGACCGTGTTTTTAATCTGCCTCCATGTTCTGACTGAGGACTGAGGTTTGTGTGACCAAAGGAAAAAAGAATTCACCCAATACTCATAAATACTGAAGAGGAGAAGTGTTGAAGAGCTGACTGCACACTGAACACCACAGTTAGTGACGTGTTGAACATGTTGGCCTTCACAAAACATGCCTGAGAGAATGCGTCAACATCTCCGTCTTCGCATAGTATTAACGATTTTACCTTTTGGAGTTTTTTCCAGAAATATTCAGATGTCTCAATAACCCATCTTAAAGGCGACGATCTAACATTAAAGGCCACAGTGAAATGAGCTCAGGGGCCCACGTTCATTTAGCCATGACAAACACGAATCGTTAGGGGGTCGAGCTGAACGAGCGAATAAGAGACACAAGATGTGCTACAAACAGCATTATATAATTCATCAATTTGGAAAAAAGACAAGTCTGTATGCATGTATTTACAGAACACAGTAGATCTAATTAATTATACTTCTGATTAACCATTTCTGTAAGAATCAGTTCAACATCGTAGTCCAAACCCTGATGAATCAGTACATATAGGTGTTATTTAGTATAAGTTAACGAGAGGCATTTGGGTTAGGGTTAGGTAAAAGCCCTTTTTTTTTTTTTTTTTTAGGGTCAGGGTTAGGGTCAGGGTGTAAATCCAGTGTGATCCCTGTTCAGCAGCAGAATAACCAGAATACCAACGCTTTTCTCGCCTGTGTGATGCCAAGCTGAAATAGGATGACTGCTTTCTAAGAAATGGGTGTTTTCATACTGAAACCACTGATCTGATTGTTTCCTGGCTGTTCATTTTAATAGGGTTACTTCAGCTTAACAGCCTCCGTTCACAGTGCTGTTCTCTGTAATACATCATATCCTCTTCCCCCATAAACTCATAATACCAGTGTCTGTATCGCATCTTGGCAGCTCTGTCTAAGCTCACCGTCTGACAGCTCTGCACTGCAAAGCCCTGATGTTGAGACATTCATCAGGGTCGGGGAAAAATTGTTTGACTAACAATAACAGTGTTTTTATTGATTTCCCGTCGCTGTGAGTTGCTGCTTATGAGAAACAGCACGCAATGAGCACAGAGCACACACTTACACACGAATGGAAATGTACTTTCAGGCACACGTTCACGTATTGTACACACACACGCACACACACACGTTGTGGAGTTGCTTTATTTTTCATGAACTGCAGTGATAAAATATGGCAGAGCTCAGGTAAAACCACTGCTGACTGAATGTTTGATGGTTCTGAATTATCTCTGGGTTTAATCCTAAGGAATATCAGATGGAGCTTCTACCTGTATGTGCTGAAATTGAATTAATTTGAAGAAGTGAGTTCTCTGCAGTTTCGGTGTCCTCAGGTGTATCTAACTAGAAGGTGATGATTAAGACGTCGTTGGAGTGCGACATTTGGAGAAAAGTACAGCGTGTGGGGTGGAAATGAGCACCATCTTAGCAGCAGTGAGAACAAACGGGGATAATGATCTGATCCAGTCATGGAGTTAGAAGGAATTATTGATCAATAACTCTGTCAATGTCTGCAGACACACTGTGGTCATTTAGTGCTCTGGAGCGGTCAAAAAATCATCTGTATCTGAATCCCATAAAGACAGACTGTGTGTGTGTGTGTGTGTGTGTGTGTGTGTGTGTGTGTGTGTGTGTGTGTGTGTGTGTGTGTTCATGGTAACACTGTATATTTGTTCTTAGTGTCTTCCTCTCTGTCTTGAACTCAGGTCCTGAACTCCAGCCGTCCACTGTGGGTCTTTTTCTCGTGATAAAGTCAGATTATCATCCGTCGCGTCCACTTTGCTCGAGGTAAGCTGCATGTTGTGTCTGATTCCTGACTGACATTAGCTTTGAGTCGTTCTCTCACTTAAAATGTAATCTAACATTTATCTCTGGACATGCTCCTTGTTTGAGTCTTGGCTGTACAAAATGTAGAAATACTTCTCTGACTTTCTTTCACGCTAAAGAAACACTTGAGCATTGTGGGAAATACTTGGTTTCTTGGTAATGTTCAGTGTCACATCAGGACTTGTTTAGCATTTGAACATTGTAAATTAGCTTTTTCAGTTGTCTTGTTGCATGTGTGTAGCAGTTCAGCGGCTTTTGAATTAGCTGAATTGATTGTGTTAGCACTGACATTAGATATTTAGATGTAACTGCTAGCAGCGATAGCCTGAGAGCTTTTCTGTCTGCAGTTTTAGCTAGCAAGCTGGCAGCCAAATCTCTCCTGGGCTCTGGTGGAGATATAAAGGTGCACAAGGCGCTCACTGCACTCAGGGGCTAGAAAATAACGTTAGCTTAAATGTGTCAGCTAACCAGCCGTTGATGGAGCGAAGCTAGCTGGTTCCCCTAGCTTCCAGCCTGTGCCAAGCTAGGCTAAACTCCTTTCAAGCATGATCTCTGAACATGGAAGAATTATGAGAGCAAACTAAAGTAAATCAAGTGATTCTTCATAAATGAACCGTGAAACACTGAGACACCCTTTTTAGCTTTGATCCAGCACACGTGCATCAGTCTCTCTTGCTTTAATGTATAATTATTATCATTTTCACAGTTTTGTCAGCGAGCAGTTCAGTTGTTTTTGTCAAACTTAGCTCTTCATCACTGTCGACTCTTCGTATGGAGGCTGATTCACTGCCTCAGCTTAATTATACCTGTCTGCAGCCTGTCTCCACATAGCAGACACCTGGAAGACAAACAAGAAAACCTCCAGCTTGTCTCCTCATGGCCTCGCTCATATTACACATAATGAGAACATTCCAGCAGTTGTCCTCGAATGGACATCATAATGTCATTCCTTTACGGGACAGTGTGGGAGGGAGAGTTTGGCTCGTACCACCTCTGTCACTCAGGGGTTTATTCATCATCACTATGATTTTCCAGGGCTGTCAGGTTGCGCGCCGCTGAATTGGCGCGATGGCATGAGGAATCGGTCCGCCGAGGACTCTTATGTCACTGTCATGCCCACAGCTGCCGTCAACAACACTCCCAGGAAACATTCATTGTGGAAACAGTTTGAAGGTGGAGGCGCCTCAATGGAGATATTTGTCCTCTGAGGCTGAAAAAAAAAAGGTTTTGGTAATCATTTTGCCAGATATTTCCATCTGTATGGCCTTAAATTCCCACCCTGCTTCAAAGCCGTAAAGGTGGCGCTCGATGTAACAATGACAGTAAACCTATGAAGCTAAAACCTGACGAGTGAAGTTGAATTCTTTTGAGATTCAGCAGTTTTTCAGTCTGAGGAGACAAATAAAAAGACAGCTTCAGTCGAGGCTGATGTCCCCCCTGCTGCTGCCTGTGCTGTTGTAGCTAACCTGTATGTAAAGCAGTGAGTGATTTCTGAGGAAACGAGATTGGTTGTGTCAGACACACAACCCCACATTGAGCTGTTGCTTGCAGAGCTGCGTTTGCTGATTGGCATTCTCAGCGGTGCAATGCGTGCCCTGCTATTTTATTTGCATAGAGTACAGGAGATTTCAACTTTTCAGCCGCGCTCTTTTCTCCTGACGTGCATTCAGCCGCCCTCACTGTGCTCCGTGGAAAATAACGGCGGATGGCCGCGAGCGCAGGTTTCATTGCTTTCTGAATCAGGTGTTATATTGTTCACATTTCAGGAAATCTCCATATTTACTCCTGGTTGTGTGGCTTCCCTGTTGCTGTTTGAGTTCAGACACCGCCCACCGTTCGTGACATGGCCTGCTGATGTTGTTTTTAACGATGCTGATGGATCACTTTTAGCTCATTAGTTCCACTCGTTCATTATTATCAATGCTCGCTCTGCACCGCTCTTGTGAATCACAGTAATTACATTTTTTTCCTCCCATACTGGTTTATTCCCGCTCCCTAACTACCCACATGCTGAACATTTTTGTAAATTCTGTCTTTCCACATGCTGAAAGTTTTTGTTAACAAAGAGGACGACAGTGTCTCTCATGCCTTTTAGACGTTTTTTAGTTTCCATGCAAGCTTTGGATCGTTAAAACGAATCATTTTGGAGGAATTTGCTCGTCAGTAGAAGACACGCCGTCATCCAAGATGTCATCTGTCCTTTGTGGAGTCCGTCCCCGTGCCGGTGCCCACAGACGACCACCTTCATGTGGAGCATGAGTGGGCGGGCTCTCACATCTAATTGGATCGTGGCTCTGTGATGAAATGACATGTATTTAAGTGAAACAGTAATGCAATATTTTCAATGTATTTATGCGACAGTATTGATTGTTGCGGAGCCATCCATATGCATACGCACATACATATATACTGTGAATATATAATATAATATATGGATGGATGGAAAAGCCAACCTTCCAAATCAAGACATTTCCAGGCCTTGAAGGGTCTGATCTGAATGTAAAGCACTGTACTGTCTCTGTAAACACTTGAAACCTGTGAGAAGATTTTAGCACGGCGTCTCCACCACCTGCTGCTGTTTGATTCTTCGCTCACACAGATTCAGCATCATACCTGCTGCTTCATGGCCGCCTGCACTCCTCCTTTTTAAGCAGGTTTCCTTCGCCACTACATAACGAGCACCACCCTGCTCAGCCACATGGGCGACAGAGAAATACTCAGATACTGGAAGAGTATTAAAAGTGCAGAGTAGCTCATATAATACTATGTATGACGTCATCAGATGGTTCATACTGACACAGCACTGTGTAAGCAGTATTTTACTGTTGTTGCTGGTTGAAGTGGAGCTAGAGCTCAATCTAGGGCTCAGGTCCCTCCAAAGGGTCACAGTATGAACCTGAGGGGGTCTTGAGATGATTAGTTGTCTCTTAATCAGATAAATGTAGTGAAAAGTACTTTATTTCCCTCTGAAATGTGGTGGAGTAGAAGTACAGAGTAGCAGAGATTGGAATGCTCAAGTAAAGTACAAGTACCTCAAACTGTATTTAAGTGTAGTCCGTGAGTAGATGCAGTTATTTTGCACCACTGGCCGTCAGCACACTGGGGTCAGCTGCAGTTATGTATACAAAATGGCCGTTTTGAAGGAAACGCTGTGCAGTTGTCGTGTTTTTTGAGTCACACTGAAAGTTTTCCCTCCATGTTTTTCCTTTCTGTATTATTTTTGGAGGTTGCAAACAAACGTCTGCCCTCTTTTCTTCGAGCCTTGATGCCGGCGCTGTGATTTGTTCCCACACTGCGAGTGTTTTCCTACTTTGCAGATCTTTACTTTGGATGACAGTAGTCCTTTTATCTGATTCATGTCTCAACAGTGCAGCCGTCTAAAGGTGAAACCTCGTCCTCGCTGTGTCTCTCTGCCACCCGAGGGACGGAGGGAAGAGGACGATGGGGGCCGGTGGGGTCTCCCTCGAAGCCCTGCTGTGGCTCAGCCTGCTCGGCTTGATCCGCCTGGCGTCGGCGCTCAATCCGGATGACCCCAACGTGTGCAGCCACTGGGAGAGGTCAGTTTTCCCAATTCAGTCTCTTCTCCGGCATTCAGAGTGAAATAACGGCGCCCTGAACGCCGCAGTGAACTAATGGACTCGCTGCCACAAATCAAGACCGAGTGTTTGCCAATAATCAAAAGCAAAAGGGAAAAGGTTTACTCCAGGGGACATCCTGGGGCCATAAATTCAGAGCGATGCTAATGTGACTGCTTGAGTGGTCTCACCACTCAGTGCTACGCAGAGTAAAAGCACAATGTCATTTCTGAGGAGAGCGGCTGGGTGCAGGTGCTCTGATCGATAATCTCTCAGTGTAATCAGGGGGATTGTGGAAATGGATATTAGCCCTGATGACGGTTACAGTTTTCACTTGTTGCTAAAGGTTAGACTCGGTTCAGTGAGCTTTATCAAACAAGAGAAAACACACTGAGGACAAACGCTCAAAGTTACGTTGGGATTCTTGAAAATCCTGGAATAAGCGAAAGCTTTTAAAGCTCCCCAGAGAATCAATGGCTTTTAAAGACTTTTTAGATTTGAGGAATAGCGGCACGAGGACACGCGGCGCTCTCAGAACTTCACTTCCTGATCGTCTGCTTTTAAAGGAAGTGCTATTGATTGATAACATCAAGAGAAAAAGAACTTACCGCTGTGATCTTTAGCTTTTAAGATAGAAGATTATCCTTTATTGATCCCACTGAGGGGAAATTTGGGTGAAGTATATTAGATACATTAGAAATATGATGTCCTGCTCCATCACACTGCCACCGACAGGAATTAACCTTGAATCAAACCCTTGGATTTGATGTTGATTGCAGCAGGCTGATCTGTTCATCTGTGCTCGTTTCCTCTGTCCTGTAGCTACGCAGTGACTGTGCAGGAGTCTTACGCTCACCCGTTTGACCAGGTCTACTACACCCGCTGCACCGACATCCTCAACTGGTTCAAGTGCACCAGACACAGGTAAGGACGGAGCTAGCAGCGCGTCGTTTACCCTGAGGCTGAAGTGTCGACTGATGCAGCAATCGATGGTTATTGTCACGTCGTTTCATGTCCTGATTATTTTTTCATTCAGATTAGTTTAGAAAAGTCCAAAGTGACGCCTTCAAATCTCTCATTTTGTCTGACTGACACTCCAGAATCCAAACAGGCTCAAGTTATTGTGATATAAAACAAAGAAAAAACAAAATGTTTGAATTTCAGTAGAGCACAGATGTTCCTACTCCAGTACACACAGTATTACTGTACAAGTACGCAGGAATACGAGTCGATAAAGACTTCATTCAGAAACTGAAATTCAGATTGGATTCTCCTCTCAAAGCAGACAAACATCATGCAGTCCACTAAACTGTCTCTACTGCCATCACATTCGTTAGGTTGAGTTATATGAAGAGGTCAGAGGTCAGAGGTCATCGCAGACGTCCAGCCAGACCGGTTTACTGGTTTCTGTCCCAGCTCTGAACTGGGACAGACTGGTTTCTGTAGATGTATAAGTTCTATAAGTTAGGGACATTTGCTCCTCTGAGGGAATAAATAAGTTACTCATATATACTCACTATTTTAGCGTGTGTGTGTGTGTGTGTGTGTGTACACACACTTGTACACACATACTACTTATACTACATACTGTATACCTGTTGTGTATTTGGATTTAGTTCTTCTTTAAAAGAGACATTTAATTCAGCGAGACTTCCCGATTATATAAAGATTTCTAAAAAAAAGGACCAGCATGGACCTCACATAGACGTGTCTTCGTCTCAGAGACGTTGTCCTGCCCGTTCACGTCTTCGACACCCTGAGTCAAACTCGTACATGTTGCACTGTATATAGTATTACTGCTGAAGCCCAGAGGCAGTCCGTCACTGGTGTCTACTACCCGACACCAGCACTTCAGCTCCGCCTGATGTGGTCATTTTGATGAGCGACCGTCGGCATATTGGCTTTAATGACCACATTAAGCTTTATAGCCACCAGTTTAGCTCCTCCAGCTAAGAGCTGAGTCATTGATCTTAAGCTGAAATGTCAGACAACATCAGCGTCCTTGAATGAGTGGGAGAAACTCCCTTAAACGTTCAAGTGTCTTTAAGAAGTGTAGTGATGTGAGCACATTTTTAGTATGTTATTACAGGGCCTCATTCTTTACAGCACCATGGCGTGAACTGCTGGTTTACTTCGTGGTAAATGTCACGGTAATGTTTTCACGGACAGACGACCTGAAGACAAAACGCAGCAGAAGAAAGGTTTCAGAGAAAATAGGAAACGTAGCGTCACTTCAGTGGAAAGCACGCAACCAACGACAAGAAGTGACAGACAAGTCATGTTTACACTCTGTGTGTGTGTGTGTGTGTGTGTGTGTGTGTGTGCGTGTGCGTGTGCGTGCGCCTGTCACATGCACAGGATCAGCTACAAGACGGCGTACAGAAGAGGCGTGAGGACCATGTACAGGCGGCGCTCTCAGTGCTGCCCGGGCTTCTACGAAAGCGGAAACCTGTGTGTCCGTAAGTTCTGTTGATTCTTCTGTTCTGGTTCTGTTCATTCAGCTAAACGGACACCTGAAGTCGAGCTGCGCTGCCTGTAAGGTGTAGCGCCTGCCCAGGTGGAGGCTCGGCAGTGGATCTAATGATTAACAAAGATCTTCAGCAGGTCTGCTTCTCCCTTTGCTCGACGGCATGTAGCTACAACACGCACGCCGGGGGGCAGATTACAGTCTCTGAACTACAACATTCAAATCCGCTTTCATCACACACATACAGAGAAACGTCCCTGATTGTCTGCGTCAAACTGTCTTATTATTTATTATTATAAAAATTATCAGTCGGTGCAGGTTTTAATACTGGCTCGCTCTTTTTGAGAGCTGCCCGCTTTTACTGTATGTCGCAAGAAGTAATGCACTCCTGCCAGCCAATCAGAGCTGACCGTTGTGGTATAAAAACATATGAAACCGAAGAACTGCATTTTCTCATCCTACTGACATCCAGAAAGGGTAATAATCCAAATTAAATCAGCAGCTTATGAGACATGTATCTCAGGAACATGTTATTTTATATAATGGCCTTGTTAAATGTTTGATTCTGTGCTGCTGGAAGGCACAAAGCACAACGCAGCAGGATACCAACAGCAGCAAAGATCTGAGCTGGATCATATCACAGTGACGCGAGGGCCAAATAAATGACTGGATTCACATCCCGACTGAGCAAGAAATGTACGTTTTCATCAGAAAGCTAACGCACGTCGCTCTCCTCTTACACATTTGGAGTCGGGGTGCTCTTAAAATGCTGCAAGTGCACATTTCGTTTGATCAAATGGCAATAAAAAACATATCCAGCATTGTTGTTTCCTATCTCCAGAATACAGCTGGATGTGAAATATTCCCACCACAGGGGAACGTGTGCTCTGCATAACGTCTCTGCAACAAACAAAATCATTTTCCTGTCATCTGCATTGTTATTTTCAAACTTTTTCCACTTGATACACACAAAGTATCCAGCCTTGTTAAAATTGCAGTGTGTCTTGCGGAACAGTGATTCAATCTCAGTCGTTATCTTTTCACTTGCCAGACAGTTATCTATATCTGCTGTTAGGGCTGTCAAAGTCAGATCAATCTGGCTCTGCTGCAAAGCGGATCCATTCCTGCTTAAAGTTTCACCACACAGGGATTTGAAATCAGCGTAAACAGACGGAAAAGCAGGAAACAAAAGCTGCACATTTGTGTTAAGAAGCTTCGTTGTGATGGTGTGTTGATTGGACGGTCGTGTCTTCGTGCCTCAGATTCATTCTTCCTGTTTTCATGTTTCTGAACAAGGATATCGCTTCACATTCAGCTTATCAGCAGTTTAGCTTTGTTCCCTGGTGTGTGTGTGTGTGTGTGTCTGTGTCTGTGTCTGTGTCTGTGTGTGTGTGTGTGTGTGTGTGTGTGTGTGTGGCGGCCGGATCTGTTTTTGAAAAAGTTGGTCAGTGAGATAAAACACCAGTATTTCTCTGTGCAGTTATTTTTGTTTCAAGCTTTTCTGAAGAACAACACAGCTTTACCTCAAACAGACCATCAGACAATTAGACGGAGCAGCTGAGGCGACAGATGTTCGCTCAGAGCTGATGTGACACGTCCGTATGACTCTTTATTTAAGTGGAAACTCAGCCTTCAGCTTCTCTTCTTAATTGTTCCAGCGGCGCTCAGTCGCTGCTTCAGCTTCCTCACGCATCCATTTATCTCATCACATCTGACAGCGTCTCTCAGTCTTTGGACGCATCAGCTGACTGAGTCATCGGCATCTGTATGAGCGGACGCCAGCTAGCAGGACACACACGTCCACACGTGAACGGCTCAGTCACACAGAGTCTGATCTTTTTAATTCTGATTTGGGCTCGTCTATAAATCAGATCCAGGTCTGATGCTTTGTCAGTCTGAACGGTCGTTTCTGAATTGATGCAACGTTCACGTCTCCCGCCTGAACAGCCAATAAAAAAACATCAGATCTGAACAATAAGGGCTCGAAGTGTGAGCGTAAGCGCTGTCTCCTGATCATGTGACTCACTCACTGTTCATGTAAGAGATAAGAGAAAAGACTTTTTGACTTCCACCTGTGTGCAGTGCAGTGTCAGCTGTTTTTATGGAGTTTGGTTCATCTGTAGTCAAGATGAAAACTCAGTGTTGGCAAACACAAGAGCTTCTTCACGAAGCACCAGCAGCTTTTTACGCTCAGAGCTCCAGAGGGTCTGGAGACGGCCGTGTGTCGGACGTGTGACACAAACTTTGAGCTGACTTCTGTCCGCTGACCTCACTCTGTATTCAGGTTCGAGTCTGCGTGGGTCGAACTTCGGGCCCCCCTGCTCGGTCTTTGTACCACGGAGGGAAAACAAACATCATTGATTAATGGTTTGTGCTCTCAAATGAAGAAATCGTGCGCACAGATTACTAATTCATGCTCTCAAATGACTTCATGTGCTCTTGGAGAACAGCAAATTAGCAGAAAATAATGTTAATCAACAGTAAAAGCTATGAGGTCCTAACCTCAGCGGAGAGCTGTTATTGGCTGGGACACCAGAAACGTCCCGACCGCAGAGGATTAACTCTGTTTGAGTCTATGTGATGTTTTTAGGAAAATCCTGCATAATATACCTCAAACCTTCACTGATGTGTTGTTTGACAGACCTTTCTTTGATTGTGGCTGTTTGCACAGTTCCTCTGTCTCAGTAAGCAGCACCTTGATCTCACACTTTGTCATGCGTCTTGCTGCAGGATTGGCTGTTGGCCACGAGGGGCGTGTTTCGGTCATTTGCATGGTCATTTAGGGAGGAGTCGAGGCGGGTTTCGTGGCTCGTGCATGTACAGTTTTACACCTGCAGAAACTTCTGCGCGTACGTATTTGACATGAGGCCTCAGGAGACGTGTGGAGACCAAAGACGAGCTCAGAGAGATTGAATATGGACTTAAATTTGTTATGTGGCCACAAAATGTGACTCCAGACTGCACATCTCAGCCGTTGATAGATGCTCAGGTGCAACATTTGAATGTCCCATTTTCACAGATTCCACCATGGACGTCATCGTGCAGCGTCTCTCATTGACAAAGGGCCCATATACTAAAAGGACACGTACGATAGGCCGTCCTTTACGCTGCCTGTAGCCACTCAGAGGTCGTGTCTTACATTCGGCTGTTTGTGGACGTGTCTGAACATTTCTGTGGAAATGAATCCTATTAGACGAGTGCCCAGAGCGAGCCGGCTGGATTTCATGTGAGGAGGGTCGAGTGTCGGGAGGCTCCCCGTCCGTCCGTCCGTCCACCTGCGAGCGGAGACGCGTGGATCAAAGTTGGCTCCTGGAAGTGACCCTGTGAAGGAACGATGTCGGCGCCTGTGAGAGGAGGAGAGTTCCTCCCCGGCCGCTCTTTATCTCATGCTGCTATACGTTCCTCCATCCAGCAAAAGAAATCAATTATCCACCCTAGATGGTAAATTCTATAGGGCAGCGTTGCTTTTTCTTATTGAGTGAGGGAGTGAATGGGCCTGCCTGGGGGGGTGGGGGGGGGTGGGGGGGGTGAAGAGGAGCGTATTGTGTGTCTTTATTCAACATCTGCTTGTAAACAACTTTATTAGATTTTCCCGGGGGACCGAGACAAATACCCCTGGACTCCATTGTGTGACGCTGCCACACACACGCGCACACACACACACACACACACACACACACACACACACACACACACGGCCTCCTGCTCCCGTTGGCTGAGTAGTTGGATCGCCGGAAGCCTCTTCCTGAGCGTTAAGCGGGAGGAGACGCCGCCTGCCCGGCTCACGTTAAGGGCCTCGGACAGGTCTTTTGTTGTGACGATGGCGGTCTGAGCTAATTGAAAGGTTTCCCTCCCCGACAGCGAGCGGGGGAGGGAGGGGGAGGGCTGCTAATTTGATTAGAGGGCTTTCCTCTTCCTGTGCTCCCCGGCTGTTCCGCGAGCTCTCCTCTGTTCTTCATTTCCTGCTCGTCTCCACATCTTGAATAAACATTTGTGCAGGGTGTGTTACGCTTGCTCTCCTCGCGTCTAGACTTTACATTTTTCGGTAAGCGCCCTAAATTGCGCCCGTCCTTTGTTGAAGTTGGCTGTCTTGCAGATGGAGGAAAGCTTTTGTTATTCTTCATCTCAGCCTGAGGCCATTTTGTCTCTTGTCAGGATAATTTCCCCCTTTTCATTCTCGTCCACTCTGTCTTCTTTTTCTTGTCCTGGATCCTGAATGCTGTTTGCGTCGCCTCTCTGGCCGTTGAACCGGAGCAGCTCGGCTGTCTGTGACCTCCTCACCCATCGACCTGCTTCAGCCGTTACCGGCCTCCCCCCACAGTCACCCGCCTCCCCTCTCGGCGTAACCTCTGCCACCCGTCACCTCCACAGCGAGTCTGATAGAAATTACTGCGATTTTTCACCACTTCCTGAAACAAAAACAGAAATTCAAATCCACTTAACGTGTTTGTCTCTTTATGAAAAGATTCATCTTTTTATGAACCTGTGACGCAAAATAGCATTCAGTCGGGGTGAAACAGAAAGGTGCTCTTTGTCTCTGCTTGTTGAAAATATCTTTGTAATATTCAGATTTACAGCACCTAAACGCCTCATTTTCTGTCAAAGTCTACCATCATTTACCCTCCTCACACAGTATATCCATACGTTCAGCAGCTCAGAAAATAGCTGTGGCATAAACACTTGAACCATGAAGCTAAATTAAATAGTTTGGACTCTAAACTTGCTGAAGTCTAAATAAAACCAGACTAACTGTCACTGGTTCAGCTCATTATATTATATTGTGTGACTTGACTTTAAAAGCTGGAGGAGGTCCAGATTAAAATAAAGCTTCTGTGAGAAACCCGAGACAGAAAGGTGAAAAGCTCTCTCGGCCAGTGGCGTGCACTCCGGAGACGCTCACTTCATCACTTTCCCGCCTGCTGTCAAATCACACAAGGTTCAGTATCAGAGCATGATGTAAAAATATGCAACGTTAATCAAGCTTCCTCCTGCACATCTGATGAAAAGTTACCGAGGATGAGCCGCGCCAAACGCCCGTTCATTGATCTCCAAAGCGTCTTCAGCCTGTTTTTGTCTACAGTTTTAGCCAGCGAGCACCAGGAAGAGTCCCAGTGTACGAGGGAGGGTCCCGACGACTCATTTCACTGACGTTTAATGTTAAAATGGAAGATTAAGTAAGAAAAATGGACCTACAGTGTTGAAAACACGCGGTTTGTGTTGGAGGAGCCATTTAAACACAGTCTACCATCAGCAGCTTGTGTTTTAAACGCCACTGAAAGGTGTTGCACTGCACGCAGCAGCGCGTGGAGCCACATCACTTTCACATCTTTATTTTCACGATGACCCGACAGATTAAAGACGTCAGACTTCAGCAGATTACAGGATGATGGAAACCCTGCGGCGCATCACAAAGACGTTATCCTGGAGTTTAAACGCGTGCATTCATGAAATAAGAAGTTTAACTGACAGTTAGCAAGTGAAGCGACATTAATTAGCGCACATCCTTAACGACCGCCTGGATGACTTAAATACTGAAGAAAAGGTCTGAATCCGGTCAGCTATCAGGAGCTCCTCTCACCCGTGCAGAGAGCCGACGCCGAGATCGGACTCTGGAGGTCGATGTCGGGCGCCACAGTCGAGCCCACCGCCCTCCCCGCGGCGCTCCTCGCGCCTCCGCCCTCGTTCTTCCTTCAGCAGCCGATCAAGACTTTCAAGGGCGCTGAAGACCGCTTCAGCATGCCGAGACAATAGCTGGAATTAGGTAGCGATTATTTAATTTGATATCTATTAATCTTTTTGTAGCCGTCGCTGATGTAATCCTCCTTGTAGCTGTTTCTGCTCCGATCCACAGGATGAAAGGATTAGGCGCCCGTTTAATGATTTATCAACTCTCCTTCAGGATTACAAGAGCATGTGTCGTTGGCTCTCTTATTAAAATCCAGGCCTGTAAGACATTTTCTCCCTCTCTCTAAAAATATGCTGGATAGCACAAAGAAGTGCACTCGGAGAAACTGCTAATCCTGACGGCTGTTAGCTCATTAAAAAGTTCAGGCTGATTTGATGACGCCTCACTTCATTGCGTTTGCAGTCGACCCACGCCGACAGAAAACCGACCGCCAACCGACCTGAGGGTCGAGACCGTGGACGGGGTGAGAGGGCGAACTCAGGTAGACACAGTTAGGTACAATGAAAACAGGACCTGGATCCCTTCAGTCCACACGCTGAGAACACAATGTAAATCCAATAAATAAGAATAAACTAAATGCTGAGTGGCTTCTTGAGTCTCGAGCGACGTCCGCGTTGACTCTCCTCAATCAGTGAAAAGTCTTTTTGGGTTTTTTCCTCTTTATTTGAGAGCTGACGGTGGAGATTCTTCTGGAAGCGACGGAAACAAAGCAGATGAGCACGTTTTCCCAGAGTGACGGACTGTTCCTCTAAGGCCTCAGCCGTCGGTTTCCTGATCTTCAGTTACTGAATGCAAACACAGTAAAACTCAGAGTTTGTACCAGGACGACCTGCTGCTCGTACTGCATGTAGTACTGCCACTGCAGCTACAAGGACGAACACAAGTACTGCTACTGCTATTATTACTACTTCTGTTTCTTCTTTCTTCTTTTGCTTCCTCTCTTTTTCTTCTTTTACTCATTTCACTTCTTCTTTTTTTTCTTCTTCTTCTTCTTCTTCTTCTTCTTCTTCTTGGTGTTTGGACTAAATCAGTGAACTCTTAATCACATAATAATCTGAGTGTTTTTCATATTGAACAGTGTTTTGATGGTCCTCGGCCTCATTCTCTGGTTTTGGTGGCATTTTTCTCTCATCAAACACACACCTGTTTGCCCCTTTGTGTTTGCAGCAGTCCTGTTCACAGCGTCTGTATGTTTAATATATATATTTATATTATATATGTGACATAAAGCTTTCAGTGTTGCAGGCAGGAGCTCTACCTCAGTCCCTCCTCGTCCAGTGTAAATCTGTGCTCGGTGTGCAGCGCCTGCGTCCTAATGCATGAGCAAAGCTGTAAAATGTGAACACACCGCCTCTATAAATTTAGAGAGGACGACCCCTCTGTGGCTAAAACACCATAAAACCCAACTTTACCGAGGCCGGTCTAAGTCCTGTATCTGCTCGAGCCACTTTTCCTCTCTGCTCACAAACTTCCAGCAACTTTCCAAACTCAGCACTTCACTTTTTGTGCACTGTGCTAATTTTGAGTAACACCTCGTGGCCTTAAAGCACAGCGAGTGTTGTTCGGTGCGTGAAAACGTGCGATGCAGGAGAAGCTGCGCGAGCTCATGAAGCTGAAGAGGCTTTCTCCTTCGTTAAAGCCACGTTCATTTGTTCCTGTGCACATATTTATGCAAGCGAAGCCGCCTGTTTCTGCTGGAGAGGAATCAGCTCCACAAACAGAAGCAGAGCGACGGCATCTCTGTGATGGAGGAGCCGAAGTCTCCGAGCTGTCAGCCCGTCTTCTCCCCGCACAACCCCTACCTGATGTATGATGCAGTATTCATACTGCGATACACAAGTGATCCTCACAGAATGAGTTGGAGGGGGTGTGAGGCAGAGTTCAGCTGTTCACTCTCAGAAAGTGGCACAGAAGCTTTGGTTTGTCATCGTCGCGCGATGGGTTAAATGACCATTTTCATGGGTTTTACCTTTTTTGAATCATTATTTTTGAGCTGTTGAACACTGATTGTGACCTAAGAACAGGCGTCAGAGTCCGACCTTATGGTTTCATCTGTGCAGATTAAACAGATGAGGTGTGACCTGGAGAAAGAGCCCGGCTCCCAGCAGCACTTCACAGGTTACGTAAAGTTTTAAAAAGTCTTGATTAGTGAGCATTCAAGGCAGATATGCACAGATGCGTTTTAATAATTCGATTTTTCTGATGTTGTTGCACAGCTGACAGACAGCATGTAGAGAAAAAACATTCATATATAAAGAAAATAAAGACAGATGTCTTATTTCATCGTGTTTTCTACCTGGTTTTAGCTCTGGTCATTACGCCGTCGTGCTTTCTTCTTCTGCAGCTGTGTAAAGGCACCGGACGGGTGAATTAGCGCCACCAAACTGTTTGTTTTCACACAGCAACCTCTAATATTCACATGACAGCAGTGGATGGATTTAATATTTCCTTTTGCTGATTTTCTGGACATTTTTCACCACATTTGAGCGTCGACTCGTCATCACGTCTGTAAAGACTCGGTCACAGTCGCTCATGGACGTTCAAAGATCCTTCAGTGTGTACTTATACACAGAAATACTCTGTAAATCCTCTGGTGGAAAATGATTAAAGCGCACGTGAGACATTATTATTAAGCACACAGAGGACATTGTCTCTGTAAAGAAAGCTCAGATGTATCTTATGCTGCGGTGGCATCACTGGAAGTGAAATATTCAAGTTTGCAGAATTTAACGTCATCTTGATGTGATTTTGGCTTTGAAGTTTTCCGCGTTGCTCTTTGAAGTCAGAGCGAGTGACGTCTTCAGATTCACGGTCAGGTTTTAAACATGGAGAGAAAAGTGTGTGTGTGTGTGTGTGTGTGTGTGTGTGTGTGTGTGTGTGTGTGTGTGTGTGTGTGTGTGTGTGTGTGTGTGTGTGTGTGTGTGCGTGTGCCATCAGCCTTCTTCTTCATTGCTCACTCTGCCTTTGTTTTCTCTCTCTCTCTCTCTCTGTCCTTCCTCCAGTCTCTATTTTTTTTCTTTTTATTTTTCCTCTTGGTCTCTTCACTTCTCCTCCCCTCCTCCTCTTCCTCGCTCCTCATCGTGACCACCTCTGGCCTCGGAGCTAATCGCGGAGCCCGATGGCGACGCGGCAGCGCGGTGAAAGCTCTGCATCGTTTATTACTCCGTGATAGAGTCGCTGGTCGTGAAGCTTCAGATAGTGCGACAGCTCTCAACTGTAAGGTCGTGTCATGATGAAATATTACAGCAGCTGGAAAAGCTTAAGGTGAAAATGAAGATGTCAGTGCTGCCTTATCTGAGCGCTGTGTGAAGTAGATAACCTGCCTCACGCTATCAGGAGACTGACTCACAGCATCGAGCCACAGTTGATTTTTTAAGGTCGGGGGATCATAAATATTAACAGCCTCTCACAATTTGTACGCCACATAGATTCATCTGCGCCTCATTGATATATTAATTTGTCAAACCACCAACAATTGAAAGGGTGACACAGCACGGCCGTGAAGGCGAGGTTGGATATGACGGATGGGCTCCTTCTCCATGCACACGGTTAACGCTGCGAACGCTGAGTCCGTTGTTTCTGTGGCCTTTTCTCAAAAAAACCTTCTTCTTTCTACCAAAACATGTGATGTCTGAACATGCTGGAGTCACCTGGATGTGTGTTTCAGATGCATTCTGGGAGATACCATGTTAAAATATAAAAGTACAGTTTGTGTGCTTGCTGTAATAATAGCAGTGAAACACACTGAGATGCAAACCTGCGTCCTGTTAGTTTGTTTAAAATCACATTTATTTTCTCAAACAGCATCTTTGCAGCAAAGAGCTCTGCTTTACCCTCATATTGTTGATTTATGTTCCATTCTAGCTGCTTTTTAACCGAACATTCACCAAAATAACAACAAAATATTAAATGATTCTGTGTGTTATTATTTTTTTTACCTGTCGTGTGGAAAGAAGAACCTTTCGGCCCTGAGCGCCGTCTGCAGGTCCGTCTGCAGGTGTTCCTCTCGGGCTGCACACCACTCCGACAGCACGTTGGGCTCGACCCAGGGCGAAATCCAAAAAACTCAACACCTCAATATTAAACCATGAAAGTAAGACTGTCCTCAGAATCACACATCAAGCCACTCGACCAATCACAGCCTCACACGCCTGCACAGCGCGCTGTGTCGACACACAGTGACATGAACAGTCGTTTCTCCCACGTGTAAAGTTAAATAATAAACACTTATTTCCATCTCTTCTGGGTGACAGCCGGCGTGTTAACATGACTAAACATGAGCTTCTATTCATTTTCAGTCACAGGACATTTCTGCCCCGAGGTCTCACCAGAGGAGCATTTCAGCACAAAGGAAGTCCAGACAAGTGGTTTTTAGCTTCCAGCTGTTTGAATACAAAGTACTGCATTACACAGGCGCACTTCCAGTACTTCGTACTGCAGTGTTGCTGTTTGCTTTGGTGAGAGTATATACTTTAAAACCTGAAGTCAATGCAGAAATATTCAGTGAGAAAACACAGCATATAAACAGTCTGAGGTGAAGGTGACGCGCTGCGCTGTTTGAGGTCGCTGCGTAAAAATCAGCGACTTCATGCTGTCTGTCTCATCCTGATGGGATCAGCCTGAAGAAAACCTCATGCAGGTCAAAACAAACACATACAATCACTCGTTCCCGGACAGTCGATATGATGATACCTTAAGTTTGAGGTTCTCCGGCTTGTTGAACACAAATAAAATAAATATTGTGTTTGACAAAGGAAAAATTCACACCCTAGAAGTTTTACGATAGGCTAATGCTGCCTTAGTTTAGTTCTGGTGTTAAACTTTGGAAGAAATGTATGTTTTTGACATGTTTTTGTATCTACAGACCAGTTTGGTTTATGTACTGGTCCGGCACATTGGTGCTGGTCTGGATAACTGAAGAGGGGAGCCAGAGAGGTCCGGACAGTTTGATATTAACCTCGGTGTCTTCTTGTTTCTCTGAAGCCTTGTGCACGGAGGAGTGTGCCCACGGCCGCTGTGTGTCCCCTGATACCTGCCAGTGCGAGCCCGGCTGGGGAGGACTGGACTGCTCCAGCGGTGAGTACACAGCGCCGCCCACCACGGGGAGACGAGCGCGGGGCGGCCAAATGCAAACAGATGGTATCGCTAACGGTGACGAGCAGCCGGGGTTGGTTTTAAAGGTGGTCGTTTCCCAGAGAATAAACTGTTCAGTGCTCTCTGGTGGACTGACGCCGGTGATGGCGGCGCAGTGTCAGACAGTCCTGTCATCAGCTGACGTGTGCGCTGATGCTAACACCTCTGTGATGAAGCTCCTCTCGAAGCCTCCGTCCAAAACCACAGAAGTGTTCGTTTCTTGTGTGTTTTGTTCAGGGTTTGTTGTGGCATCGTTCACACCTGCAGCCACAGTCAGTGGTTTGATCAGATCACACACACTCTGAACCAATCGCACCCCGATGAACACTAATCAAACCCTGGAGCTGGAAGAAGGTCTAACGTCTGCGAGTGATCAGACATCTCAGAGAAGCACTAATTCATCAGAAGTTAATCATACGAGGGGGTGAAGAAAAGAGCGTTTCCACAGGACGGGGCGGCCGGTGAGGTAATTAGTGCAGATCAATAACGGAAATGTTAAACGAACAAGTAGAACATCTTAATTTGCTTGTTTGGCTTTAGACCAAATGCTGCGCTGCATGGTCGCTGGAGCGGAGCAGGTTCAGAGTCCAGCGCTCTGCAGAGAGAGGAAAGGGTGGAAAGTGTGTCAGAGCAGGATCTAATACATCTTAGATAAAAGAAGCTGATGTCAGCGCACGCCTCGTGTCAGCAGTCAGGCTGTTCCCTGATTCACGAGCGAAACACTGAATGTTGTATTACCACATTTTGACTGAATTCTGGGAGTTTTGAGCAAACGTCTTTTCCTGCGATCAGAAACGTGATCTGAGGCCGGACCAGTAAGATCTTTACAGACCAGCTGCACTTTTGTTTCGTGAGGTTAGAACGATGGAAAATATTCTCAGTTGTTTCTTCTTAATTTCAAACTTCTCGTTTCTTCTTTTTTACGTTTTTACGAGATGTTTGTGTCGACGGTCAGAACAGAAGTCGAACGTCAATCTGTACCATCACATGTATGTGGTCCAAGCCCGTGAGCGGTTTAATGGGAAGGTCGGTAAAAAAGAGTCACGTTTACGAGTCTGCTGATGGCAAAGACGTGAGCGAGTGTTTCCAAATCCGGCTGGAAAACAAAGCGTTGATGTTTTTTGAGCTTTCTGAGACGACTGAAGGCCGAATGAGCCGCAGAGCGGATGAGATTTGGTTTGAGAGTTTTGAAAGCTTTGAACATTTCAGCACCTGAAATGGAGATAATCTTCCTGTGTCATGGTTACTGATCTGCAGCTCTACCCCCCCCCCCCCCCCCCCGTTTAGGCCAGTTTTGGGGGGCCGAACAGTAAAAATTGCACTGATTGCACCTTTAAACTGGAAATGAAGCTATTGCATCTCAATATAAATCTCATTTCTGCTGTTTGGTTCCACTCATCAGTTCTTCAGACTCTCATCCAGCCCTCGGGGGTGCTGAGGGAGTCCACTTCACCATAAACTATAGGTGTGTGTGTGTGTGTGTGTGTGTGTGTGTGTGTGTGTGTGTGTGAGAGAGAGATTGCGGGATTTGAGGGGCTATTGACTTAATGAGTCACACAGCCCCTTTAGTCCCACTTTGTTATTGGTATGCTCCCTCCTCCCTGTTGTTTACCTGTTTTTATTGCTGCCCAGGTGTCAGGGGACTGAGGCCAAGTCAAGGCAGGGGTTAGGTAAATCTACCGCCACTTAGGCTAAAGGGAAGAGGAGGCTGGAGAGTGTCGATCAACTCAATCTCACACGTCGGCTTCACTCTGGAGGTTGGGCTCACTTTAACCTCCCTCCTTCATCGTGCTGCAGCTTCCTCGCCCGTCTCTTCACCACCTCTTATTTATTTCAGTAATAAAGCCGAGCTCGGCGTGCGTCGGCCTCACGCAGATAGAGCGGCGGTGTGACGGGTGAATCTGAAGACTGGAAAACAGATTAGAAAACATCTTCTTTGCCAATATTCCACGTTAGATTAATACACCACGGCGTGCCTCCTCACATCCTTCCAGCAGAACTTGTCATTTGCTCATTACCTGTGGAAGAATGTCATTTGCTCTAAAGATGCTGCGCAGCGAGGCCGAAGCGTCCCTCCCATGAGGATATCGAGCCTGACTCGCACCTGATTGGTTGGAGGAAATGGATCCTGTGGTCAGCAGCAGATTTAAAGGTCCCACATTGTTTCATTTTTCTTATTGTGTTGTTTTGTGATGCGCCACAGCTCAGGGTGAAGCACTGCTCCTCATCGGGGTTTGTGGGTACCTTTGGTTTCTTTGCAGCGGCCTGTGTTGAGTGAATTTACAGGCTTAATGTCTGGATCCTGATTGGTGGATAACACCTGCTTCTCTGAGGCTGATGAGTTAAGTGGAGGCTCTTCCAGTTCAATATTTAATGAGTTTAGCAATTATTTTGAAAGTGAAGCCAAGAAGATTGAGCCCAGCTGTGATTTGTTTTGGGGGATGTTCAAACCTGTGTGCTCAAAAAAGGTGAATTCTTACAAATACTAAGCTCTAAAACAAATATTCCACTTTATCAGCTGATTCCTTGATGCAGTCTGCAGTAAATCCTCCTTCATGAGGATCGTATGTTCAATGTGTTTAAGCCGTCCTCGTTCGGTTGTCGGACCATTTGGTGCTGTTAGATTGCACTGACTTAAACTGACTGGTGTTTCTGTTATTTTGTCCATCCCAGTCATTTCAATGAGGGCAGCTGAGACTAAAGCGAAGCGGTGAAGCTGCAGGCTGTAAAACCTAAACAGTCGGTTAAAAAGCCGTGAAGCCGGCTGCTTATTGGACGCCGAGCTGGAAATCAAACGTGGCCAGTGGACGTTACGGAGGCAGCAGTTACCTCAAGCACAAACATTTAGCAGCGTACAAACATCATTTCCAGAAAACAGGGTCCATGTGAAGAATCGTTTTAGTATTTTTATGTCCTGTTAATCTTTAATCATCTGTCTTTACACGATTCCAGTGTTTGGGTTTTTTTCCTCTTATAGGAAATGTAGAAACAAGCTGTTAGAAACAAGTGACTGAAACCTGAAGAGAGGAAAAGGTTTGTCCTGAGCGTCTTCTTGGACCGGAGCTAACCAGATTAGCAGAGTTTGAGCCTCGGCCGCCTTTCCTCTCCAAACTCCCGTCCAGTCGAAGAACTTTGTCGCTCTGCCAGGAAATATAAATAGCTCGGACAGAAGTGAGGTGAAGCAGCGAGAGGAGGGCGAGGAAGAGACGGAAAAGACAAAGGAGGAGATGTCAGAGGAGGCCTCAAACGCAGGGGAGAGAAGAAAAAAGTGGTAGATAAGTACACGCTAAGATGGCAATTATCATGTAAAGATGGTGATTATGATGAGAGAGATTATCAACAGCAAGAAGGAGACGATGAAGGCAGGGAACAATGCAAAGAAGCAGTTTAACGTTCTTTAAACAATTAAGCAGCAAGTTAGTGCAATTTATGAAGTGAATGATTTTAATTAACAGTGATTACGTCTGCAGACTTCTCAGAGGTGACGCAGTCGTCTGAGCCGAGTGATGCTCAGTGTCTGACCGAGAGGCAAAGAGACATGGAACACAAACACGTGGTGGAGGAACACCTTGTTTATGTTCCCGTGACGTCAGCGTCTCACAGTACTGATAGATGATGGATAGAGATTAGGATTTGTCACCATTTGCTGACAGTTTATAGACCAAAGTATTCATCAGTGTGTAAAGGAAATGATCAATAGATTAACCAGTGATGAAAATAATCTTTAGCTACAGACAAAGTCAGCGACTGGCTGGTGAGCGCAGTGGATGTGAAGTGACACTGGACTCCAAGTCTTTCTGTGGCAGCGGTCAAACTGCAGACCTTCAGCCATCTTTGACGTCTTCTGAGAGCGTTTGATACTGAAAAGATAGATTTCAAACACGTCGGATGTTTGCTAACGCGTCGTTTCCTTCAGGCTGAGCCCACCTTGTACGTCCACAGTAACTCATCAGCAGAGGTGTTTGATAGGACTCTGTGTCACAGCAGAGAAGACTCGTGGAGGCCCGTGCAGGTGCAGGCAGTGACCGCCGAGCTGATGTTCACAGAGCATGCTGGGAGCAGGTATTTTTCATTTGAGCGTTTGCTGTTTCCTCCTTTCATTTCGCCAACTGGGAGCGACGCCTTCTCCACTCCGGCTGCACTCACACAGCCTCAGCGCTCACCTGAAAATACACCTCTCTGTCCTCGGGTAATAGAACTCTGCTGCGGCTTGATAGAGGTGACAGTGTAATCACAGCCGACTACAGGAAGTGACCCCTGAACACAAGGGTTTCTGGGTAGCTGACCTCACTTCTCGCTCTCTCTGGGGTTGGGAAGAGCCGGGCAAAGAGCACCAAAGCCAGACTGCAGCGATTAGGTTTGGGTGTAAAGCCCGCTCTCGCTCGTCTGTCCGTGACTCACAAAGCCATAAGTGATGAATTTGGCACAGGTCTCCATTTGTTGTCATGGAAACAGATGATGCTCGAGCACATTGCATTAACGAGCCTTTTACTGATGAGCTGCGAGCAGCTTCTGAGACAACAAAGGACACATTTGTTGTTTGTAATGGATGAACTTTGACCGTCGGGAACAGAGAAGAACTTTTCTAATGAGCACGCAGAGACAGATGTGCCGTCGCTTCCCAGTATAGCTGCGACCAGTTCGCTGTTGTTTTCCAACCTGCTCGTCTTTAAAAATAGCAAAGATGGTGGAAAACAGCTAATCCTGAGGGAACGTGTTGATCCGCCGCGTGTTACCCGGCGAGCTCCTCATTTTACCTTCTTCTTCTCTCGTACTTGGTGTTAACTTCCTATAAATGCGTGTCGAGGTCGAGTCGGTCTGCTGCAGACCGCTGAGACGACACCGCGGCTGTCGATGGCCAGCGTGGGCGCCCGCTCACCGCTGAGCCCGGACACGCCGTTTATCAGAGCTGGACTCGTCAGCACGCACACACACGCAGGTGCACAGACACACACTCGCACAGCTGCCTACAGTGATGTATTTGCCTGTTTTTGCTGCTTCCTCTCGCAGCCTGAGTCCCTACCAGAGCCACGTTTCACACCATTTCTCTTGCTGGCATCCACGTTAGAGAAAGCCTGTCAAGGTGTGCAACAACATAATGCAGCCGGCGCTTTCTGTCAGCTGCTGTTCTCTCCTCTCGCTCCTCCGTTTGTCTCTCGTGAGCCTCCTCCTTATCTCCCAGTGCCACTCTTCAGCTCCACTGTACCAAATCCATACAGATCCATTGCAGAGAGGCTCTGCCGCGGCTCCTGCTTCTGATTTGTGTTTGCGAGTGCGTTTGTTCCCTGACGCTCCACGTAAGGCCGTTTTCACAGCGAGTTCACTCTTCATCACGTGTGTTCGTACTTTACATGCTGGTAATTGTTTTGTGCTCTGCTCCACTGTTTGGGGAAGAAAGGATAGATTTTATTTCCGGATCGGCCTCCATCACACTGATCACAGCTGGTGTATTCTTTGCACGTCGGACTCCAAAGGTCAAAGTCCCAACATCCAGACAATAGACTAAACAAATACGCTTTGGTTCCTCAATTATTCATCAGTTCTTTGAGAAGAGAACGGGCTGCCGGACCCACTCTTTTCTGGCCGTCTTCTTTCTTACAATAATTTTTGTGTTTCATGCACAATTTTCTTTCTTTTCTTCCAAATGTGACCGGACTCCAGGGTGTTTTAATATCAGGAGCCTTGCTGTCGCACAGATCCATCTGCACTCTGTCTCTTGTTTTTAGTGCCAGTGGAGAAGGAGAGCAGCAATTAAACAAGCCCAACATGAAAAACATGCTCCGAGCTGCTTACATGACTGCAGCAACGTGCACCGCGCTGCACTTTGACTCCTTCAACATGTTACATACAATTACGACCTAATGACAACAGACGTAAGGTGAGGATTACCGCAGTGACGCTAACGGACTGTGCAGTGTTGATTTAATGAGCCGATCATTCAGTAAACAGTAAACCTCCGCTGATATTCTACATTTTCTTGGTGTAAACATTAAACCAGCAGCATCTGCTAACATGTCCTCTTCCTCTGAGCTCCATGAAAACACATCAATGAGCCTCACACACACACACACACACACACACACACACACACACACACACACACACACACACACACACACACACACACACCGTCCTGCTAACACAAACACTCACTGCAGCACCAAGTCACCAAGTGTGGATTCATCCGCCGCTGAAAATAGTCCCGTCCTGTCTGTCTGAGGAGGTCATGCCTGTGCGTTGTTTTTCGGTCTTTCCACAGACAGCAGCAGTCAGAGGATGGACAGATGGACTGCTGGGTTTTGTCTTTTCGCTGGACGCGCAGACAAAAAGAAAAACATCAGCAAACATCAATTTGGACAAAATAATGTGAACTTGATGCCTCGGGGACCCACTCTTGTTTTAACTGCTGCTGCACTGTTACGCCTGTTCTGTACCTCGTTTCTGAGCCTGTTTTTCAATCCTGTTGTTGCGCCTCATGTGTAGTCTGAATGTTTGCTTCACTCCAAGTGAACGTTGCATCATTCATTCCTTTGTTTTGCACCGGGGACCTGCACAAACCCAGTTTCTTCCTCTACGAGCTGCACTGCACCGTATGTGGATGGATGACAAGGAAGTCTCTTTTATCTCACAGCCTTCATCAGCTGCATTCAGAGAGGCTCGGAGATGAGGTTCAAAGCTCAGGAATTAGCTCGTAAATGGACCTCAAGTTCAGTGTGAATCGTGTTGATCTCCTCTTTAATTCCACAACACCTGTTCATTAGACAGATCGTTGTGATCTTTGTGTTTTTGAAGGTCTTGCAGTGTTATTTAGATGTGTGAGAACGAATATGTGATCATAACGAAAAGCTATTTTATTCCTACTCGACTCACCTCTATGCACCAATGCTCTGCGCTCGGCGGCACCACAGCTTACACTTTGTTTGCGAGTTGTGCGGGTGGATAAGGTTAAGTTCTCTGTGAGAAGACAGCAGCGAGACGAGGAGACCGAGGTGTGATTTGGAGGAGTGAGAGGAAGGTAGGGCAGAGACAGACGTGACATGTTTCTCGAAGAGATGAGTTTTCAATCCCCGCCGGTACATAGGCAGCGACTGCAGTCCTGAATGGGATGGGAAGGTCATCCCTCCATTGGGAGACAAGAGGGAACAAAGTCGAGGCCGCCTGGAGGCAATTCACCGTAGGAAAGGAAGAACTAAGCTCCCGGTAGGAGCTGATAGGCTGCTATAGACTCAATAAGAGACAAAAACCCCGGGGACACTGTGCAGTGTGGTCTGTCATGAAGATTACCTCTATTGCAATTAGACACCGGGGCTCGCTCACCCTTGTTATTTAGTGTTTTTATCTGTAAGGTCGCCAAGTTCAAGGTGTTCAGGAGAAGACCCACCGGTGCGTTTAAGTCCACAGGACACGTCAGACGTTTACTTAAATCTAAATGCAGCGTTAAAGTGAAAACAAAGCCAGCGGCGCCGCGAGCGATCAACAGTGGAGTTAATTATGAGATTGGAGTTTAAACCTGGTGCGTTCAGAGTCGCTGCTCCAGGATCAGACAGACGAGCGTCTGTAAGGTCACACGTGAAAAGAGCTCAGCCGATCATCAAGCAGCTGAGCTCGAACAAACCAGCGAAGTGCTTTGTTTTGTAGCAAACACGTCAGCGTCAGCTCTGCCCTGAGCGTCTTTCTGCCTCTCTGTCGGAAGCCGCAGGTGCAGAATGTATTTTTCTTCACGTCCCTTTGAGCTTCCTGCTTTGAAACAGGTGGAAATGCAAACAGCAAAGACAATCAAACAACAAGTGATGCTCTTATCCAGTATTGTCTGCCTCGTCTTTAGCGCTGCCGTTTTCTGATTTCTTATTGTGTTCTGCGATTGCCGGGTCGTCATAATCACCTGTGCTTTAGTCACTTCCCTTTGACAGACGCACGCCGCTGGCCAGTGACCACGCCACGGTGAGAGTGACACACCCCAAAAACACCCCGAGCGTCACTGAAAAGACGCTGAAAGACAAACACTTTATGGGCAACGTCACGTTCATGCACTGATCCTGTAAAATCATGTCAAACTACTCTTTTCTGATCTGACAGCAGTGAAATCCAGCTGCTTCAGTCAAAGTTTAGACTGAAACCGAACCTGAAATCAAACTCAGAGCTTCACACAGCAAAATGGGCTGAACCTGATCTAAAAACCCAACTCTCTGTGGGCGCTGCAGGGTTCGGGTCTGGCAGCAGCGACATGCCGTGTGGCCTCAGAAAGATTTGGATGAGCTGATAGAGATGTGGAAAGTCGTGTGGATGCAGGAACTACTTTCAAATCTGAGTCATCGGCGCCTCCAGTGTGGAAAGATGGTGCGTTTAAGTGCAGCCGCAGTTTTCTGCCCTGTGTGATTCAATGTTGCGTGACCTTTGAAAAGCCCCCACCAGTTTCATTATTTTCTCCCCATTGTGTGACATAAAGCTGAGTTTCTAACGAGTTTGACACATTACCTAGATTCATTCGCCCATTCTCAATCCCATAATCCAGTGCAGCTGCAGGCTGAGAGGTTAATGAGATGTCACAGAAAACCTTCTCACCCCCCACTCAGACGAGATGGTCTCGGAGGACATGAAAAATTCAGCCATGCTTGAAAAGGGATTAGCTTCTAAGAGCTATCAAGTGTTTGTGTCTTTTGTTTAAAACATGCCAGCCTTATTAGTTTAACATGGAATTAATCTTTGAGTGACGTGAGGAGGCTAACAGGAGCGTTAGCTGTGTTTGAGGAGTCCGAACAGAAAGAGCAGAGCTGACGTCTGATCACTACATCATCTCGATGTATAATTCACAGCAGTTTTTGCCATCTAACCCAGAGCGAGACCCTTCGTGCGAGTGTTTTTTGGCCTCATGCCGTCTCTGTTTGGTCGCCATCCATCACCGCAGCAGTCGCTCGGCATCAGGTACTAACTCACCTGTGCTCTGCCTGGCAATAGATGACTCTGAACTCCCCCTGCTCTTCATTAGCATGGAGTTCATTAGGCAGCTAATACCTGTTGCCCGCGTTGGAGGGGTGATGCTGTGGGGTCAGTAGCCATTAGCCGGTCTGTCCTCTGAGCTTTTGTCTGGCTCTCAACCCCGGTCAGGAGAAGACTGGCATTTTATGACGACGTGTATCTTTCATTACTCGACAGACTGAGTTCAGCAAGTCATTAAGTGCAGCTTTGCAGGAATGATGCAGTGATTTCAGCGGAGAGTCGAGGGAGTGCCGTATGAGGAGCCGAGGAGAGGAGGGGATAGAGGGATCATAGAAATGTATAATTACAAAGAAAGTGTCAGACTTTGAACGTATGGACGACTTTAGTGCCGGAGATCAAGGGAATGCATAGGAGAGGTGCGTGTGTTTCTGGGATAAAAGTACCTGATGTTACTTTATATAAGCTTATTACGTGTGTGTGTGTGTGTGTGTGTGTGTGTGTGTGTGTGTGTGTGTGTCTGTGTGCTGTCAGGATATCACACACTTCTGTCTTTGTTCCACTCAGAAAGGCATCAGAGAGTGTGTGTGTTCACCAAAGCTGCACCGCCCTGAATGTTTATCCTGGCACTTCATTCAGGTCCTCAGTGATGATACACACAGTCTGAGGGGACGCTGATTGTCCTGCTTGACACGAACGCAGCATCACACACACACGCACACACACACGCACACACAACGCTGACGAGTGGACTTGCCCCACTGCCAAGTCCAATTAACGGCTACAGCGGCATCAGCATGCCCCTTGTGTTTGGTCAAAATTAATTTACCAACAAACTTTTTAATCAAATTTCACCACAACCCCTGAGGGGGGACTGGCTCTGTGCACCGGCGCTGCGATGTCCTTCTCCTACAATGGGGAGCTGTGATTCAGCTTGATGCTATGAAGCATGGGGTTTTTTCCTGTGAGCGCAAGAAAAATGATCCTTCAGCATTTCCTGCAGTTTGTTAAATTACAGCGAACAACAGAATCGAAGCCGCAGCCTGTCCGGCCAAAAGCGACATGTTCAAATGTCAGTGAGCTTTTGTGTTAAACAATAAGATTTTACAGACATTAACTGCTGCCAGAAGACGTCGCCCACTCTCGCTGTGGATACCACATGTGTTCAGATATCAAAGCGCCCGTTCACGCAGAAGGTTGGATGACATTGGCGCCATCGTGTCAGCAGCGTAAAAACTGCGTCTGAAAGGCTTCTGAGCTTTTCAGTCTGTGAATCTCTTATTAGACTGTCGTAGAAGCACGTTCAGGCTCATATCTCATCACCGTTATGGCCGATGTCACAGTTAAGACTCCAGTATCTTTTATGAAACTGCTTTATAAATGTCACTGAGACTCACATCCATGCGTGTCAGTGGAGGGCTTCACTTCAGTTTGACGTTTAACCGCCCGAATCTAAACACCTGCACGCTCTTCACGACAGCAGAGCGCTTTAATGTGCACGTTTACACTCACATTGACACGACTGGCTGAAGTTCTGCTCTTCACAGTTCTCCTAATTCACTTTCCAGACTTGTGAGATGTGCAGAAACATCATTCTTGTAGGGGGACTGAGCAGGTTTTAGATTTAAAAGATGTGTTTTATTACCCAAGAAAATACAAAAGGAGAGAGAGGAAAAGTGCATTAAAACTCCAATAACTGAGGAGCAGTGAACTCAACATTGACAAATCATCACCTCTTCAGCAGATATGGTGAATCTAAATGAAAACAGTGGCTTATTGACACATCCAGCAGTTACACGGGAGCAGGTCCAGTGTTTCCTCTCCTTCAGCTCTGCTTCTGGTCTCCTCCAGCAGGGAGTATCTTCTGCTGAGCAGGAAGTGCACAGAAGGTTTTTAGAGCTTTTCCTCTGAAAGCGACGCTGTGAGATCGCGGGACTGAACCAACACAGCAAACAGATGAACAATCAGCCAAAAGTCACTGTGCCATTGTTCTTAAAAATGGGTCAAACTCACTATTTGGGTGTCTAAAATGAAACAATACTGAATGCAAAACACAATAAACTGAACTGCAACAGAACTGAACACCTTCTGTAAACTAAAGGCCAAACAGGAGAGTATGTGAAGTTTACCAGTGGACCAAACCATTATAACACGTGAGGGGAGGACAAAACTGAACGAACTGCAAACAAACACGAGACAGACAGTCAGCCAGCAGCTCAGTGTCCACTGTCACTATCAAAAACAAACCCAGAACTAGTGTTTGCTCCCCAAACCCCCCTCTGCTGTGGCACGTGTTGGTACAGTCCTGGCCCCAGCTCTAGGTATTTAACGCTGCGTTCACGTCACATGTGACGACGGTTAAAGTGTTAACGGCTTGTGTCATCAGGCACCTCGTGCAGGTTGTGTGCTTACAGAGTTGGTTGTGTGATGGTTAAAAACATAATGCACCAAGAAAATGACAACAATGAATTTGGGTTTAATTACTCTGAGCGATGGACTGCGCTTGATGTGAGGCGTTTGTGTCTGTCAGATACCGTAAATGGACCGCTAATGGACTGGATTCATGTCGCACTCAAAGCACTTCAACACACGCCACATTCACCCATTCACACCCATTCACACACACTGATGGCAGAAGCCGCCGTGCAGCGTGCCGACCTGCTCACCTCGGACGATGGACGAGCCGCTGCTCCTCCTCCTCCTCCTCCTCCTCCTCCTCCTCCTCCTCCTCCTCCTCCTCCTCAGGCCTCCTGAGCTGCAGCCGTCCAGATCTGGAGCTTTCAGAAAAGTCTTGAATGTTAAACTGTTGGAAATTCAGAAACTGATAATGAGGAAAAATCTGATGTGACTAAGAGCAAAATATATTAACACAACTTTAAAACTTCATTTAACAGAAACTAGTGTTTTAACTAAGTGTGTTTGCAACATCTACTGTAGCACATAATAAATAAAAAAAGCACCAGCCTCACAGGAAGGTGCAGTTATTCGTTTAAACAAGTGCAGCATTGTTTTTACTCATTAAGTTCCCTGAATTCCTCGTTCTCAAATGTTTGGTTGACTGTGCTGTGAACAATTCATCACCATGTCATGCACACAAAACATTTCACTCAGTGATCTTTGCTTTGTTCGAACGTTTGTTTGTTTGTCACAAAGCTGAGAAACTAAGCAGGAGGACGAAAATAGAGCTGAGGACAACGCAGCACCTGTGTGTCAGCGCCGAGGACGGGATAAATAGATTCATTAGACCTGTTATTCCTGAAGAAGAAAAGAAAAGCAATAGTGGTTTTAAGAGAAAATACGAGCCGGAGTTTCTCACTATGGGACCTTCCATTGTGACCCACTCAAAGCAGATTAATTACACCTGGCAGGTTAACAAGAAAACCAGAAAATTACACAAAACACTCCCTGAAAGTTAAGAGTGAGAGTGGACAACAATAACCTACGTCGATGAAGAAGACGACGAAGAAGACAATGTAGAGCTGTGCACAATGAGGTAAAGACATTAACTCGTCCCCTCAGGGGTTGACCCCGTACCTGCAGGTGTTTCATGTCCTGAAGATTAGAAATGCGTCTCTGCAAACGGGCATCTCCCCAGATGATTTATAAAACCATTAGTAAAGAAACCCACGATGGATAGTGATGCACTCACCGACCACAGGCCGACGTCCAACCCTCCGCTCATCACTGAGGTTCTTAAAGAGAAGAACATTCTGGAGGAGCCTCAGTCAGACTTCAGAACGAAGCACAGCTGAAACTGTTCTGACTGAAACACAATCCAACACAGTCATCACAGAAGGAGCAGCTGTAAAACAGTGATTTAATTTTTCTGAGCATCACAAACACCTCAAATCTGAACCACTGGGTCCAACAGGAAGTCCCTGACGAGCATGTCCTCAGCCCGCTCAGCCAGAGACCGACTCCGGAGCTCGTCACGGTGTTTTGATAGAGGAGAGCGTCAGTGTGGCTTTTCCAGGCTGACTTTGTCTTTCACTCACGTCATGAGGAGTGAGGCCATGTTCACAAAAACTGCAGCTCTTCATGTGACAGTGCAGTGAACTCCTCCTCATCCTCCTCCTCATCCTCCTCCTCATCCTCCTTCCATTTGCTCTCTTACTAAAATTAAATGTTCTCTGCTGATGCAGGAAATGATCAAGTGTTGGTTTGTGGACACATCAGTGCCAACATTAATGATAATACTCTGTGTTTCCTGCAGCTGCTTCACGATAAAAGCCACCCTGTGGCCCAGCACTGCGCTGCGTTTAATGTGAAGCATTAGCCGTAGGAAAACTCAGCACTGACGTGGCTGCAGAGAGCTGTGAGTAGACTGCGAGGCTTTTTAAATCGAGCTCTGAAATGTGTGACTTTGCTTCCTGGGAATCCTCCACCAGCAGCAGTCAGGCTGTGCTGTCGAGAGACGAAGATGCAGAATGGAATTACACTGAAAGGCTACTGCTAAAAAATGCCATCCATAGGTATGTAATAAAATTTGAAGGGGCTTTTGCCTCAGATCTGTGGAAATCAAACCACTGAATGGCGACTGTACCTCGTGTCCATCGTGGACTCACGTGTCAGAAATGAATGGCCTCCATCAGCAGCAGGCGCAGCTCGTCACATCAGCACGCCGGACGTCGGCCTACTTTTATGGGAGCTTGATGTTTGTGTTGTTCTGTGCTTCAGCTGCTCTGAGAACAGATTTGGAGAATACAGACTCCATCAGCAAACAAATTTCAGGCTGCTGTTTTCCCATCAAATCCACAGAGTCCTTCTCTTTCTGCCCCTGCACGCCATCAATCTTGTGTGTCTGGGAGTGAGGGGGGAAATGGACTGGCACCTCACCTCGGAAACCTTTTGATTACCCGTTTTCCTTCGAATGCCACGTGAGCCCACGCTGGACAAACCTGTCTCATGACAGACAACCCATTAAAGGAATATAACGACTTGCCCGCTCTGCCTTCCCTCTGCTCGCTCTCGACATTTCCCTCCCTCTCTCTCTACGCGCTCTGATTAATTTCCAAACAAACTTGTTTATCGTCCGCTGCCGCCTTTCAGCTGAAGTGACCGGCAGAATAGATCCTTTTCCTCCCCACACGACTGACTTCGCTTTGACTTTGAAAATGGCCAGGAATTATTCATCGACTGCCTTCCTCCACTTTACATTTGCTCAGAGAAGAGGAGCACAATCGCAGCCTCCCCAGTCTCTTTATTTCCTCATCCACTTCTCTCTCAGTCATTTTGCACTTCAAGCCGTCTTGACCTTTCTCAAAGGGGCTCGTGGTGCAGAGGAGGGAGCTGTGACCTCCGAGTGAGAGTGAAGGTTGGTCTGTTGATTCCTAAAGGATCCCCTAAAGCCAGCCTGCTCTCTAGGATGGCACACGGACTGACTCAGAGCACACTCTGGGTTTAGGATAAGATGATACCTCACTGATCTCTGATGGATGAAATGTCGTCCAGGACAAATACCACGAGGACGCAGCAAAGGGGAACAGCAAAAAAACGAGAATGTGCAAGAATATGAAATAAAACCTGTGGTCGAACATACCGTATTTACTCAAAAAGAGCAAAGAACAGCATTCATGAAGAGCATATTATTATTATTGTTATTTTAAATTAGGTAACAGTGTAATGTTACATTCTGAGCTAAATGCTAACATGCTAAATGCTACATTTTAAACAGGCGTCCCACAGTGCTGCCATAAAGTCATTATTCGGCTTTGCTGTCCCTGTGTGTGATTTTCGATCGCGTGTCGGCGTTCCAGAAGCAAAAGATGCGTAATGTGTGACACGGCAGCGTCAGTGTCATGTGACTCCGTCTCCCCTCGTTTACACAGACGGCGGTTCGGCTCTGTTACTTCCTCCGCTGAAGGTTTAACAGCTGATCAATGATGCCCCCCCTCCTCATTTGGTGTTTGCACATCTTATACTGAACAACAAAGCACAAACCAAACAGTCCAGCCTTGAACACACCGTGTAAAAGGGGCTAAAGACGTGCTAACGTGCTGATGTTACCACGTCCGCCATCGTAGTTTAGCATGTTAGCATGGTGACATTTGCTAATTAGCGGTAAACACAAAGTGCAGCTGAGGCTGCTGGGACACAGACAGCGGATCATCAATCACTCTGACGTGGTCTGTTAACGTCGGCTGTGCTGAAGCAGCTGCTCTGCGATCATGTTCACTGGCAGCTAAGCTAATGCTACAGATGTCTAAATACAGGCCACAGAGCTCATTTATAGATTTATTTTACAAATGTTAGATGACTAATGTCAAACAGTTTCCTGCTCTTTGCTACAAACCCATTGATGATTATCACCCGACTGCAGCTCACCTGCAAACTGTTTCAGTGTCTTTTGGCTCCGTGTTTTGGTTTTCCAGCCTTCAGATTTATTCTTCTGAGTCCAGCTGCTCTCTGGATCAGGCAGCAGTTTTCAGTGAAAAACACAAATGAAACCAGTGAACACAAACCAAACAGCACTAGCTGGTGAAAATAGTGAAGCATTTAGCAGCTAAAGAGACAGATATCAACCAGAAACAGAGCGCTAAAGGAAAGAGAATATACTGCTCTTACATTCTCCAGTATTGGTAATGTTGCTGTGTTGCTTGATTTACACCAATGAAAATGTTTTAGAACAAATACCAGCTTTATGAGTGCTTACCGCTTACTGTGGCCCTCCACGTCTAGTCCTGACTGTCTTCGCTCAGTTGACTGCAGACAGGAAATAAAGTCACTTCGTCAACGTCGGTTGGGTGACCAGGATGATATTTGACCTCTGACCTCAGCCAAATGGAGCCATCAGCTGTCTGATGTGCACCTCTCACCTCTTTATATTTGTCAGCGGGTCGGTGGGAGGACAGCCACCTGCCAGGAGCCATTAGACCTGAACTCAAATTCATGCCCAAGGTTTGCATAAAAGGAGATCATTAAAATGCAATTACCATAGAAGAAAGCAAGCCGGACCACGCCTGAACGAGTCCACCACACACAACCAACAGCAGCAAATGATCGAGCCAAAGGTTGCCCCATCTCATGCATCATTCCACAGCAACATTTTTGACGGCCGCTAATGACAGCAATTATTTAGTCTAAAAAACAAAACAATGCAAAAAGCGCAGGGCGTCGAAGTCAGTAAAGGCTCCCGAAATGACTGCAGGCCTGATACGTTTCGCCAGTGGTCTTAGAATGATCGCTCTCATTGATTAGCGCGGTGTTGACTTTCCCGTCTTATTATCTGGACATGAAAATGGCCTCATTAACAGGAAAGTCTGTGAGAACTCAATCACCTCGACGCACAAACAGATGCAGACGCACACGCAGTCGTTGAGTCATTCGGTGTCACAGTAAACCGACGCTTTATTCCAGGCCTGCGAGCAGCAAACTGTGTCATCCATCTGGCCTGTCCTCCATCACAGCCCCCCCCCATCGACCCACGTCCCATGCAGCCTGAACTATGCTGCCGCTAATTACAATTATTAATTGGAAATAGGAAATCAATGTCTCTGAATTAAACACAAGCGTGCGTGTTTGTATATGGGTCAGCCGTCTCCTAATAACTCAGCTCCGCTTGACATAGTTATCTACTGACAGGGTGTTTCAAAGTGCGAAAACCCAAGTGCGCCCCACACGCCGTTAGCGGCGCGCTCGAACATCCAGAGTTCTGTTCGCGGCGACTTTCATCAGTTTTGTTTTGGAGGTGAAAGTGGCTTACTACAGGAAACGCTCACCCCCACTGCTGCCAAAGTATTGTTTACTCATTTGTCAAGGGAGAGCACAGTGGCTGTCTGACAGTGTGCTGATGAAAATAGTTTTACTCATGCAAGCAGCGTGGCCTTGAATAAAGTGGTGCATTGCTGGGCAATACCCTGCAAATATAAATGTACTGTACTTCAGGTCCACGACTGCAGAGGCTCAGCTCGTCCGCGTCGTTGACCTTTCTCAATGAGCCTGTGGGGCAGTTCAGTTAGAGAGCCGTCTGTGTGTGATTTGCTGTGCCTTAAAGTAATCATTTCCAAGTTTTTCATCTAAATAAAACACATTTTTACCCCGCCAAAACAGTAATGAGTCAACCAATGCAGTGCATTGTTTTAAAGGCCTGACTTGGCTGCTCGGCTGTGAGGCGACTCTCTTTCCTCTGCTGCACAGCAACTTATCGCCTGTGTGTTTATGGAAGCAATAATAGCAATTTGTTTGGAACAAATATAAGAGAGCAGTATTTAATAATAGATTATATTGAGCCAGTGCCCGTGGTAAATGCAAAACACCAGAACTGTGACTGCTTATCACCGAAGGTGTTGTCAAAGTCACGAAATACAAGAATCTTCAGATTGTTTCTCTCTGCCTGTTCAGATGCCATTCAATTAAAAATGAATGAATTAAGCTAGAGGCTGTGTGTGTGTGTGTGTGTGTGTGTGTGTGTGTGTGTGTGTGTGTGTGTGTGTGTGTGTGTGTGTGCTGCCTGGATAGTTCATTGGCTTTTGCCCAGCAGATGCTTTGAAGGCGTTCATTGGCTGACAGCAGCATCGATCGGCAGCATCTCGACAGGGTGAAATCTTGAAGTCGAGCTTGATGACAGATGCAGAACGACTTCATAATCATTTATTCATCCCTGCAACGAGCCATTTAGTGGCCCTCGGTTCACAGAGTACGGGGCCTTCTCTCTGTCTGCATTACGCATGAAAGCCTCCGTGTTTGATATTACAGTGGACTGCATGTAGCTGCATGTGGCGCCCTGTTTGTGTGTCTTCATGCTTGTGTGTGTCTTTGGGGGATGTTTGGATGTGTAGGTGTTGTTTTTCTTAAAAAATAACTGTCTTAATGAAATGTGTAAATAATGGCTTTATTAATGCTTCCCCTGGTTCCTCCTCTGGTGCAGCAGAACTTGCTGACGTTACGTTTCCAAGAAGTTCCCTATCTGTTGTTTAAATAAATAATCTCTTTTAGCAGTCTGGTCTGTTTCAATAAAAATACAGTGCTTCTGTTCAATAATAATACAATAATAAATACTCACAGGCTTCCAGCTTCCTAATAAACCATCATGTCTGCAGTGATGAATGTTAGCACGTTGTTAATAAAGAGTTTTTACAGCAGTCCGTCTGGTCTGCAGCTGAAGGTGCTGTTCATTGGTTTTGGTCTGGATGCTGCTGCGCTTTTTTAGGACCCTGTCTGTCGAAATGATGTTTAAATCGGATTTCATTTTTTATCAGCACGATAAGGAAACGTTTCGAATGATCTGCAAAACGCTCACTGCGTACTTATTTTGCCTTTCCCGCTTCGGACGCAGCGATCACGGTTGTGGATGGATATTGAAGAAGCTCCTCTGGAGACACGATGCAGTCGTCTAAACTGCCTCCGCCCGCCTCTAAATGGGTCGTCAACAGTTCTTTGTGTGTTTTCACAGAGCTGCAGTCGTTCTACTTTAAATCTGTCCGTGTTTATCTGCTTGGAAGCTGCACTTGTTGCACCCACCCCTTCCTGTTTCCCTGTGCACGCCCCCGGTTTGTCCAGGTGGACACCGAGAAACCCAAATAAAACCAGTGACTCGAGTCAACCCGGAGAGCACAGAACGTGATCAGCAGGCCAGAGCCGAGACAAATGAGTGGGGCTGCTGCTCCATAGATCAACAGATGGCCCAGTGGCAGTCGGAGTGCTGCTGTTTTCACCCACTCAGCACAATCCCTCTGCCTCACTTATTGGCAGGGTATTCCCCCACTTCCTGTGTGATCGGGCTGCTCGTCCATCACCGTCTCGCGGTGCACATGCATCCACCTTACAGGGGAACCATTCTCTCATCACACTGGGGCTGAAGTCACCACATCGCAGACTTTGACTGTGGCCTGAATTGTGGTGTTTTTGCAGTGACTTCTGTCTGGAGGCCGTTAATCGAGGTGATGTCTGCGCTCTGCTTCTGGAGCCTGTGCGATCCAGACTTTGATTCCTCCAGTAAACACCCAAACTTTCTCATGTGAAATGTTCTCTGGTGGGTCTTTGGAAGTCAACAATCAATGCTGTCCTCTGAGCATTGTGTTTTTACTTGTCCACCAATTCAATTCTGATTCAATCAGCTGGAAAATGAAGCACAGTCAGGAGTCACACAAAAGCAGCTAATTCAATTGCAGATGCTTTTTCTGCTCTCGTGAATGGACACTTTTGAATGCAGGGCTTTATTTTTTTATTTCACGTAACCTTGTGGTCCACCCTGTGACTGTATTGACTGGTGGACACAAGCAGGTTTGATTAGATAAAACTTCTCATCATGCGGATGTCAGTGTGCAGGAGTGGGAAGAGCAGTTTTCAATATTAATTTAGTGCTGGAGAGGTTTCAGTTTTTCTCGTACTGGTTAGAAACTGCAGCTCAGTTCTCTGCTTTGTGTTTGTGGTCGAAGTTTAAGCAGAAGAGTTTGAGAAAAGCTGCCCATCCCTTGGAGTCTGACAGGAAGTCATTTATCCATCCCCTGCTCCAGTGTGGCTCCACCACGGACCACTGTGTTTGTACAGCCCAGCACTGGCTGCACTGGTCTGCACGCACGCATGTTTGAAACAGTGTAAATGTGGAGCAGGATGCTGCTGAGACCCGTCCTGAGGAGCATTTTCTGGATAAAGAAAAGTTTAGGAAAACAGATCTGTGTGCGCTGAAATGAGCACAGCCCAGAAATGCATATTGAAATGTTTCTGTTCAGGCCACATAGACACTTTTGTGAAAGCAAAACAACTCAAGCAACTGACTTCCGCCTGATAGTGACTAATGAAGGATTATTACATTTGCATAACTTTTGCCTGTGTCATGAAAAAGCAGTGCAGTGAAACCCTGAAGGTTTTTCTTTTTTTACGAATGGCTGGAAAGACAAGAGAAAACAGCATTTAAAGTAGGTGCAGCAGACGATTTAATGACGACATCAATCAGCCATGCACGGCGCGTGTGCAGACGTTACCTAGAGCGCTTCACAGGCCTCTGGAATACATATAATACAATCCAAAACAATGGCCAAGTAGGTGCATAATCACATCATGGACTTGAAATTAGAATTTTTGGGAGGGAAATGTATTTTCTCTAATAGACAAAGCTCTTGTAGTGTGGTCAGCACTTAACATATCTGTATAACCTTGTTATGCTGAATGGAAAAAGAACCACCAGTGTGAACCAGCTGCACCTTCTTCAAATATGCAGTAACATGTAATGCATTTATATGGAGAATCTAAAGGTGTGATCATTATCAGAGAGGTCTGAATGCACTTTAATGTTCAGATAACAGCAAAGTGATGAGCTGCTGCTTTGCATCTGAAAACTAGCCTCTCTAGATAAAAAGCACCTGATGGAGCTGCCTTGAACGTGACTCACTCTGTGCATGTAGCTGAGTTTCTGATGGGCTTTTATATGTGAACATGTGCATCACAAAGACCACAGACAGGGGAAATGTCTCCTTTATAACAGAGCGCGTTGATAAGAGGGAAGATCGAAACATGAAGCGATGCTCGAGCTCGAGAAGTCGCCTCCACTACGACCACGTTTGAGCCTGAAGGAGCACCGAGCGCTCACTGCAGATCTGCTGGATGGACCTGCAGCGCAGGTCATTTCCAGTGTAACCTCCAGTAAGCTGGTTCCAGTTCAGATCAGTCCCGCACAAACCAGTTCAGAGTAACCTCAGAGCTCAGCAGACATTCAGCCTGTTTGTCCTTCCTCCGTCTGTCCCACATGTGTGCAGGCCATGAGGTGATCTGACATTTAGCTTTATTCTTAATGTCAAAGTCAGTCTCACCACATGTCCAAATCTTTGGTCCCAGCTGAACTGTGGAGACGATCTGCACTGGTTAAAATACTCTAAGAGCAGCATAAACCAATTCAGCTCATCAGTGTGAACGACTGCTAAGCTGCATTAGTCCTCCTGTCTGTAACTCTGGTATTCACAGAATATTTTTTATTTATTTGAGTTTGACAGCAGGTTGACACGCTGCTTCACTGCCAGCTCGCTGCAGGAGGCCTTAACACTGGGCTCACACGTTGAAATCTGCATCAAATCGAAGAGGGAAAAGACAAGAAATGAGACAGAATTGATTGATTATCACAAAGAAGGCCTGTCAGAGTGAAGCGAGAGCCAATGTAAAGTGGGCTTTTTACCAAAAACAGTGATCACATGATATGAAATGCTGTTTAAAATATTTTAATCCAACCTAAAGTCATTTCAAGTTTCGCCTGAACGTTGAAGGATGACTTGATTTTGCTCTTCGCTCGAGTCCATCCATTTGTTTCCTGCCTCATGTCCGGGGTCAGTGGGCTAATCGTACTCCAGACGTGCCACTCGCTCGCCAGCAGAGCTTTTCTGCTCCTCCTGCTCCACCATCTCAAGGCGTTCCCAACCCAGACCAGACCAGAACCGTCCAGCGTCTTCTCTGTCCTCCTCGGGCTCTCCCACCAGGTGGACGTATGGAAAACCTCCAGGACGGATCCTGATCAGAGGCCTGAACCACCTCACTTTTCTCCTGTCAGTGTGGAGACGCAGTGGCTCTGCTGGGTGTCTGAGCTCTGTTGTTGTTCTTCTAATCCCACTTAGTGACGAGGATCCACCTGAAACATGGCGTGCCGTGCAAACACACCGGCAGGCAAAGGTGTGTTTAGCTTTTCTGAAAAGCCCCTCTTGAGGCAGGTGGAAAGCCGGCCGTCAGAATGCAGACGCAGTAATCATTGAAATAAGGAGCCGAAGAATGAGCTTTTAACCCCGATGACCTTCATCCACACATCTGGACAGTCGCTGGGCAAAGTGGAGCGCTCGTCACGTTGGTGGTCGTGGACAGTTACAGAAATCCGTCCAATCGGGAAATGCTTGTGTGTCGTTCTGGAGGGGCGTCACAAACGCGTGTCCTTCCATTTAGAGGACCTGTCGGCTTGTTTCTGGCTAAGCTTCAGACGAGAAGATCGATAGCGCTCTCGCGTCTGTCTGGAGGCAGCAGAGAAGCTGCTCAGGAGTGCAGGGCCCATGAACAAACCTCTCCTCTCCCTCTAATTGCACAAATTGTCGTCTTGGTGTATTTCTGAACTTCAGAGCGTCGGCCTGGTTGCTACCTGCTTCCAGCCTTATTGCTGCTGTATGTCTGGCAGTTAAAGTCATCAGACAATGTCTTTTACAGCAATTTGCACTGGAAAGAAATACAGACGGCGGTACGCTCGCGTCCGCCTTAATGCACATCATGTTGATCTGCAGGATGCCGGCAGACAGGCTGCGGTGGATATGAGTCATGATGTGTTCCTCTTGTTTCCTGTGTTTTTGACTCATTATAGAATCCTTTAGCTTGTGCATCAGGGACCATTTCAACGTCCTCTGAACATAAAACTCTGGACTTCCTCCCGTTGGACTCAGTTATACCATTTGATCGCTTCACTTTATTTTTTCTAAGTTTTTAATCACCTCCCTTTAGTTGTCTCTCCTCCTCTGTTGCTCTCGTTGCCTCTGATGTTGGATGCAGGTCAGTTCATGCAGATAGATGAAGTCAGGTTTCACACATTATAGTTCTGTCGGAGGAAAAATAAAGAACCTCGTGATGATTGAAGTTCTTGTTCTGCGTGGGAGGGACGTCTATGGATCTTCCAATTAGCTGCTGCATTAAAAAAGAAGTTTTAACCATCAATATTTCAGTGTTCTGTGTGTGTGTGTGTGTGTGTGTGTGTGTGTGTGTGTGAGAGAGAGTAAAGGCAGTAATGAACTTTATATTTGGAAGCTGCTCTAACAGCCGTCCTGTCGTGCAGCTGAGTCGAGCTGGTTGTCATTTATTAAGTTTCTGCTATAAAAATACATTAAATGATTCTCCATCAGTATCAATGAGTCAACATTCAGCTGCTCCTGCTCGAGATACTCTTCAGTACTGCCTTGTACAAACTTTTAGCTGAACTTTAAACATGCAGTAAAATCAACCAGTAAGAACATTAAATTTCTTTTGAATTTAGCTTTCAAAGGGAAATAATACTCTACTGAACTACCTACTGAACCTGCCAAGCTGTTTTCGAGGTTTCAAAACCTGGAGATTTACTGTCACTTTCAAGGTTTTACACTGAAAATGATGCAGACTGTACAGCTGCAGCCACCTGCTGTAAGTCCAGACGGACAGAAGATGAGATGAAGATAAGATGAAACCACACTGGAGAAATTCAGCAAGAATAAAAAAGAGACACAGAAAAAGAACAAAAGGAAACAATAAAAATCAACTGTATTTATGTACATTATATAAAAAAAGTATAAAAATACTGTTGTCTTGAGAAATTCAGATTCTCAATGGACACATTTTGAATTGCACATGAGTCAGATATGAATCATAAAACAGTGTTTTAATGTGCTGTTTGGTTGGTCGAGGTTCAAAATGTCTTCACGTCTCTCCCTCGCTTTTATTTTGAAGGACTTTGCTATCAAACCCCACATCTTACATTTTAAAGGTGTGTTAAATGACCTCTGGCCACTAGAGGGCAGGATGACAGCTTTCACCTCCACATCCAGCAGAAACAGTCAGATGACCTGAAGCTGATTCTCAGCAGGAACTCTTAACTCGAACGTTTCAGACATGATCTGTGCTCATAATGTTCACATCTTCCTTCACTATTGCTTAATGGACATGTTAAAAGTGTTTTTAGGGAGGATTTGTCCTTTAAATTATTTACATGCTTTTTTTTTTATTTGTCCGAAGTTTTATTCAGTTTTTTTTTCTGTTCTTAAAGAAATACTTTCACATTTCACATCATGTCTGTCAGTATGTGCAAGAGTGAAGCTGATGATTAGCTTAGCTTAGCTTAGCTTAGCTCAGCTCAGTATAAAAGACTGGGAAAAAGGACAGCGTGTTATTAGTGAGCTGTGGACATGTCCCCTCCACCTCTCGTCCTTACGCTAAGCTAATCGTCTCCTGGCACTAGCTTCATGCTTAATACAGACTCTTAATGTATAAGGGTGGTACGGTACGCTCGGTGGGAAAGCAAATAAGCGTATTCCCCCAAATTTCTGACGAATCCTTTAATCACGACCTGGCGTGTCTGCAGGAGAGCAGATCGAGACTCTGCCACGGGAACACAGAGCCAGATTCACTCTGTATCCAGGTGAGAGAAAAGAGTCACACCTCCTGAGAACGCTCAGATTTTATTATTGGCAAAGCGTGACTACATCATAGATGAGCCTAAAAATATTCCTTAAAGAGTTAGCCCTTGCCAAAGTATATCATGCAGCGCTTAATTTAGTGCAGAAAGTTCTGCTTAGTGCCAGCGAGCTACTCTTGATCAAAGTCATTAGTCACTTGATTTGGACTCTATGCTGCTGAATAATTGAGGCTGTGAGAGGATAAAGGATTTGACTATGCTGGCTCACTAGTTAAGAGAAATAAAGAGAACTGCCCTCTTTGAGGGAGCGACTGAAGGAGGAGAGAGATGGAGAGAGGGCAGGAGGAGCGGAGAGATGCATAGAAAACAGAAGGAGGCGAAGAGAGGAAATTAGAGAAAGATTGAAAAGGAGGGAGTGCGAGTCTGATTTAAGCTTTGTCTGCTCAGAGCTCTGTCAACCACTGCACTGATGAAACATTTAACACTTTAATATCTGTAAAGCCACCACCCACGTTTGGGGAGAAAGCTCCCCCAGTCTGGACTCCTCGGCCTCGCTTCGCCGCAGTTTTCGGGTTTTTCCTCTTCACTTGGGGCCATTCATCCACAGCTCTTGGCACTCAGACTCTGGGTTCTTTACTTCCCTTCTGGGGAGTGCGGTTCACCCCATGAGCATATATCAAAAAGATAATAGTGCTTTGATTTATGTTATCTGATGTAATATACAATAAAATGGTCCGTCTTTTGCACTTGTTTTCATTTAAAGTCTGTGGCTTCTGATTTATACCAGCTATTCATCTACTCACAGACCTGTGATGTATTTTGTGAATACAGATGCTGAGGATCCACTCGTCTGTGCATATAAAGGAAGGAGACACGTCAAGGAAAGCTTTCCTTATCCAGAATGTTCCACCCACGTGGTGAGCAGAGAGTAAAACAGATGGAAATAAGTGCGCCCGCTGATATGTAGATTTCATTTCTGTAAATAAGGGTCCATTAGAGTAGAGCCCAAACAGAAACCCCTCATCCATCGCCTCGTGGTCCTTCCGCTTTATTCAGCAGAATACGGCGATGCAGCTGCTGAGAGAATTAAAATGCTAAATGCTGAATTTTCTGCTGTTTCAGCCTGATGGTGCTTGTGTGGAGGAAGCTGCATCCATCACGCTCCATGACTCCGCTGCAGGCTGACGTTTGTGGCCTTTGTTGTGAGCTGTTATCATGTCACATCAGGATAAATGTGGAGCAGTATGTTGGCGTTAATGCGCTCCTGAGAGTCGGCCGCTCTCAGGTGCGTCCTGCCCAAAGGCCTCGCCGTGCTTCGGATGAACTGGACGACGTGTTGGGGGGGGGGGGGGGGGGCATCGTAATCAGTTCAGTATGTGAGAACATGAGAAATTCAAGATGTGTCAGGGTTGAAGATTGACAGAGACGTGCTGACCAATCACTGCATGACGTGGGTGTGAGCGTCACATCGTCGGTGTCAGACAGTCGAAACTGGAAACTGTGGTTTGAGCGTACTGATGCCTTTACATGTAGTTCAGTACATGTAGTACTTCAGTACCCAGTTCACCTGAACGTCTGCGGCATACTTCACCTCGATGCACCACCTGAACCGAACCGAAGCATCTCGTCCAGCAGAGACAGCTCGGTTCTCTCTAACCTCGCGCTGAAGCTGCTGTAACGCGATCGGTTTCATCTCTTCTGGCCTTCAAGTCACGTTGGAAATATAATACTACAGCACATTTGAAGAAGCCAGCAAAGTGGATACGTCTGAGAAACTGGAAATGTGGGAATTTTATATTAAAATCCTTCTTATTTTAGGTCAAATGTATGAAACGGAATAATTAATTACTTTTCTCAGGGGCTAATTAGTGTAGTAATTGCTGTAAAAAGAGTAAAATCTGTTTTTTTTTCCACCACCAGCAGCCAAACATCAGCAGCAGGATTCCTGCTGCAGCTGCACTCAGACTGTGGATTTCTCTCCTCCAAAGCATCAGATTAGCTGAAACGTAGAAGCTCCTCCTAAAGCCTGTTTCTGTGCTTTGTGTATGTGGGCTTATATTTTTAAAATCACTCTATAAATACAGCTGACTTGGCTTGCCTGCTCTTAGGTATCTCTCAGTCTGAGCAGATCTCAGACCAGCTGGGTCGGTAAACACCGTGTGCTGTATGTTTGGTCTTTATGAGAAGTTCAGAGCAGAACTTTTCAGCCGTCGCCTCTCGTTGACATTTCAGGCCGACAGCGTGCAGAGTTATCACATCTGTTCCCTTCGGGGAGGCGTTCAAGGTGCCTCAGCGTAGGTGAAACTGCTGTAAAATTAATTTATTTCTGCCAGTATTCATAACGACTGGGACCTACTATATATTTTCTTGTGACAGCAAAGGATATCTGTACACTGGACTGTCTGTTGTCTAATGTGTTCGTCCGCAGCTGTTAAAGAGGAAAGGCTCCAAACAGCTGAAATATTCTGCTGAACAAATGAGCCAAAACTGGAATAACCGTTAATTATGGATGGAATATGGACTTAAATATGGATTTAAGTTTATCTCAAAGGCCTGAAAAAGTGGGCGAGATGGGCTGTTTAATTAAAGAGCATTCAGACTTTCCCGGTTTAGCTCAGCTGACCTTTATTTCTGTAGCATCTGTCAGCTAACGTGCAGCTCAGAGCGACGACAAGACGTCAGAATCACGACACCAAAACCATAAACTGTTAAAAATAGATAAAGTCAGGACAACAAAACAAACAACAGATAAAAAGTGTAAAGAACAATGATTAAGACTTAAACCTAAAGCAGCACATGACTGGAGGCTTCAGTGACATCTGGTGGTGAGGCTGCAGATTGCGAGCGACCATGAAACTCAGCGTTTGGTTTGTCCTTTCAGGGCTGCTGTAGAAACATGGTGGACCCTGCCATTGGCTTAGCCTGATATTTTTGCCTACCTCTAACCAATCATAACTCCTCATGCCCAATGCTGTCCGAGCATTAGCCAATCAGAGGCAGAGTAGGCCGCTCCACCTGCAGGTAGTACAGCTGGTTAACAGGTGACCGTACGCTAATGAACGATGGGCTTCTGGATCTTCTTCTGTGGTCTCTGTCGGCGGTTTGTTGGTTGTTTGGTGTCGGCGATGATCTGAAGTTTGTCTTCACTTTATTATTGGACGTTTATATTCATGATGTCGTCACAAACATTTCATTCTTTCACTGTTCATTTATTGTTTGTTTCTTTTAACAGCAACAACTTACAAGACTTTTCCTCTAAACACAGCTCCTCTCCTCCTCCTCCACCACCTCCTCTTCTTTTCACTTCTCTTTCCTCTTCTCCTTTTCTTCTCTAAACCTCTCTTGTGTCCTCTCCTCTCTTCTCCTCTTCTCTCCTCTTCTCTTCTTTTCTCTTCTCATTTCCTCTTCTCTTGTCTTGTGTTCTCTCCTCTCCTCTCCTCCTCTCCCCTCCTCTTCTCCTCTTCTCCTCTTCTCTCCTCCTCTCTCCTCCTCTTCTCCTGTCTTGTGTTCTCTCCTCTCCTCTTCCTCTTCAGTCACTTTCCGTTCATCTTCATTCTTGATGTTCATTAATCTTCTTTTAGTCACCTGTTGGTCTGAGGCCTCGTGACCCCTGCACGTAGCTCAGTTTTGAACCACATGTTGACCCTGACGCTAACCCTTGTGGCCTCCTCTCCGTCCAGGCTGTGAGAGTGACTTCTGGGGGCCCCACTGCAGTAACCGATGCCAGTGCCGGAACGGGGCCAAATGCAACCCCATCACCGGGGCCTGCGTCTGCACCGACGGCTACCAGGGCTGGCGCTGCGAGGAGCCCTGCGACCCCGGCCTCTACGGCAAGGACTGCCTGCTGGAGTGCCAGTGCCTCAACGGCGCCACCTGCCACCATCAGACCGGCGAGTGCCTCTGCGCCCCCGGATACACCGGAGCCTTGTGAGTTCAACTCCAGAACCTTCTCGTGACAAAGATTTCCAAAACCAAAGCAGCGAAGTTGAACTCCAGCCTCTTCATGTAACAGCTCACCTGTGTGCGACTGCTGCTAAAGGTTACCTGAGACTGACGTTCTAACATTAACAACATAAATTCTACATTAGCAGCTTTTATTGAAAATATAATAGTTTCATTTCTGTTCAACAGAAAGTTTCTAATGTGTTAGTAATGAACTAAAATCCAATAATATGCTAATTATCACAACAACAGGAAAGAGCATATAAAGAAACCTGTTCACGTCACAGTTTTTCTGCTTTGTTCCAGTTTGAAAAACAACAAATCCTCTGAAACCTGTTGTGTTGTCAGAGCTCCTCGTACAATCAACCAAATGACACAGTGGAGTCTGAAAACACTCAGAACCAAAAACAAGCGTCTCTGTGGACGCTGTGTCGAATCACAGTGGACCTTTATTTCAAACTGAAGCTGAAATGGACAAAATATTTTAGGCCGTGTGATTAATTTGCTTTTCATTTTAATCACAGTCAGGACTGTAATGGGGGGGGGGGGGGGGGGGGCTCTCCTTCCTCTCTATTCTTTAAGCAAACACCAGGTAAGCAGCCAGGTGTGTCCCTCAGAAGTCACATGCTGCATTGTCTTTTTGTCCTCCTCGCTTTTATCATTCAGGTCTCTAAATAAATTCTCACTGACTTTTGACCTCTGCCTGTCCAGACACAGTGTTCCAGAGTTGATGAAGGTGCCAATAAGCTCATTTCAGTCCCTCCTTGTGCTCAGAGGTCTGAGCTGCTGAGCTGCTGCAGCCCTGAGTTTGGTCTCACAGGCTACAGACAGGCTTCCCGCCTTACTGCTGGAACATTCATCGTTCATTTCACGTCGTATCTGAACACAAACGTCCGTCTCTTCTGTCTTTTCCCTCCAGCTGCGAGGAGCCTTGTCCTCCAGGTAAACACGGCGCTCTGTGTGAACAGCGCTGTCCCTGTCAGAACGGAGGAACCTGCCATCACGTGACCGGAGAGTGCTCCTGTCCCGCCGGCTGGGTGGTACGACAACAAACCTGAGACCGCTGTGTGTGTGTTTGAAGCTGAGATTTGATGTCACAGTTTGTTAAGGTCAAGACGATGCATTCATAGGCTGGACAAGCCTCATCGATGGCTCTTTGCATCATCAGGGGAAAACATTTACATCAGGAAGTAGAAGCAGTTCAGTGAGCACGCTGTAACAAAAACAACATTTCTACTGTTAAATTTAACAAACACCAAGCAGCAGAAAGAGTCAGGATGAGCATCGAACCTTGATGTGACCGAGGTGTCAAAGCTGGCTCCTTCTTCTTCTTCTTCATCATCATCATCATTTGGACATTTTAGACTCTTTCAGGTAAACGTCCAGAAAGTCATCTTCCTCACACGAAGGTATTGATCGACTGTGACGGCAGCTGCAGAGTGTTGCTGTTAGTGTGATTGGACTCAGCATCAGTCTCACTGATGCTGGTTTAACATCAGATTTTGGGTTTTATTCTCTATGAGCTGCTTTCTCTGCTTTAAAAGTTACTTAAAAAAACTCAAGATCAGCAGCAGCAGCAACATCAGGGGTTTGTGTCACAGCCAGCGTGCTCAGATCGTGAAGGATGATTAATAATTAGGGATAAAACATATTTATTTTAGCAGTTTTACCTTTAGCAGAATAAAAAGTGATTCATATTATATCACATTTCAGCATTTTGAAGACACTGCTGTGACTCAGTTTCACTCATGTATTGAACGTGCGGTCACACATTGACACCTGAAACGGCCTCATGTTTGACGTGCACGTGAAGGTGACGGTCATGTGATCTTCCTCCTCAGGGTCCCGTCTGCGCTCAGCCGTGTCAGTTCGGATCGTTCGGCATCAACTGCTCGCAGGAGTGCACGTGTCGCAACGGAGGCCTGTGCGACCACATCAGCGGTCAGTGCCAGTGCACCGCCGGCTACATCGGAGAGAGGTACGGCGGCAAGGCGCGACCACGAGAGCGTGTGAAGCTTTACCGGGAAGATAATGTAACGAGCAGCGAATACAGCAGCTGAACTCACAGAAACAACGAGGCCGTACAGCCGCTGCCAGTGTCAGCGCGAGAGAGCAGGTTCTGTTTATACATGAGCTTACTGAGTTCACAGTATGGATCATTTTGGGGGATTTGCATTAAAATGAATGTCTCTCGTCATCAGTACACAGTGCTGCCTTTCCATCAGTGTTGGCCATCAGGTATTCATGTGATTAGACGAGATAAATATTTAATATAAAACATTAGAATCACCTTTTCAACATACAGTGTTTGACTTCAAAGGGTAAAAAATCCAAATCTAAATGAATATTAAACCATAAAGAACATCTCAAATTCTGCTCGTTCAGTCTCATGTTTTAAAACCTTCCCAGATCACCTTAGATTGAATTTGAAGTGTATTTATACATCAAATCCTTTTAGGATTTTTAGGACTCATCCATGAATTCATCCAGTCAAAGTGACTGTGGGTTAAAGGGTCTCTGCAGCTCGTTAGCTCGCGTGTCGTCGAAGCTAACGGTGCGACCTCACAGTGGAAGGTGAGTTACTCCCTCGTTCCACCTCATGGAGAGGGCGGTGTGGGTGGAGCCCAGCGGTCCTCCACCTCTCTGTGTCACCGCAGGTCTTCACAGAGTCATGTGATCAAATCAGATCGCTCCATGGTTCATTTCACTCCACCTCTCCAGTGGTACATCTCCTCAGGTACTGTGCTTTGAGGTACTTGTACTTCACTAATCTAATCACATTTTCTGCTACTTTGTACTTCTACTCCACTTTTCATTTCACAGACAAATATTTTTTCTCCACTTTTTAGAGCTTTTATGAGCTTTTTTTTCAATATTCGGATCCTAAACAACAACAGAAAACAAAATGAAACAAACTAAACAATCATGACGTCTTATTGTAGATTAAAGTGGCCAGCAGTAAATATACATCATTAAAGTGATGATGAGTATTTAAGATCTTCCTCCATCACTGCACTCTTCTCTCTCTAATCAGTCAAATAAACGAGTTGTTCACAGGCTTCAAACAGACGGAGGAGTTTGGGAGTCGGTGCTGTTGACTGTTGACTTCCCTCTTTTTTTGTCTCCTTTCACCCAAAGTGGGAGATTTTAACGAAGAGCCGTTTGAAACAGTCTTCTCCTTTATTTCCTCCATCATCGCTGACACTGTCGATTAGTCTAAAAAGACTTTCTCCACCTCCGCCTCCCTCCGGTCAGCTCCATCTCTCTCCTCCTTCCTCTCCTCCTCCATCGTTCCTCTCAATTGAGCCAAATTACGTCCATTCATTTAGGCCTCCGACAGGTGAATTAGCCAACATGGAATAATTCCTGGACCAAGTTCTCCTCCACCCGTCCGCGTCCTAATGGAATTAGCCGAGATAAGAGTCCCGAGGAAGTCGGCGTGATTTAAACGTGACACAAAACAGAAATCCTCACTGAGCCATTTTAATTGAGTGATTTGTCTATTTCTTAATGGTTTCAACCGGCGGACGTGTTGAGAATGATGCAGAGACGTCAGCCTGACTCTGGCTTTAACTTCGCTTAAACAGATTTCCGTTCACTTCGCTGCTCGTTAGAGAGACGTCTCAGGGTCACGTGACGCCCGTTGACCTGACGGAGGTGGAGGTGTGATGGTGGAGCGCATGGTGGGTTTATTGTCGGTGTGCAGACGACAATCATTCACTGCTCTCTGGATCATAGACGAGTCTTTAAAGGGTCATTCTGCACGTTGAGCACATCCAGGTGTGTCTTTGGTTTGTTAGCATGTTAGCTGCTCTGTGTCAGAGTCAGCAGGTGTTCATGAGGGTTGAATAGGTCTAGATACGAGCGTGTAAACTTAGCATTTCTTTTCTTTCTGTTTAATTTTACTTTATTTTCTCACTGTGCTGAAATACAAATTTGAGGTACTTGTACTTGAAAATTTCCACCTTAAAAACTTTGACAGGAACACTTTACTGCTACAGGAGTACTTTTACTTTAAGTACTTTAAGCATAGTTTTCAGATTATTAAATACTTTTACTTAAGCTGAAATTTAAAGTTTGTGTCCTTGGTGCTTCCTTCTGAATGGGCTGCTCTGTGTGACCCTTTCCTGTCATTCATCCATTCACACATCACCGCATCATCGAGAGTAATTGAGGTTCGTTAGTGGACGACCTGCTTTACCAGCTAAACCACAGCAGCCTTATTATTCCAAAGAATAATTTCTCAATCAGCCGAGTTTTCCTCAGCTGAAAGCTTGAAATGAGGCAGAATTAATGGCAGAGGATGTTAGTGGTGAGAAGCGCTCTGAAATGATGAAGGCCTGTTCAAACAGACGCCGTAAAGCTAACTGTTCGACATTATTTACACACCTCAGAGGTCTTCATGGTCAGGCTGCAACAACCCGAACAAGTTCTCAGAGTGGAATGAAAGCTAGTCAGAAAACTGTTGGACAATAATTCATTCAAGCAGGAAGAAGCTCACAGGAACCTTCAGGAGGTCTCCTGGCAGTGACCTTCAGGAGGTCTCCTGGCGGTGACCTTCAGGAGGTCTCCTGGCAGTGACCTTCAGGAGGTCTCCTGGCGGTGACCTTCAGGAGGCCTCCTGGCGGTGACCTTCAGGAGGCCTCCTGGCGGTGATCTTCAGGAGGCCTCCTGGCGGTGACCTTCAGGAGGTCTCCTGGCGGTGATCTTCAGGAGGTCTCCTGGCGGTGACCTTCAGGAGGCCTCCTGGCGGTTCCTGTGAGTTTCAGGGCTGCAGCAGTGGACGTACAGGAACACGGGTTTAAAAGCACCGTACCTGAGGTTACCCTGTGTTTCTCTGCTGGTGCGTATGTGAGGGACGACCTCGCTCGATCACATTTAGACAGACGGTTTTCCTCAAGCTTCACGCCTCTTCTCCTTCATTCTCTTCATTCTACCCAGATGCCAGGACGAATGCCCGGTGGGCACCTACGGGCCGCAGTGTGCCCACAAGTGTGACTGCCAGAACGGGGCCAAGTGCTACCACATCAACGGGGCCTGCCTGTGCAACGAGGGCTTCAAGGGCCCCAGCTGCCAGGACCGCTTCTGTCCCACGGGCCTCTACGGACTCATCTGTGACAAATACTGTCCCTGCAAAGCCGCAAACACTCTCAGGTGCAGCGCAGTATGAACAGGACAGGGCTGTGTTTGAATCAGCCTCTTCTGCTGTTTGTGCACTCACTCTGCTCTCTGTCACCCTCTCAGCTGCCACCCTCTGTCAGGTGAGTGCACCTGTGCAGCAGGATGGGCGGGGCTTTACTGTAACGAGACCTGTCCGGCGGGTTACTACGGCGAGGGCTGCAGAGAGCTGTGCGCCTGCGCCAACGGGGCCGACTGTGACGGCGTCACCGGAGCCTGCATGTGCGCTCCAGGCTACATCGTAAGTACAGAGACACACCTGCCCTGAGGTGAGTCCAGGACGACCTTCACACCTGATGGTGAAGAGTTCACTCAGTCCAGAGCAGCGTAAATGAGAAGTTAATCATCGAGTGTGCTTCAGCAGCTGGCTGACATCACTGAGTGTTTTTAAGAAAAGATGAGAAAATAAATGTAATATTCTGTTTGACTGGCTGATTACGAAGCACAGCTTCAGTCTTATCGTGTCGTGTGAATCTGAACAGCTCCACTGATTCAAAATGTCAGTTTCAAAGCGAAAATGCCGACAAAAGAATCCACAAACGCCGATGTGACGGAGAGACGACTCAGGGCCGAAGCAGCTGTTGATCACTCAGATGAAAGCTTTGCTGAACGATCCCGATCGCCGCGCTGATCCAGATCATCGGCGGCGTGAGATTTCCTGTGAACGCCGCACGTCCTCTCTCTGTGCACTCAGTGCAAACAGAACAATGAGAACACAAAGCCTCGCGGGCTGTTTCAAGGACATGCGTTCATGAAAACAATGAGTTTCTATGGAGGACGTGTCTCCTTTGAATGACGGCTGCTGACAGCGCGTCCTCTGGATCGTCCACACTAACTTGGACTTTGTCTCTGCGAACAAACGCGATGAATCTGTTCTATTGATACGAGCAGACACACAGAGTCCGCCTCCACCTCCGCCAGCGCCAACTGCATCCTGCAAACAAACACAACCAGGCGCCGCAGGTCGCTGCTGTTCAGCAGCTGTAATCACATCAAGGTACTGAGGCACCAGTGAAAAGAGCTGAGTCTGAGCTACACTGAAAACCACTGGATCCTACACTTCCCATGATGCATCTGACATCTTTCAGGAGGCTCCATGCAGCTCAGATTGACTCCTTTGTAATTGATTACTGACAGGAACAGTCTGATTCCTGCTGTATCAGATTATGCTTTTTGCTTTCTAACTATGACAGGATGGTACACCTGTGCGAGGGGTCGCAGGTGGACACAGAGCAGCTCAGGTTTAAAGCCGCACAGGTTTGAAGCTGCTGCTGTCGACGGTGTTCAGAGCTCAAACGACTTTTCTCTACTTTTAAGAGAAGCACGAGGCGGCGCAGAGCAGGAGACCTTCTGTAATGAATCAACACAGGAGATAACGTCCAGTTCCTCTGCATCGCCCAAACTTTACGGCCGCACTGAAGCAGCTGTAGGTATTTAGCTAATGTAGCCAGAAGCTTCAGTAAATATAAAACAAAGTACTTCATAAATCTTTTCTATTCCCAAGTACATTAAGACAATGTTCAAACAGAGAAATATGCTGTTCTGTCTCCACCACCAACCTCCTCCACTCCTCCAAGCCTCTTAATAAACAGTGAAGCTAAACGTTCGTGTGGAAGAGTCACCCTGAAGTCCGCCTGAACTCGACCATCCGGAGCTGAAACACGTACTCGTTCTTTCCAGCCAACGTGTGCAGACGGTGTGTGCCGCCGCAGGTGCAGAACATTTATCAGCTGCTGTTGACTGCAGCTCGAGTCGTGGAGTTACGTGGTTTCTAATGAAAGGCCGCTGCAGGTGCACGGCGCGTGATATAGGTCAACATGTAGAGTGTGTGGATGTCAGCAGTAATGAGAGAGCAGCTTAGAGCGAACTCAACGCTCCGCGGCCAACAAGGGTTTTAAAGATGGAGAAACAGACTGAACAGCTGAGCTTATGATCCTTCAGGGTCAGGAGGCTGGACGTGAGGACTGGACCAGCGGACCAACGGGGCAGTGACAGAAACGCAGATTTGATGGCTCGGATGTTTCCAGAAGGTGGACTGTGTGTCAGTCAGTGTTCGAGGCAGGAACACGTCAAACAGGAAGCAGCTGCGATCGTCTGCTCGTGTTGAAAAGAGTTTCTGTGCTGAGCCGCCGCGAGCGTCTCAGCTCGCCATCTAACACGAACACAGAGCCGCTGAACGTTTTCCCTCCGACAGCAAACAGATTAATTTTTTAATTTTTTAATTTTAATTTGGGTGAGCAAGCTTCTCCATACTGATTGAACTCTGTGTACGTCGAATACGCTTTGATTTACTAAACAGAGATTAACAACAGATCATTGAAATCTCTGTTTACTCCTTAAAACCAAGTTTTACTGTGTGTGTGTGTGTGTCTGTGTGTGTCTGTGTGTGTCTGTGTGTGTGTGTGTGTGTGTGTGTGTGTCTGTGTGACTATTTGTGTGTGTGTGTATATATACGTCTGTCTCTGCATGTGTGTGTGTGTGTGTGTGTATATATATATATATATGTGTGTGTGTGTGTGTGTATATATATATATATATATGTGTGTGTGTGTGTGTGTGTGTCCCATGTGCCCCCCTCCACCATGTGGACTGATCTGGGCTCAGGTGAGACACCTTGCAGCTCAGAGCTGACAGGACTCTGGTAATTGGAGGGAGGACATGGGGGATTTTTGGGCCGAGTGTGTAAATGAACGTCTGTTTGGTTTATAGCAGCTACGTTCAGAGATGTTGCTCTCAGCGGAGTGTTATTGATTTAAAGTGAATTTATGCTCCGCTGGTAACTCGCAGTTTGGTACTCTGTGTGTCACTGTGTGGACAGGAAGCAGCTTTAAGCTGAATTTATATGTGCTACTGTCACCACTTTGGACGGATGGGTCGATACCTGTAAACGTGTGCATCTCTGGGCCGCGGCTGCACACCTGCAGACCGACGCTGATCCGTCACATGATGAGGAAGTGCTGTCTGTTTCCCTGAGGAGGAAGTGTATCTGTGAGCCTCCTGCTCGTTGCGAGTGGGACGCTTCCTGAAGACGTCTCTGTTTAAAGGAGTGTTTGACCTCCTCCGGTCCACAGGAAACAACCGAGAGACCATCGGACGCTTTATTAATCCTCATCAGAGCAAACGGGTCGTTACAGCTCCTCCTGTTGTAGAACAAGTAAATAAAACAGAAGCTCGGGGGGGCGAGGCTGGCACCCAGCGACCTCCTCTGCTCCTCCGGCGGGTCGAGGAGTGGCCGTGAACCGTCGTCCAGAGTGACACTGCACCCGGACAGCGTCCTCCTCTCTGACACCGCCTCCAGGCAGGAGGATGAACACGGTGAGCTGCTGAACAATGCAGCATCCAAAGTGCTGAGCGCACACATGTTTCATGAGGAAGGACGTCCGCAGACGGACACGCTGGGTTTGATGTGGCGAGAGACGCTGAACGCGGACGAAAGGCAGCTGTGACGGCTGGATGGCGGTTTGGGAAAGAAGGTGTTAGGTGCCAGCAGCAGCATCACCTGCTGGGAGGTTGTCATGTGGCAGCGGCCTCCTCCTCCTCCTCCTCCTCCTCCTCCTCTTTCTCCTCCTCCTCCTCCTCCTCCTCGTCCTCCTCCTCCTCTTTCTCCTCCTCCTCCTCCTCCTCCTCGTCCTCCTCCTCCTCCTCCTCCTCCTCCTCTTCGCAGGCGATGGCGGCGGCATCGATAATGTTTTTGACCAATAAATAAACCACAAACTGTTTTCACTTCATTTGTGTTTTTGGTTTGGATTCTTTCTGTCTTGATGATTTGCTGCTTGACCTCTGACCCCGTGTGGATGGAAGGGTCCATTTGAAGGGATGGGGGGGTGACGACGGGCCGTACCCCTTCCTGCACCTTCCTCACAGTGTGGGACTGTGTGACCTTCAGTCAGACGATCTGCTCCAGCCTCTTTTTTCCAGATGGAGGCTGAGGAGGTCCAGCTCTGGTCTTTGAGGCTCCGTGTCGCCTTAACGAGCTGCAGAAGAAAACCCCCCTCGTGTTCTTGTAACCTTCGTCTAAGCAGGCTGGTTTAGAAGCACAGCCCCACACACTCCTTCACACCTGGAAGTGTGTTTTCCCATGGATATCCAGAAGGTGTGAGAGGGTCATTAACCTAATAACGCTGCTCCAGTCTGTGGAAGAGCGTGTAATCAACGTGATTTTCCTCTCTGAACGCAGCTTTAAGGAGAAAAGTGGCCAGTTTATTCATTAATTGTAAAGAGAAGAAGAGGAGCAGCAGGCTGATGAAGCTCCACGCATCCTCTTTGAGCTCAAAATTGCATGATAAATATCAGGATCCATCGATCTGCGCGGATTTATTATTCCAGAGGTCACTGGTTAGAACTCCTGCCTCCCCTGGGAAATTCTGATGATTTCCCTTATTGGACCACACACTTTATTTATTAACAAAGTTTTTTTAAAAAGTCCTTCATTCACCAACTTTTTAATAAGGCCCCGCTCTCCTCCTGTCTTTGGCCGGCTTTGTGAATATTAGATTAATAGCGATTTAGAGGCAGCAGGTTGGAAGCAGCAGCTTTAATTAGCACAGTTTATATGTTGAAGGTCCTGATCAATGCGACAGCGTGCTGGAGGTTCAGGGTGTGTGCGGCCTGCTCTCACAGCATGCTAACAGCAGGAATAAGGTTAGACATCCTGCTAATGCCGAGGCGTCCTTCTAGCCGCTCTGACCATGTCCTCTATTGATTGGACAGGCACAGACATCATGTTTCTCTGCAGGGACGCCATCAGTGATGATCGCCTCTCTCCTCCATAATGCATGCACTTGTTTGATTTAATGGGGCTTATAATGAATTTAAAGACGAAGCCTGAGTGGGACCCTCTCTCGCTGGAGCTGAGCAGCAGGAGCGGGAGATGGCGAGCGCTCGCTGTCAGTCAGGTCGTTCCTGAAACTCCAAACGAGCAGTCAGTCGGTCTCCGCGTTCGTCCAGCTGCAGCGATGCAGCTCATGAAGAAGAACCTCCCCCTTCAGACCGCCGTCGAGCAGTGAGAGGGTCAGCACGGCCTGACCGATACTGGATTTTTGCTGATACTCAGCCAGTGTTGATGTGGATCCCTTAGAGTTATATTTGGATTTATTTATTTATTTGTGACCAGGATTCTCGCTGAGCAGGAGGTTTTGTAGATGTAAAATCACTGCTCTCTGGTGGAGAAATGCTGCGTTTCCAAAAAGTTAATATCGGCTGAAATATCGGCCTGGCTCTGATGGACAGCGCTGTCAGTCAAAAAGGCTTCACCTGTCCGCCTCTTTCAGACACGTTTGGCTGGGCAGGCTTGTAATTCATTTTGTCTCGCGTGTATTTAAGACATCTGTAATTCCATTTTAACGAGTCTTTCCAGCTCGTTTCTGTTGTGATGAAACTGTGCGAAGCCACCAGAGGTCTCCATTCTTCACTATTGATTTAAGATTTGATAGTAAGTTTGGTGATTGAACGTCTGAGGGTGTGATTCTGGCTTTGCTCTTCTGTCCAGTTTGTTCATTACTTCATTTTCATTGAACTTAAGTGAGAGTCTTTAGAAACGATCACAGAGTTTAACTTGAATCAGAAACTAGTTAATTTCAAAGAAGAAGAAAATACAAGGCCTGAAAAACAAAAAGTAAAGAGAAACAATCCAGACGTGCAAATATTCTGTCGTATGAAGACGTGTAAAACAAAGAGAAGAAAAGTGCAAAATTTGGATGAATTGTTCATTTGAAAGCATTTTTTCTTAAGTTCTAATGTAAATTCTGAATGATTTGATGTTTCATGCTTTTAAAATAAGTTGCAGTTGTACGGTGCCGCCGTTTGATTCTGTCCCGCTCCGTCCTTTGTGTCCAGGGGGACGACTGCTCCATCAGCTGTCCTGCAGGCCTCTACGGGACCAACTGCACCTCGTCGTGCTCCTGCCACAACGAGATCTCCTGCTCGCACGTCGACGGCTCCTGTATCTGCAGAGAAGGTTCGTTCAGCTCTTTGTGGTCGTCAGTGTGTTTCAGGAGGAGTTAGAGATCCGATCAGTGGGACGTGGGTTAAGTCCCGGTCAAACCTGGACACGTGTTAACGTCCGAGCGTCCCATGAGCCACCAGCAGCTCTTCAGAGGTGAACCATGCCCCAGAGGAGAAAGGAAAGAGTCACAAAACATGGGGAGTATTCAGATCCGTTCGTTCCATGAAACCAGCAATAAAATGATGGAAGAATACTCCATTACAAGTAACTCCGCCTAAACCTGACTCTCTGGTCCTTTAAAGGAAGTGTGAGAAGCTCAGAGGTGGAATTTATTTTTGGTGGATCCAGAAACAACAACAGGAGCCACAACTAGACACAGTTTTAGCTCTTAGCTTTAGCTTATCGTGTGTTTTAATGTCAAATGTGAGTCTGTAACGTAACCTGCAGCTTCACCTGCCAAACAGAGTAAGTGGGATATTTTTCTCTGACATTGAGGATCAGAAAGTAGAAAGTCATGTAAAATCAAAACACTCGGCTGAAGTACAAGTACCTCAAATTCTACTTGAGTAAATCTAAGGTATTTCATTCCAGCGCTGGTTTCTAACCTAAAATTCTTAACTGAAAACATGAGACGTGCTGAGGAGGAGGACACTCTGCTCAGGTGTGCTGCCGTCAGGTGAAGTCTTTCTGAACGTGCCGGTCTGAAGTCCCTCCACACACTCTCAGATAAAGGCCACGTGTCTGACGACGGCTGCTCGCGGTTTCACTTTATTTAAATGCGGCTCGCAGAGATGCTCGATTTCAGCTGCCGCAGCGCTTTGCTGGGAGATGTCGTCGCCATCAGCGTGGTGGAAGCTGACGTTAGCATCTTTAACTGCTACTGTTATCGACTGGCCAATCAACTTCCAGCAATCCTGTGAATTGTGAAAAATCACAGCGTTCAGGCAGACAACAGGCCTCTCCTCGCTTTGATTGGCTGTGTTCCCTGAGAGCCCGTCGACACTCACAATGAGCTTCTCTCGTCTGTAACTGCAGCTTTCCTCCACTGCTGCAGGTGGAGAAGGTGTCTGTGCTTCTTAAGTGGATTTATTTCAGTTTGTTTTGCTCTTTAATTCTGAGGATCTCAACCCGAGCTGAAACGTTTACTGCGAACGCGTTCGATCGAAGGCGTGGAAACGTCTAACAGCGATATAACCGTCTTTGATCGATTTGTTTTCCACTAAGAAATCTCCACAGAGCAGGAAAAAGTGTTTGTTTGGTTTTTACAGAGTTAAAGCATTTCACAGTGTTTGTTGTGTTTGCTGGCGGCGCCGTCAGCTGCAGAGGCTGTGGGGTGAAATTGGGGTTTTAACCATTTTCCAATCAGCGGTCAGCTTTGCTCTCAGAGTCAGAAACATCTCTCAGCTCTGCAGCCGCTTCTCTGAGGAGAAAACTCCTTTTAACCTCCTCTCTGCTGCCTCCTTTCACCTCCTTTACTCTTTTCTTCTCCTCCATTATTCTTATTCTCAGCTAGTTGATTGAGGGAACGTCATCAGCAGCTGTTTGATCATTGTTAATGATCTGAAGTGTGAGGATTTCCTGCTTTTCTTCGTCATGTGTCAAAAAAAATAGAAAATCTTTGGGGTTTTCTACTGATGACGTTTTTTAGACCAACTGAATAATCGACAGGAATCATAAATAATCTGCCGATCAATCAATAACGGGTCTAATCATCAGTAAGTGTGAGGTTATTTTTGATGGTTTTAATGAATTTTTTTAAACTTTTGAGTCACTGCTGCAGTTTTCTCTCCAGTCAGAAACATGAAGCACCGACCTTAACGATCTGCAGAACTTTCTCTTGTCTCGTATTTTGTTTTCCACTTCACTTCCTTAATATCTCTCAATATCAGCATCTTTAAATATTAATGCGCCGCTGAGCCTCGTGGGGAACGTGGGTAATTAAAGCGGAGAGACATCTGAGGCAGAGCGGCGAGCTTCGGCTGGCACGAGTGGGCGTCTGTCGTCACCCCGCAGACCTTTACTTCCTCTTTCTTTTAGTGTCAGACGTGTGTTCGCCGCGTTCCTTTAACCTTCTTTATGCTAATTATTTGGAGAGCAAACCTCTGATAATCTGTGCAGTTCGGTAAACGATCAGGATTCAAACTTTTGTCCCCTGAAGAGGCGTCAGGAGTCATGGCGTCCAGCTGCTTCTGCATATCAGGAGGATGTCTGACAAATTTATGAGACGATGCATCGAAACCTCAGCGCGTTTCCTTCGTCAGGATTAAAGCCGCTAAGCACTGACACGAGATCCTGACTGTAAAAGACAAGTTTAAAAACATGGAAGTCACTGCTGAGAGACTCCTCCAGCTGCATCATGGGAGCAGTTTTCATGCTTTCATTCGAGGGCAGACGGTGGAGGGCTGACAGGAAATGAGAGGACTAACATGCAGCGGGTCCCCACAGAGAGTCGACATGTTAACGAGCAGCGACACAGACCCTGAAGCTCAGAGCAGAGGAGAAAAACTCTGGACGACCACAAAATGACACACATAAGCTTCAAGTCGTCTCAGCTGGATTAACTGCAGCCAAACAGCTGAAATGCTCCATAAACAGCATTCATGAGTGTTTTTTACACATCAGGAGGTTCATATATGAAACTTAATGTTCATTTCAAGCCAGTTATGGTGCTTAGACAGGAATCATTAGGCCTGAACAGGTTACAGCTGGACTGGGGTCATATTTTTGTACTTTTGGCTCTTAGTTCTGTTGATAATTCAACATATTCACCAAATTCATCGCTGATATCTAAAGTCACAGCTTTACTGAGAAGAAACAAACAGTTCTACCTGAACTGTCAAACTTCCTGCTTCAGCTTCTCACCGCGCCGACTGAAGCTGTGATTTTCTTCACAAACACAGATTATTAATTAATTATTAATTAATTATTAAAGGCTTCAGGGTTTCAGTTTGACCCTGAAATGAAGAAGCTGAGATCATCTGATGAACTCGAGTTTCTCACACGTGTCGTGGTCATGAGCTCAGCTGAAAACCTGAAAATGATGTGAAAAGATGGAATTTTTCCTTATTTTTGCTGAATCTTTCAATCCCAGAGCAGCTTCACAGGCTTACGTTAATAAGTGCTTGACCGTGTCGTCCCTGTGCTGACGGCCTCCGGGCTGCGTCTCCGTCCAGGCTGGCAGGGCGTAGACTGCTCCATCCCCTGCTCCAGCGGCTCCTGGGGGCTGAGCTGCAATCAGACGTGTCAGTGTGCCAACGGCGCAGCCTGCGACCCCGTCAACGGGACCTGCACCTGCTCGCCGGGCTGGAGGGACGAATACTGCGACGCGCCGTGCGCCGTGAGTGCCGTCGGCGCCGTTAGCTCTCATCCGGTCTGAGCTTGTCGCACGCTGTTTGTGTTGACGTGTTTGTGTTTGTGTCGCAGGAGGGATCCTACGGGCTGGACTGCAGAGAGCGGTGCGACTGTCTCAACGCTGACGGCTGCGATCCGGTGACCGGCTTCTGTCGCTGTGTGGCAGGTTGGACAGGTGAGTCACGCAGCTCCGCTTTCTTTGGACGTTTGCTCTGAAGTTCAGGCTTCTGGGAACAGGAGACTGAGTCATGACTGACAGCCGAATGCAAACATTTGCATTGACAAGGTTTCTTTTTCAGACCAGGTGAGGAAGTAGTTTGCTGCATCTCTCAGAGTCAGAGTGAATTATCACATTGGACAAACTGGATGAGCTGTGAGGTGATAAGTGACACGACCTCAGTATTGATTGTAGCTGATGTTAATGAGATATTCCATTGATCCTTGAGTAAAGAATCTGCTTCATGTTCATCAAAAACACTCCAGAATCAGTTCAGTATCGCTGCCGGTGTGGATTTCCCTTCAGTCTGGCCTTTGGAGGACAGACCTTCATGATCCACATCCAGCTCCTGAGCGGAGGGCTCAGAGTTCAGGTGAGGCAGGTAAAACACCAGAACAGAGAGAGGGAAGGAGTCTGAGGCCGGGCCGAGAGGGAGGCGGTGCTGCCAACGCCATGACAACAAATCGATATGACACAAAAAATTCCAGCCTGTAATTCTGAACCTGATGGAGATTCAGGCTCGGATGAGTCTGACAGCCCGGCGCTCGTCAATAATTCAGCTTCACAAGAGTTCCCGGTGGAGACGGCGCTCGGCTTCGCTCGCAGACTCTCGTGTCTGTTTCAGTAAATCATCCTCGGCTGTGACGCCTCTTTGTTCGAACCTTTGTTTGCTTTAATAATCGTCGCGTTCGAGCTGCGGCTTTGCTTATTTCAGCTGCTAATCGTCGATCGGCGGAGTTGTGATCGGCACTGATCGATACGAGGGCTCATGAATATGGAGAGGGCGTTTTAATTGAACTGCCAGAGGGAGAATCGGGAATGAATCGACACTGAGGGGAACTTCAATGTATCGATGAATATTTAGATCAAAGTTTAGACCAAAAGTTCAGAGAAATAAATGAGTCTGGAGCAGTTTTGTTTGTGGGGGTTTGATTAAAGCTCAGAGCCAAAGAAAAACATTTGATACAGGAAGTCCAGTTTGATCCCATTCAAGCCTGATTCCAAACATCAGTAAACCACAATCAGTCATCAATAATCAAACTGTGTTCACTGACAGCAGGCTCCTCGAGTGTCTGTGAGTCCATGTGTTCATCTCCTTCATCCATCATGTGTTCACAAAGTGGTGAACCTCACCATCCTCTGTGAGCGACTGAGCCTTTCATACCCAGAACACTGCTCAGCCGTTTCTGAGATGAGGCGTTATAATCTTAATACTATGTGTGCAGAGTTAGTGATGAAGAACAAAAGGAAATATTGGATGAAAGTCAAACTGTGACGTTGGAAATCTCAGTTTGGCAGCTGGAAAATGAACAGACAGAGTTCAGGATGTGTGGATGATGATGTGACGTCCCTCGGTCGCCTCTCGTCTGTCAGCAGCTCGTTTGAATACTTTCAATGGTGCGACCGCCTCCCTCTGCTCTTCAGAGAATTGCATTGTGGGAAGGCAGCGCCCTCCAACTCCACACTCAGGATCCAAGAGGATTTGGTCTGTGTGCTGATACCTTTGAGTGTACTGAAATATTAGTGTGTAGCATTAAAACTGGGATACGGCGTGCGTTCATGAAGAGGAATCAGCTGCTGAAACAGCGGCTCAATGTACCAACTGCAGTTATTTTAAGTGTCTTCCTTCATTTTTCGTCCTTTCTGTTGAACTGAACGCCGTCAGAAGCTTTAACATTATTTGCATCAAATCGGGTTTTTTGTTTTTCTTTCAACGCCGCCATCGCCGCCGCACGGGAAGCGAACACCAGGTGTTTGCTTTCCAGTGCGTTCCTCCAAACTTCAGTGCAGAGCTGCAGACGTGGCCTCCTCCAGCTCCTCGTCCTCTCGCTCCCCCCCTTTGTTTCAACTCCGCGGCCTAACGAATGGAGCTTTCTCCACTTTGTGGCTCAGAGGTAGTTGATTAATTGAGTTATAATGGCTGCCGGGGCCCCACTCTCGTATTCTCTCATATTCTCTGTCAAAGGAAGTTTCTAATGAGCTGCAGAGATGGCAGGCAGCAGACAGCGGGGGGGGGGTTGTACTGTATTTGCACACAGACTGTTCTCCCTCCGTCCGTCTGTCTGTCTGTTTCTATATTTGGACGAGGTGGAGAGCGTCTTCCTGGGTGTAGCTGAGCATTAACGTATCGCGAGTCTCTCGGGCGCCGCGGTCTCCAGACTGTCCCCCGTGAGCCGCGAGGCCTCTGATCCGCTCTGCAAACCAGCTCGAGTGGAGACAGACTGCTGCAGGACACACACACACACACACACACACACACACACACACACACACACACATGCAAGACTGATGAAAGAGGGAGACACTTCAGAAAATGATTAAAGGGCAAAAAGTCTCTGGCAGAATTTGGGGAGTTTAGGTTTTAGCCTAAAATATTTGCTCATCAGAGCTGACGTGAAAACTGATTCTCTGCTTTACTTTGCGTGTTTTTGGATCTTATCGTCAGCCGTGAGTCGGTTTACACATGTAAAAGGTCTCCTCGGGACACACCTGGGATCAGATTTACAGGACCCCGAGCCAAAACTTCTTCAACTACATGACCACTGTTTCACTTAACTTACCTTTATGGTTTATTAACAAATAATGTCATTGTGAGTCTGCAGCCGTTGTGCTTTGAGTCAAATGCTAGTGTTAGCATGCTAACTCGCTAACAGTGACTAATACACTGATGTTAAGCAGGTGATGTTTACCTTTTTGATCAGTAGCCAAGCTACTCGCTGCGCTCTGTTGATGCTTTTAAGACAAGACACAAATTTGTTAACTTTCTTTTTGTTGTATTTTAAAAGACTTTAATTTGCTACCACATCATGTTAGCTTTAGTGTTAGTGAGCTGTAAAATGTGTAGAGAGAGTTTCCCCAAAATAATAAAAGAACACCAACACAGTCCTTCAGAGCTGCAATCGAGTCGAGCAGCAGAGTGATTTTATGAATCCATGAATCAATGAATTTGTCATTTGTCAAACATTTGTTGGTTTTAGCTTTTGGACTTTTAGCACTTGACTTCCTGTCAGGAAGGAATTGTTCTTACTGTCAACAAATCCCACGAAAACACCAAATCTAACAGTGTGTTGGTCTCTCTCTTCATACTTCCTGACTTCCTGTCTGTGGCTCTCAGCTCAAAGCTCATTGGTTCTCGCTGAGACAAACCTTTAAAACCACCTCACAAATATAAAGTTTCTGCTTTTAAAGCTTCAGTAGTTTTTATCAGACCAACAGGAGGAAATGGAGCATTTGTTGGGGACTATTTTCAGCGGCGAAACAATCCACTGTGTGAGTCAGAATAAACTACAGTGTGATGACCGGTGAGGCTCACTGATGTGTTTTATCACGTGTTCAGTGTTCGTGGGATTCGTTGACGGACTGCAGAGCGTCAGCCGTCAGCAGGGAGACGACTCCCGTGTCTCTGATCTGGCACGTCCCTCCTCTCGATGCGTCTCCTCCAGTCTCTGCTCCCCTGCTAACTCAGTGTCTGAGCAGGAGCTTAAAGCGTCTTTTGCTAATGTTCCCTCTCTCGCCCTTTTTACGTCATTCTCCTTTTTCTAGTTTAAGTGACACATCTGAAAGTTTGCGAGCAGCGTTGGAGAAGTCGGTTTGACTTTAAGAGCTCGGGGCTGAGAACAAAGCCTCTCGGTTTAGCATACACTAAGAGTGTGTGTGTGCGTGTGTGTGTGTGTGTGTGTGTGTGTTCTGTGCAGGTGTCCATTGTGACAGTGTGTGTGAGGAAGGACGCTGGGGACCCAACTGCTCCTACAGCTGCACCTGCGAGAACGGAGGCTCCTGCTCCCCGGAGGACGGCACCTGTGTGTGCGCTCCCGGCTACCGCGGCACCAACTGCAGACGAAGTAAAGAAACCTACGCACACACACACACACACACACACACACACACACACACACACACACGCTGCACTCGTGCCATCATGGCTGCAGTGATGGAGGAAGAGCTCGAATCAGAAGCCGCGTGTTGATGCTTGAACAGTGAAAATCCCTGAATGATGATTTTCTGCTGTCAGATCAGTCGGGGATCACCAGCTTCTTCACTGGTGGAGAGAAACTCTTAGATAATGTCGATATGCTGCAGCGTAACGTGTCTCTGGGCTGAAACAAGGACCCAGAGTTTGTTAAATTAGGATGCGTGCTGGTGGCCACACGGGGAATTTGGTCTGAGGACGGTTTATGACCGAAAGCCTGAGTGTGATTAGATGAAAGTGCAGGAAGCTGGTTTTTCTAATAACTGCATGTGATTGTCTCTGGCCTTGTTTTGCACGGTGAACCTGTGCATCCAAAGCCCTGTGGAGCTTCTTACAAACAGTTTCTGTTTACGCTCTCTCAGAGCTCATTGTGTGGAGCCTTGGGGTAGAAAAATTAATTTCCTCCTTCATATTTGCGAAAGTCCTTTTTCGTTAAAGGTTGAAACCTGGATTGTTTACGTCCATGTTTGCGTGTTTACAGTCTTCATTCCTGCTGCATTTTGTGCACCTCGGCGCCACCTGTGGATCAGTGGAACAGTGTCAAACCGCTGGAGCGTTTGGAATCAGGTGTCTGTGTGCAGCAGCTTTCCAGCATCACGCCAAACGTTTTAGAGACCAGGTGACAAATTTCCCCTCGGAGACACTCTGCTCCACTAAAACAAGGACCTACCCATAAAGCATTGCTCCATAGTGCTGAAGTGGTCAGAAACTCGGCTCACGTGAACCCACTGAGGTGAGCACTGTAATGTGGATTCATGCTTCTGAATCAGGACCTTCAGTGTTTGCAGGAAGCAGCGGGTGAAGTGAAGGAGGCTGCAGCTGTTAATTGAATGTCTCATATATTATTCTGTTATCTCATTTTCAGCTTGTAGATACACACTGACAACATTGATTAGGCTGCTACGAAAAACGGATTCTTCCCTCTCAGCAAACTGGAGGTGATTGAGTTGTGCTTATTGTAGCTTTTACTGACTTGCAAATGTTGAGAGATAAAGCGAATAACACTCGATAAGCCCTTTGAAATCGACCGGCGTGTGACCAGCGCTGAAGGTGTTAAAGTGAAGCTTCCTGCAGACGCACGCTTCGTTTCTCCTCTGCATTTTATTCTGACTTTTAAGGTTTGAAAGAGTTTTGGTGGACAGTTACGGAGGAATTCGATGTTTCCAGAGGAGCCGCCATGTTTTCACCATGTTTCTGATTGAAGGAGAGAACTGTCAATCATCTGCTGCACCGCCCGCTTGAGATGAAGTCTGAGGCTACGCGTCGATGTCGTCTGCAGTGTGAACGTAACACACACCAGCTCTGCTCGGCTTCTCCCTCCATCAGGGTGATAAATTTAAGGGGTCTCGGTTCACAGTTTAGGTAATTATCTTAATT